>NC_053491.1:304902616-305260878 GCF_905171775.1 Rana temporaria
GAGGTGAGAGAGGGATGGGATGAACGGATGGATGGATGGATCTAGGTCATATTGAGGTGAGAGAGGGATGGGATGAACGGATGGATGGATGGATCTAGGTCATATTGAGGTGAGAGAGGGATGGGATGAACGGATGGATGGATGGATGGATCTAGGTCATATTGAGGTGAGAGAGGGATGGGATGAATGGATGGATGGATGTAGGTCATATTGAGGTGAGAGAGGGATGGGATGAACGGATGGATGGATCTAGGTCATATTGAGGTGAGAGAGGGATGGGATGAACGGATGGATGGATGGATCTAGGTCATATTGAGGTGAGAGAGGGATGGGATGAATGGATGGATGGATGTAGGTCATATTGAGGTGAGAGAGGGATGGGATGAACGGATGGATGGATCTAGGTCATATTGAGGTGAGAGAGGGATGGGATGAACGGATGGATGGATGGAGGTCATATTGAGGTGAGAGAGGGATGGGATGAACGGATGGATGGATGGATCTAGGTCATATTGAGATGAGAGAGGGATGGGATGAATGGATGGATGGATGTAGGTCATATTGAGGTGAGAGAGGGATGGGATGGATGAACGGATGGATGGATGGATCTAGGTCATATTGAGGTGAGAGAGGGATGGGATGAACGGATGGATGGATGGATCTAGGTCATATTGAGGTGAGAGAGGGATGGGATGAACGGATGGATGGATGGATCTAGGTCATATTGAGGTGAGAGAGGGATGGGATGAACGGATGGATGGATGGATCTAGGTCATATTGAGGTGAGAGAGGGATGGGATGGATGGATGGATGGATGTAGGTCATATTGAGGTGAGAGAGGGATGGGATGAACGGATGGATGGATCTAGGTCATATTGAGGTGAGAGAGGGATGGGATGAACGGATGGATGGATGGATCTAGGTCATATTGAGGTGAGAGAGGGATGGGATGAATGGATGGATGGATGTAGGTCATATTGAGGTGAGAGAGGGATGGGATGAACGGATGGATGGATCTAGGTCATATTGAGGTGAGAGAGGGATGGGATGAATGGATGGATGGATGTAGGTCATATTGAGGTGAGAGAGGGATGGGATGAATGGATGGATGGATCTAGGTCATATTGAGGTGAGAGAGGGATGGGATGAACGGATGGATGGATGGATCTAGGTCATATTGAGGTGAGAGAGGGATGGGATGAATGGATGGATGGATGTAGGTCATATTGAGGTGAGAGAGGGATGGGATGAATGGATGGATGGATCTAGGTCATATTGAGGTGAGAGAGGGATGGGATGAACGGATGGATGGATGGATCTAGGTCATATTGAGGTGAGAGAGGGATGGGATGGGATTAGGAGGCACATACATTATTGCATAGGGAGAAAAACCAGCAACATAAATTTGATAATAAGTTTTATATTGCAATGATATTGTATCTGATGATGAAACAGAGTGAAAGATTTCCCATTTTTTTTTGGGCTTTTCTGCAACGTTTGTCCTCCTTCAGCAGCTGCTTGGAAAGTCAGTGGTGTCTTTAGTGAAGTTTTCCTCTTAGCAAAGGGGGCGGGATCCAGGCAGGGCAGAGCCTGAAACGAATCTTTCAGATAGTGAGGAGGTGCTGGGGTGTTAGACACACCCACGATCTCACAGCTCCTTGAAGTCTACAGAGACGTGCACAGCGTTCTCACGCAGACCTGTAGTCTAAGCAGAGGGAGCGAGCACGTTACTGACCACACTGAGAACTCCTCGCTCAGTGATCATTTTCTTATCTACACAACCAGGAAGTGGAGAGAAATGACAAGACAGAACTCTCAATCAGAGCAAAAACGAACAAGCAGGAAATGAAAACTGCACTGCAATGAGGTAAAGGAAGCTATATTGCTGATAAAATGTTTTCCTTTAGTGACCCTTTAAGTCTGGGACTGACCTTCTGTCCTGACCAAGAGGTGGATGCTTTCGAGATCATAAAAGATGTCAATCTTTTTGCCAGAAAATTTATGTTTAAGATCATTTTTGATAAGGATTACAAACGTAATCTGAATTCTTCAGCAGAGAATGTTTGGCAAAATAAAACCATTAGGGAAATCAAGGCCCTTAATGATCTTATGGAACTATGGGAAGAAGGAAATCCATTTGATGATCCCTTGGAGCAAATTCCCTCTGATCCTTCTCCTTTGATTCCAACAGAGAGAATTGTTCCCCCCATCCAATCTTTATAAACCGAAATCTAAGACCTTTCCTACCCTACAAGGCAACCCCAATGTTTGGGCCTTCACCCAACAGGCCACCAGAGAATTACAGAATACTAAGTGGAAAAAATTCTGACCAGTCCTCGTCTACCAGGGAGATGTCCAGAGAGGACCATTTTATCTGAGCTTTGTAAAACCTGGGGTTAAAGTCAGTCGTTAGGGCTGCATAATAGGTGGAGACAAGTTTAGTGTGAGGGGAGAGCGGAGGCAGCAGCACTGTGGGCTGGGGATCTGTGACGGTTGCAGTCGCAAATCCAGACATCCATGCTCAGCCATCCCTGCCCATATTGTGAAATACCCTGTGCAATACTCTGCCATACCCTGTGCAATACTCTGCCATACCCTGTGCAATACTCTGCCATAACCTGTGCTATACTCTGCCATACCCTGTACAATACTCTGCAATACCCTGTGCAATACTCTGCAATACCCTGTGCAATACTCTGCAATACCCTGTGCAATACTCTGCAATACCCTGTGCAATACTCTGCAATACCCTGTGCAATACTCTGCAATACCCTGTGCAATACCCTGTGAAATACCCCGCAATACTCCACAATACCCTGCAATACTCTGCAATACCCTGCAATACTCTGCAATACCCACTTCCCGCCTGCCCGCCGTCATATGACGTCCTTGACTTTGTGCGGGGATATCTGAATGATGCCTGCTTTTTCAGCCGGCGATTCCCTACACCATAAGAACAATCATAGCAGCTGTTCCGCCCCTTGATCATTCTTACGAGAGGCGAGAAGAGACGACCCCCCCCCCTCTCGCAGTCCTCCGGTGCTTCTACCGACTCACCGCTACGATCGAAGCCAGGATTGTTTTTTTTTACTTTTTTTATTTCAGGCTTCCCATCCTAGAGGTGAGATTTTGGGTCTTATTGACCCCATATCTCACTGTAAAGAGGACCTGTCATGCCATATTCCTATTACAAGGGATGTTTTACATTCCTTGTAATAGGAATAAAAGTGATCAAAAAATATATTTTTGCGGAAAAAAGTGTCAAACTAAAATAAATAAAGTAAAATTAACAATAAAATGTAAGTATTTTTTTTAAAGCACCCCTGTCCCCGTGAGCTTGCATACAGAATCAAACGCATAAGTAAGTCCCGTCCACATATGAAAACGGTGTTCAAACCACACATGTGAGGTATCTCTGCGAACATTAGAGCGAGAGCAATAATTTTGGCCCTAGACCTCCTCTGTAACTAAAAACATGTAACCAATAAAAATATTTAAAGCGTCGCCTTTGGGGATTTTTAAGTAGCGAAGTTTGGCGCCATTCCACGAGCGTGTTCAATTTTGAAGGGTGACACTCGGCATAACATCATCTTTCACATTATGCAAAAACATTGGGCTAACTTTACTGTTTTTTTTTAAGCACAAAACTGTTTTTTTTCGTAAAAAAAAACGCGTTCGAAAAATTGTTGCGCAAATACCTTGCGAGATAAAAAGCATATATGATGTTTTGGGGTTCTATGTAATTTTCTAGCAAATAAATTATGATTTTTACATGTAGAAGAGAAATGTCAGAATTGGCCTGAGTGCTCCAGAACGCCTGTATGTGGCCACGATATGTAAAAGTCTCACACATGTGGTATCGCCATACTCAGGAGGAATAGCAGAATGTGTTTTGGGGTGTAATTTGTGGTATGCATCTGCTGTGTGTGAGAAATAACCTTCTAATATGACAATTTAGTGAAAAAATAAAGAAAGGGAAAAAAAAAATCTTGCAAAGAATTATGGGAAAAAATGACAACTTCAAAAACCTCACCATACCTCTTTCTAAATACCTTGGAATGTCTTCTTTCCAAAAAAGGGGTCAATTGGGGGATATTTGTACTTTTCTGACATGTTAGGGTCTCAAGAAATGAGATATGCCGTCAGTACTATAGGTGTGGACTCTATTAGCTGGGTTCATGTACAGTTACAACGGCGTATCAGTAGATACGCCGTCGTAACTCCGAATCCGCGCCGTCGTACATTTAAGTGTATTCCGTCGTATCTTAGCTTCATATTTACGCTGGCCGTTAGGGGCGTGTACGCTGATTTACGCCTAGAATATGTAAATCAGCAAGATACGCCTATTCATGAATGTACGCACAGCCGTTGCAGTAAAGATACGCCATTTACGTAAGGCGTTTTCAGGCGTAAAGATAAACCACCAAAAAGATGGTGCAGCCAATGTTAAGTATGGACGTCGGACCAGCGTTGTATTTTTCACATTTTACGTCGTTTGCGTAAGTTGATTCAGAATAGAGCTGGGCGTAGGTTACGTTCACGTCGAAAGTATTGACTATTTGCGACGTGATTTGGAGCATGCGCACTGGGATACGTCCACGGACAGCGTATGCGTGGTTAGTTCGAAGCGCCATTTAGGTGAGGTCACGATTAATTTCCATAAAACACGCCCACCTTTTCCACTTTTGAATTAGGCGGGCTTACGCCGGCCAATTTACGCTACACCGCCGCAACTTACGGAGCAAGTGCTTTGTGAATACTGCACTTGCCTCTCTAACTTGCGGCGGCATAACGTAAATAACATACGTTACGCCCGCACAAAGTTAAGCCGCCGTACGTGAATCTACCTATATAACTTTCACAAAGACCAAATAATATACACCAATTTGTACTTATTTTTACCAAAGATATGTAGCAGTATAAATTTTGGCCAAAATTTATAAAGACAAATTACTAATTTGATAAATTTGATAAATTTTGAAACAAAAACAAAGAAAAATTATTTTTTTTACAGAATTTTCAGTCTTTTTTCTCTTTTAGCGCAAAAAAACAAACAAAAAAAACAACAGTGATTAAATACCACCAAAAGAAAGCTCTATTTGTGTGAAAAAAGGGACAAAAATGTCATTTGGTTACAGTGTTGTATGACTGAGTAATTGTGATTCAAAATGTGAGAGCACCGAAAGCTGAAAATTGGTCTGGTTATTAAGTGGGTTTAAGTGCCCAGTGATCAAGTGGTTAATAGAAGTACAATAAAAGCCTCTCGCATCATTGGGGGGGAGGATCCCAACATCTAGAGCTTTGTTATAGGTTAGCAAAAGAAAGGGGCACAAAAGGTCTTTAAATTGTGAGTACCATTCAGTCGGGAAACCGTCTAAGCCCGGAGTCTAATGCACACGGTTGTTTTTCGGCATTAAAAAAATAAATTCAAAACGTCATTTAAAATGATTGTGTGTGGACTTGACATTGTTTTTCGGCTTCTGAAAAACGACAAAACAAAAAATCGAACATGCTGCATTTTTTCATGTCGTTTTTTAAAATGTCGTTTTTCGTGTTGTACAAAATGATCGTGTGTGGGCAAAAACGACGCTTTAAACCCGCGCATGCCCAGAAGCAAGTTATGAGACGGGAGCGCTCATTCAGGTAAAACTACCATTCATAATGGAGTAAGCACATTCATCACGCTGTAACAGACAAAAAAGCGTACTAACAAGGAATCCGCTAAAAGCAGCCCAAAGGCGAATAGAACTTCCCCTTTAGAGTGCCGTCGTACGTGTTGTACGTCACCGCATTTTGTTCATAATTTTTTCAAAAACAATGGTGTGTAGGCAACGTCGTTTTTAATGATGAAGTTGGAAAAACTTTGTTTTTTGGACATGCTGAAAAATGACATTTTTTTTCATGCCGAAAAACGACCGTGAGTACACGGCATTATGTGCAGGCTTTTGTGAAATGGTAGCAGCAATTTCCTCAACCGAGATAGGTGCATCCAGCACATCACGCCCCTTGACAAGGAAGGGACAGATATGCCAGCCAAGTAGTCATTCAATTGGGAGTCATCGTAGTCAACCCTAGAGGTATACAGGTCTTTGTAAAAGCATGAAAAGGAGTCTCTGATGGGGCCTTGAGCAGTAAGGATACGTGGGATGGAAATGGGAGAATGGTCAGGTATAGTCAGATATGCCATGAGACGTCCGGCTTTATTACCATGTTCAAACAATTTTTGTGTGGCATGCAACATGCGTTTTTGCTTGAGATCTAACAGACAGAGTTCATACTCCCTACGGCTCTGTAACTATGCCTTTCTCATCTCCCTGCACTACCTCGTCCCCCAACCAGTATGAGTTCAGGCGCCAAATAGCAGGTGCCGAACCTGGGAGGAGGAGGAGGTCCACTGAGAGAGGGGCATGATCAGAAACCCCTCTAGGCAGACATGAAATGGCAGAGACAACAGGGAGGGTATCAGCCGGAGCAAACGCCATATCCAGTCTGGACATGGTGTGGAAAGAATCCGGGTGGCAGGAAAAGTGGCGTACATCCGGATATTTCCATCGCCACACCTCTGTAAGGCCATGAACCTGTGCCCAGTCTAGAAAAGAGGGAAAGGGTCTACCTCCACCACCCAAGGTGGTCCATAATTGGATCTAATATAGCATTAAAGTCCCCCACATAAAGTAAGGGGCCAGGGGGTCTAGTCAGAAGCTGAAGTGACAGTCTAGAGAGTACCTCCACCAAAAATGGGGGGGGGGGGGACAAGTGGAGATGGGTGGCTGCAGTAGCATGCCATGCTGCTCTGCCTGTGTCCTGGAGCCATCTTGCCATCTGAATTGGGCCGGCTGTCCCATCGCAGATGCTGGCGTGGGTGGCCCATATTTTACCATGGATGCCAGCCTGGAATGTTCCATTTAGAAGTTGGTCCAGTGCAAATCGGATCTAGAGTGCCTGCAGGATGCCACTCGGAAGACAGAGCTGAAGTCTCACACGTCTGCTCCCTCTGCCATCCAGACCTGCCCCCCCCCAAGTTGGATCTTCTTAATGATCCTTTATATAACCATCATTTACTGTAAATAAGACTTTACAGAACTCCCTTCATTTGTTGGAGACTGCCTTTATGGGGACCCCCAATAACAAATTGTCACTTCAACAATATCAGTGATATAAAACAAAAACTTGTCCAAAAAGATCCGTACACCCACTCTTCAAGTACCACCACTGCGGCACAAGTAACCTAAATGTGTAACAGTTACTACTTTAGATAAAATAAATATAAATAAGCATTTACAGTATAAACTAAAGTAAATAGTAGCATTAAACAGTATAAATAAATAAACCCAGTGACAGGTCATAGTGATCAACACAAATACATAAATAGACAATTAATAATAAAGTTTGTGCAAAAATAGTCCAGAAATGAGACTGAACTCTCTCAAACAAGGAAAGCTGAATATATTCTGATGTGAAATCTTCAAAACTTTTACCACACCGCGTTAAACACTCACTGAATGGTGATGCCTTGCACTCTCATGCTCGCCAAAACAGCATAAACCCACACAGGGTTAAATATCCACCGATATCCAGATGTGACACCCGATATCATGGACTCCCCATATATATAATATATAGAATATAATTTATACTGTTTAGCGCTACTATTTACTTTAGTTTATATTGTAAATATCAGTGGTGTGTTGGTTCTCCATTACGCTTTATCCTCTAGTTTACTATTCTGGATTACGGGACTTCCTTAACATGATGCTACTTTGTGTTATGAATATTTGAATAAGTATTACAGGGTTTGGCGGAGGCTGGTAGTGATGGCCATTCGCCTTGTTTGCTTTCGGTCCTCCCACTGCTTGACGAGACCAAAACCAAACTCTGCATATGGTCCTCTTGACTGTACCAGTTCCGAAATTAGCAGGGAAATTGTCCCAATTGGTTACTACGCTTAAAAAGTTGATATTATTGCAACTGTATATTATTCTCCAGCTCTCATTGGGCGACTCTTTCTTGGGTCACTTTTCCACTTTTCTTATCTTTACTGACTTTTTTACTAATTCTTATCTGCTTTATTTCCATTTTGCTGCAATCCCATGGTTCCAGACTCTGGCCATCCCGCTGATTCCAACTCTTGACCTTCACGGAATTGGTGACAGCTTCTATTTTTCCCTTGTGCACCATGGCGATCACTAATCATAGCCACCCTTTCAAATTTATTTCCCACAACATACAGGGCCTGAACTCGCCAGTTAAACATAGGATGGCCTTCCAATACTATAAATATTTGAGTCTGATGTGCTTTTTCTTCAGAAAATGCACTTCTCCCCGACTTACAACCCTAAATTTTGACACCATTACTACCCCCAATTCTACCTAGAAAATGGACCCGGAAAGACTGGAGGGGTGGCCATTTTCTTCTCTAAGCAGGTGACCTTCTCACTGGAGAAGCTCATGGGTGACCTAGATGGTCGTTATCTTTTAGTCGTGGGTCATCTGGAGGGCACTCTGGTAAATTTTATTTCTTATTATGCCCCGAACACGGGTCAATCTTTAGGAAGCTTTTGCACAATGTGACCCCAAAACTACAGGGCACTGTACTGTTTGTAGGGACTTCAATGTGGCCCTGGACCTAAAAAACATATGTCACCACTAATTACAAATGAATTGGAATCAAACCTTTCGGGCTCGATTAGTACAACTAATGTCATGATAGCACCAACCACATTACCCAAAACTCAAAAATCTTTAAACCTTCCACGGGGCTCTGGCTTCCCGCCATTAACCAGAAGCGGGAGGGGCCTGGACCCCTTTGTGGTATGTCTACCCTCCAACACTCCCATTTATTTAACCTCTCTGCGCATGTGTTAACTAGTGCTGAAATTCAGGTTCTTTCACGAGGTCTAACATTTTGTCCAGAAGAGAACTTCAATCTTTTTGAAGTCATTACGGACCTACATCTATTTGCTAGGAAACTTTTACTTAGAATAATACACTCTAAAGTGGATACTGAGATAGATAAGACGGATTGGTCTGGTTTTAGCATGCGGGAGTTCAAGGCCCTTCGAGACCTGACTCTCCTGCATGAAGAAAATCATTTTGTTGACTTAATTGACCAACTGGATTTGGACACTTTTCTCGAGGAGGTGGAAAAATCATCTGTCAACACACCCATTCTTTTTAAAAAAACGTCGCAGACCTGTCCCCCTCTCAATACCAATGCGAATGTATCCACCTTTGTAAAACAAACCATTAGAGATCTTAACAAATTATCTCTTTACAAACTAAAACCCCGAAATTTACCTTTCAGTGAAAATGAGGCACTGTCCGCCCTTGCGGACAACGCCACATTTACAGTCAAACCCTCTGATAAAGGGGGTAATATTGTCCTGATGGACAATTATGACTATATCATCATGTGCGAAACCATTTTGGCCAATGTGGAGTGGTACAAACGTATTTCCGTGCAATCCATTCGTCAATATTTTACCAACTTTTACACACTGGTGGATAAGGCCTTTGCCGATCATGTTATCTCAAGATACATGTATGATTTCATTCGTACCAAATACCCAAAGATTGCGACATTTTATTGTCTTCCAAAGATTCACAAACTAAAAAATCCCCCTCCAAGGAGACCGATAGTTTCTGGCAACGGATCGATATCTGAAAACCTTAGCCGTGTTTTGGACAGTTACCTGCAGCCCTATGTCGCATTACTGCCTTCCTTTGTTAAAGATACAATCCATCTTTTACAGATTACTGATGAAGTCCTCATTTCTGATGACTCCATCTTGGTGGCCATCGATGTTGAGGCTTTGTACAGCAGTATACCCCATGACAAGGGGATTAGGACTGTACACCAATGCCTGACCCTTGGCAACCTACACGACCATACCCTAGATGAGTTTTTGGTAGACTCTCTCAAATACATACTACAATACAATTGTTTTTCTTTTAACTGCTCCCACTACCTCCAGGTACAAGGTGTAGCGATGGGGACTTGTTGTGCCCCATCCTACGCCAATTTGTACCTGGGGGAGTGGGAGCAATCCCTCCCATGTGACCAGGCCCTCGTCGATTGTCTGAGCCACATTAAAATGTGGAGAAGATATATCGACGACATACTGGTCATATGGGAGGGTCCCGAGACCTCACTACAAAATTTCTTTGATCTCCTAAACTGTAATGACTACAATCTGAAGTTCACAATGACGTATGATAGAAGTAGCATTACCTTTTTGGACGTGAGACTATATGTAGATGCCAGTAGACACCTTTGCAGCACCTTATTCCGGAAGAGCACAGCTGGAAACACAGTACTCCACGCTGATAGCTCCCATCCACTCCCCTTGAAGAACTCCATACCCTTTGGACAGTATCTGCGACTACGTCGCAATTGTTCAAACGATGCCCTTTTCTTTGAGGAAGCTGGCAAACTGCAAGACCGACTTCTTTGCCGAGGCTATAGCCGTAAGTGTTTGCGGAAGGCCTATAATAAAACCAATTTGTTTCCCAGACACACACTTTTACACAAAAAGAAACTATTGCCCAATCCTGACTTAGATGTCACCAGAATCATTCTACGATTTTCCCGTCAACATAAATCCATTCAACAAATCCTTTCTAAAAATTGGACCATCCTCACCGATGATCCAAAGATTAAATCACTTATTGCGGATCACCCCTCTATCACTCTCAAACGTGCTACTTCGATCAAGGATCTTCTAGTTCAAAGTGAATACAGGGATGCCGCAAAGAAGAATAAACATTACCCTGTACGTGGTACCTTCCCATGTGGCCACTGTTCTCACTGTCCCCTCATTAAGAAAGCAAAGGTTTTTCGGCTTCCAAATGGCGACCTTTTTAAACCTCTCCATTTTTCTAACTGTCAAACTCAGGGTATTGTTTATTTAATGGAATATGAATGCGGGGCTTTTTACATCGGAAAGACGAAACAACAATTCTGGCGAAGAATGGCAAAACATATCTATAGCATGGAAATAGGTAATTTACATCTCCCAATTGGGAGGCATACAGTAACTCATCATAACTATACTGTACCCAAAGTTTCCCTCACCGCGCTCTACAGAATTCACATTCCAGACAGAGGCGGTGTTTGGAACAAAATCCTGCTCCAAAATGAGCAGTGCTGGATTTTCCGATTGCAAGCTACAGCCCTGCCGGGCTTAAATGAATCAGTTTCTTTTGCCCCTTTTCTTAAGGGCTTTGTATCAGGGAAAACACAATAACCTATACCCTATAATATATATATTTTTTCCTCCCCGTTCTACTATCTATTTCCTGTCCATTTCTTGCACAGCCTTTTCGATCCTTCACAGAGAACCATTAGGCGTGTGATTCCCCCACACATTCCCCTTATGATCATTACAATACCGGTTACTTTAGAACTATTAGCGACGTGATACAATCATTCTTTATACTGATTGGACTACTATGCTTGTGTTGGAAATGCTTGTTGAGGTATCTTTTTGTGCTGCACTTGTGTTCTTTTAGAATAATATATATACAACCATATTCAGGTAGTTACATATGTATAGTGGGTAACAAAAAATTATTGTTGGTTTTTGGATCATATTTTTGTTGTCGCATATTCATTGTTATTCAGTTTCTTAATGTGAATCTGGAACACTACCGTGTATTAACCATTATTCATTTTAATCTTATCTATAATGACTTTTTGAATGTATGAATATCTGTTGTTTTTCTTCCTCTTGTGCTGTTTGGACAACCCTTTTTCCACAGCTCTCCCGGGGATGTCCCCTTCAGATTCCCAGCAGCGTGCACTCCCCACTGGACCCTTGCCCACCGCCCAGCAGGGTGAGAATATAGCGTACTTGTGCGCTTTAGCTTTCCTCCACATGATGGTGACAGTGCACGGCCGTCACCTGTGAAGGAGGCACTCTCCCCCGGCTGGCGGCATGTGAAACCGCTCCTACACCCTGTGACAGGCATCGCGTGTTGTCCGGGGTTCAACCCACCACCCATCCCCCCACCATTTCCATACACTCCCCCCTTTTCCCATTCTCTTACCCATTTCTGTCCCCATCACTCCTTCTTTTTTCTTTTTCCTCTCTCTACGCCTTCCCCTTCACCTCTTCACCTTTTAACTTATCCAACACATTTTTCTTTTTCATCACTTTCATCACCCCTCTTTTCCACCACCCCCCCCTCTTTTTTTCAATTCCCTGCACTACACATCCACACTTTCACTGCTGCTCCTTTCATTTATTTTCCCTTCCCCACCCTACCCCCTTCCCTTCCTTTCTCCTTTTGGTTTTCCCCAGTCCCCGTTTTCTATGCCGGTTTTTGCTTTTGTTCTGTTTTCACACACTATTTTATATTTTATGCCCTTTTCCTTCCCCTTCCCTTCCCCTTTTTTCCCCCCTTCCTCCCCTTCCCCATTTTCCTTCCCCCCCCCTTACATGCTGTCCAATCCATCAGTTCCGGCCCCTTCGGCCATCTTCCCTTTTCCCGTCTCCCGCTCCCCCCTTTTTTCCCCCTCCCCCTTCCCCATGGGAAGCACTGTGTTTCCGGCCCCTTTAAGGAGTTAATACTTTACTCCTCTACCCTCAGCATTCTAGAGCGCACACCTGATCATTGTTTGGCATCTACCCTGTTTGTACACATATTCAAACTCTCAGAATTGTAACATTTATCATTCCGATTGCAGGCTTGTTTTCCCTTATCCTTGCACACATTTTCCTCTCCTCTCCCCTGTGGTGGTCCAACCCATCACGGGTTCCACTCTTTTGGGGGTGACCCCCTGTTGTGTGGAGCAGAGCCCCTTGGTGTGGATGCACGCCTATGACATCTGATTTTTGGACTATCCCTGGGAGATTCTGTCGGATACCCCCATTCAGCATAGAGCAATACACTGTGACGCTCTTTACATTCATATTAAGGTAAATAATAAACTTTAGTCTCTTATATTTTTTACATACATACCAATTTGTTTTCCTTTTTGTTCTATCCACTTGTCCCTTATCCTTTAAGGTTTTTCTATACAGATGTAATAATGGGTCTTCTTAAAAGTGTAATTTATTACCATTAAAAAATGTATGCTATGAGATTTTAATTCATGTGTGTTCCCTTCCAGTCGCAATAAATCCTCTGAAAAAGACCGACAAGGTCGAAACGTTAGGAACTATTTATACTGCGCTACAATTACTGGCCGTATGAATGTAATATTGTGCACTGTCTATACATTATATGTAAATTGTGTCTTTGTACCATGCCACAACTTATGCTCTAATTTGTAATCAACAATTGCCCCACTCTGTGAACCCCCCTTTTTATACATGTGAATAAATACTAATTTTTTAACTACACTGTAATTTATTCTTTCTAATCTGAGCTGCCTAAAAACCCCACTGGGAAAATATCTCTATCACCCTTTCAAATTTGTTTCCCACAACATACAGGGCCTGAACTCGCCAGTTAAACATAGGATGGCATTCCAATACTATAAATCTTTGAGTCTGATGTGCTTTTTCTTCAGAAAATGCACTTCTCCCCGACTTACCCCCAATTCTACCCAGAAAATGGACCCGGAAAGACTGGAGGGGTGGCCATTTTCTTCTCTAAGCAGGTGACCTTCTCACTGGAGAAGCTCATGGGTGACCTAGATGGTCGTTATCTTTTAGTCGTGGGTCATCTGGAGGGCACTCTGGTCAATTTTATTATTATGCCCCGAACACGGGTCAATCTTTAGGAAGCTTTTGCACAATGTGACCCCAGAACTACAGGGCACTGTACTGTTTGTAGGGACTTCAATGTGGCCTCGACGCCATACTTGATAAGATGAGATGACTCTCATCCTCCCAGAGGCATTTCCCTAAAATCGGCTCTAAGCTGGCTAATATATTACATCACCATAGTTTAATTGATCTATGGTGGGAACTTAACCCATCCAGGAAAGACTATATATTTTTCTTGCATGTCCATAACACCTATTCTAGAATAGATCACTTCTTTAAAGTTCCATCAGCGGTCTCCTTGTTTCGCACTAGCAAAATAATGGACATGACGAGGTCTGATCATTCAGCGGTTTGGACAGCATGCAACTCACTACAATGTTTTTCTGGCCCGCCCCCCTGGAGATTGAATGATTCATTGTTTAGCAATCTCTTAATATGTTTTGATATCAAACTAAATATCAAAGAGTGTTTTGCTCAGAAAGATCCTTTGGACACTTCTGTGGTAAATACCTTGGTAGCACACAAAGTGACCATCAGGGGACATTTCATTCAGATTGCGTCACAGCTGAAAAGAACCTCTGACTCGCTGATCGGCCAAAAAGAATGCAAGCTGTCCAACCTGTTAACCCAGCAGAAGGACAATCCTAATCTAGACCTGAGGGCTCAGATTGACTTGGTTAGACTGGAACTGAGGGCCAGATTCACGTAGAGCGGTGCTAATTAAGTTACTCCAAACGTATATCATTTAAGTTAGGGCGCCTTAATTTTGTGATGTAAGTGCCGTATCCACAGCGCTTTTGCGCCCAAATTTGCGCCAGCGCGACATAAATACAGAGGCGCAAGTGGGAAGTAAGTTGGCGTGCTCCATTGAAATGAGCCGTGACCCCATGCAAATGTAGGGCCGGCCGTACTGCGCATGCGCGCACGAATCTGCACCTCACTGGGCATGTGCAGAACTCGGCTCGGCGCAATCAGTGAGATAGGAAAAAGGCCAAGCATACTTAGTTTGAGAATCGCCCTGTGCTTAAATAGCCCCAGACAAACACACTTCCCTTGCAAAAGTACATCCCTGTGTCTCCCTTCCTAAAGCAAGTGTCTTTTGCTCTGTTGTTTGTGGTTGTTTGTTGGTGAGTGTAGTGTTATATTAAAGATTTATTGTAGTAGGAGGTTGTAGTAGGTGTGTGTATTTTCGGAGTGTTTTTTGTGTCTGTTTCTTCTGTGTTTTTTGTTTGAATTTGTATTAGCTGTCTGCTTGTGTTTTTGTTTTTTGGCTGTCTGATTTTTGTGTGTGTCTGTTCTGTGTCTTTTTGGCTGTCTGTTCTGTGTCTTTTTGGCTGTCTGTTCTGTGTCTTTTTGGCTGTCTGTTCTGTGTCTTTTTGTCTGTTTGTTCTGTGTCTTTTTGTCTGTTTGTTGTGTGTTTCTGTGTTTGTTTGTTCTGTTTGAATTTTGTGTCTGTTGCTGAGTGCTGTGTTGTGAGATGGCACCGAAGAGAAGAAAATTAAACTTCTCGGTGCGAGAGAAGCACTTGCTGGCCAGGGCGATCACCCAATTTGGGAGATTTTTGCATGGCCCTGACAGCCGGGACGTCCCCCCGGCCAGGAAGAGGGCAATAATCCGAGAGATTACTGATCGGATCAATGCGGAGGGGGGGGAGACAAGGACCCCCAGTGGGATTCAGAAGAAGATCAGCGATCTTAGGAGCCTGGTCCGGGAGAAGATGGCCAAGCAAGCAGCCCATGCCAGGGGCACTGGAGGAGGCCCACCTGGTGGACTGAGGAGGAACTTGCGGTGGCCCGGTGCTTCCACAGCCAGCAAGTGGTGGGCCTGCCTGGCTTTCAATCTGATGATCCTGTGAGGACAGGTAAGTTTTTTTTTTATTTCCATCTGGTGAGTAGCATGTGTGGGTGGGGGAAGGGAATATGTGCCAAGTGTGTGGTGCAGCCTGGCCAGATGGCCAGGAGATTGCTGGGCCATCAGGCCAGAAGATTGCTGGGCCATCAGGCCAGGAGGTTGCTGGGCCATCAGGCCAGGAGGTTGCTGGGCCATCAGGCCAGGCTGCACCACCCCCAGGACAACAGGCTGCTGAGGAGCCCCAAAAATGTCTGGAGTGGCCACACCTCACCTCAGGAGGAGGTTCAGGTTGAGGATGATCCGAGGGAGCTTGCCCGAGAAGTGATGCTGTGTTGGGATGAGGATTCCCTTGTGGCTGACAGCAGTCAGGCCACCATCAGGGGTAGTCCCTCCCACTCCTCCCCCAACAGGGCTGCCCCCCCAGGGGGATCCCCTGCTCCCAGGCCACAAGCCTCAGCTGGTGGCAGTCAGGCCACTATCAGGGGTAGCCCCTCTCACTCCTCCCCCAACAGGGCTGCCCCCCCAGGGGGCTCCCCTCCTCCCAGGCCACAAGCCTCAACTGCAGGCAGGAAGGCCACCCAGAAGACAAGGGGGGTGGCCGAGTTACTGCCTGCAAATCTGCAGAGGGACCAGGCCCTTCAGACCCGCCATCTGGGTCAGGTCACCCGGACTCAAGGAGGCACGTGGGCACTGACACTGTTGCATTCATCAACTGTTTCAGTGAGCTGCAGGCCGCCACAACAGGCGTGGCCCTTGAGGTGACTGCCCTGACCCAGGCTGTCCAGGACAACACCCAGGCTCTCCAGGCCAATATGGCAGCCCTCACTCTGGGCCTGACCAGGATCGCCGTGGCCTTGGAGGGCAGGGCAGCAGGTGGGCAGCCACCCGGGGAGGATCCTCCTTCCCCTGCCCCCCCCATGAGGATCCTCCTTCCCCTGCCTCCCCCCCATGAGGCTCCCCTGAGGGCCCGTGCCCGTGGCCGGCCCAGGCGTAGCTCACGCTGCCGCCATTGAGTTTTTGGGTGTACTTCTTTTTTTTTTTTTATGTAATTTTTTGGTGATTTGGATTTTTTTTGTGTGTGAATGATGTATGAATGTGGGGGTGACATTCCTGGTGAAAAGGGGTGTCACCCTCAGTTTTGGTGGATTAGGGTTCCCCAGGACCAGGGAGAAGTGATCCCAGGTCCATGTGAATGGTGTATGAATGCACAGTAACATAATTGGAGCCGTGGCGTGGCATTACTGCTCCCTAATACCATGTGGTTTTCTTGGGTCTAATCCAATTAGATGTGCATGTGATGTGCCTGTGCTAGGGACCACAGTGGGTGTGCATTCATGCATTCTCATTGTGCCATGTTTAATGTGTGTGTTTACTGTGCAAAGATGCCTTCTGCGAGGCATCTCCTGGCTGCTGTGCCCTCAGCAGACTGGGTAGAGTTGGTTGGGGGGGGGACTGTCTGGTTCGGGGGTCAGGTCATCACGTATGTCAATCTCCAGGCCCCTTCTCACTGCAAAGTTGTGCAGCATGCAACATGCCCCGATGATCTGGCACACAAAGTTTGGGGAATACAACAGGGTACCCCCAGACTTATCCAGGCATCGGAAACGGGACTTCAGGAGGCCAAATGTGCGTTCCACCACTCCACGGGTACGTATGTATGCAGCATTGTAGTTTTCCTCTCCTGGGGTTTGGGGGTTCCGGTATGGAGTCATAAGATGGGGTCCCAGTGCATATGCAGAGTCACCAGGAAGGGAAAAGACAGGAGGATGTTAGTCATGCATGTGCCCCTCGTGATGTCTGCATCATGGGGGGGGGACAGTCATACCTGACACCCATGTCACTCACCAACCAGCCAGCTGTCCCCATACACGCTCTGTTCAAATTCTCTGGAGATGTTGCTGTGACGGTATATGTAGCTGTCATGGCTGGATCCTGGGTGTTTGGCACAGACGTGCCATATGAGGTACTGGGCATCAACTATCACCTGGACATTGATTGAATGCCAATGCTTCCTATTGCGGTACATGTGCTCTGTCACATGCGGGGCTGTAGTGCACATGTGTGCAATCAATGGCCCCGATGGTGCGTGGGAATCCTGCAATTTTGTAAAAATCTGTAATTGTGTTCATTCGCTGGACCTCCTGGGAGGGTTTGATGATTAGATTGGCCATGCGTCTCAGGATTGCAGGGACAACCTGGTGCACACATCTGCTAATGGAGGATTGTGACATCCCAGCCACACCTCCACTTGTGCGCTGAAAAGAGCCAGTGGCCAGGAAATGGAGTGTTGCCAGTACCTTGATCAGTGGCTGCACTGCATGTGAGCGTTGTGTTGGGCTGGTGAGATCATCCTGCAGGATTGTGGTTATTTCCATGATGGCTTCACGGTTGAATCTGAAGGTGCGATACACCTCAGAATCACACATGCCAAACACATCTAGGCGTCTGCGGTAGATCCTCTCCTGTGCCCTCCTCCTCCTTTCCCTCCTCCTTCTTTGCGCCTCTAAAGTCACTAGTATAGTTATGAGCATGGGTGCCCCTGGCATGTTGGCAGACAGATTGTAGTCCGGCAAGTGTGTGTGCTCAGCTCTTCCTTAATGGTGTTGCTTTAGCTGACCTTTACACGGCTGGAGCAAAGTTAAGGCACATTTTATAAAGTGTAAAATTACTCTGGGAAACTAACAGATGCGCACAGGGCGTAGCCTACGCCGCACACACTTAATTTTGTGGATCGCCTTATCTCCCTCATTTGCATCTTTGCCTAGCAAAACAATGGTGTGTCTAGCGTATTTTGCGCTCGAAGAAGCGCCGGTGTAATTTTTTTAGGTAGGACGGAAAAAAATTGTTTTCAGGCGTATTTCGTTTTGAGGATCAGGCGCAAAAATACGCATGGCGCAAATTTCAATTACGCCGCGCATCTCGAGATACGTCGGCGTAAAAGTCCTTTGTGAATCTGGCCCTGAATCTTTAACGACTAGGGCAGAAAAAAACCTTAGATGGACACAGTCAAAATGTTACACCCAGGCGGACAAACCGGGAACATCGTTGGCTTGCAAATTGACACCCAGACTCCGCCGCAGGACCAACCCAAAGATTAGACAGCCTGATGGATCCTTCACACAAAACCCACAAAAGATTTTGAATCTTTTTAATTCGTACTTTACCTCCTTATATAACCCTAAGACCCTAAGGCCCCATACACACGGGAGGATTTATCCGCGGATACGGTCCAGCGGACCGTTTCCACGGATAAATCCTTTTGAGGATTTCCGCGGATTTCTATGCGATGGAGTGTACACACCATCGCATTAAATTTCCGCGCCGAAATCCTCTGGCGATGACGTGTCGCGCCGTCGCCGTGATTATGACGCGGCGACGTGCGCGACTCTGTCATATAAGGAATTCCACGCATGCGTCGAATCATTACGACGCATGCGGGGGATCCCTTCGGACGGATGGATCCGGTGAGTCTATACAGACCAGCGGATCCATCCGTTGGGATGGATTCCAGCAGATGGATTTGTTTGGCATGTCAGCAAATATTCGATCTGCTGGAATCCATCCCAGGGGAGAAATATCCGCGGAAACAGATCCGCTGGAGTGTACACACCATAGGATCTATCCGCTGAAACCCATTTGCTGGGATTTTTCAGCGGATGGGTTCTATCGTGTGTATGGGGTCTTAAACCAGGTGCTATAGATGACTTCATAAAAGATCTGCCTCTCCCATCCCTTTCTGACTCCCATAGGGAGGTAATGAATGGGGCTATCACTAATGTCTGCAATTAAATAGGCTTATGCTTCTAAGACCCCAAGTCCAGGTGGATTCTCCACCTCTTATTATAAGAAATGTTACCAGGTAATAACGCCCCACAGGTCCCACTTGGGTGGGGACCTAAATAGAGCTAACATCTGTCTAATACTGAAGCCTGATAAAGATCACAGTCAGGTGACAAATTATTGCCCCATATAGCTTAATAATATGGATTTGAAATTATTAATGACAATTTAAGCTAATAGACGTAATACCTTTCTGGCAAAATACGTCAATGTGGATCAAGTGGGCTTCATTCTGGGGCGGCAGACAACAGATCAGATCCATAGGGCCGTAGACATACTGGGCCATATTCTCAGAGAAGTTACGATGGAGTATCTCAGGATACTCCATCGTAACTCCCTTTTTTGGCCAGTGTATCTATGCTCCTGATTCTCAGAATAATTTTTGCATAGATACACTTAAGATCCGCCATCTGTAAGTCACTTACACTGGCGGATCTTAAATGCAATGACGCCGGCCGCCGCTAGATGGCATTTACGTGAAGGAGTAATTTGCATATGCAAATGATCCTTCTACGCCGATTCCCGAACGAGTTCGCGTCGCGTAACTGTCGCTAACGTCGTTTGCGTAAGCGGAAACTTACCCCTGCTATATGAGGGGTAAGTTTCCGCAAGTCTCGCGTAGGCCATGTTACGGATGGCGTCGGGTCCCCGTCGTGTTTTTTCGTCGGATACGTTGTTTACGTAAGTCGTTCTTGAATACGACTTTACGTCAATGACGCACACGTCGGCGTCATTGACGTTTTCCGCCGAGAACTGGAGCATGCGCACTGGGCTTTTTGCAGCCCGGCGCATGCCCAGTTCTTATGCATCGGGGGCGCGCTTCATTTGAATAGAAGCCGCCCCCTTGGAGATCCGCCAGGCTACGCCGGGACACTTACACTCCGCTGTCCCAAGTTATGGAGCAAGTGGTTGGGGAATACAACACCTGCTCCAGTAAGTTGGGACAGCGGAGTGTAAGTGCCCTAAGCGAAGCAGGCGGAGATTCTTTCAGAATATGGCCCTGTATCTTTACTTTGCTCTAACTGGGATGGCTTAGGACCCAGACAGGGAATGTTGTTATCGTTGGACCTTCATAAGGCCCTCGATTCCCTCTCTTGGCCTTTTCTGTTCCACATTTTGAGGCAATGAAATCTTGGGCTCAAATTCCTCTCACTACTAAATGTACTGTACTCCACTCCCTCAGCTAACATTGTAGCTTTTGGCCACAAGGCGGACCTATTGCAAATTAGGACAGGAACCAGACAGGGCTGTCCCCTCTCACCACTCTTATGTATAATCGCTATAGAAACATTGGGGCTGATTTACCAAACCTTTACTCCATGACTCATGGAGTAAAAGCAGGAGTAACAGCCGTTTTGACATTTACTATTGAAATACGCTGCTAGTGCAGTGTATTTCAATAGTTACTAAAGTGCTCAGTGCGCCCAGGAGAGGGCGCATTGTGCGCCTGATAGACCTGGCGCACGGCACATTGAAATGTAAATATCGGGGATTCGGGCAGGAGATTATTAGGGGGGAGGTGGGGTGATGCAGGGGAAGTGTAGTGACATGTGTTTGGGGGGCCGAATTGAAAGTGAAAGTGTTTTTTGGAAACCGATCCGTACGCTTGCACAGTGCGCCTGAACCTTGGGAGGTTAATTTTCATACTGGGCATGCGTACAGGGAAATTTCAGGGATTCCCGTGTGCCTTGTCAGTACGCTGAGAAAATCTTGGTAAATACCAAGCGGCGTACCCGTGATTGCGCTGCGTGACGCGGCGCACGGGAATCTCCAAGCGGTTTTCAGCCTGCGCTGACCATGAAGGGGAACTCCGCGCCAAATTTCAAACTTGAAATCGGTGCGGGTCCCCCTCCAGGGGTACATTAGGCTCTTAGGCTTGGTCTGGAACGTGAGGGGTTAAACCCACGCTGAAAACCAGCGTGGGGTCCCCCCCCAGATCCAAACCAAGCCCTCATCCCAAGCACGCAGTCTGGCCCGGACAGGAATGGGGGTGGGGACGAGCGAGCGCCCCCCCTCCTGAGCCGTACCAGACCGCATGCCCTCAACATGGGGGAGTGTGTGCTGTGGGGGAGGGGGGCACTGCCCCCCCACCCCACAGCACTCTTGTCCCCATGTCGATAGGGACAAGAGCCTCTTCCCGACAAACCTTGCCATTGGTTGTCGGGGTATGTGGGCGGGGGCTAATCGGAATCTGGCATTACGATCAGGCATTTCCCCCCCCTGACAGGACCAGGATAAAGGGGAACTCTGTGCCAAATTTCAAACAAGAAACCGGCGTGGGTCCCCCTCCAGGGGTACATTAGGCTCTTCGGCTTGGTCCGGAACGTGAGGGGTTAAACCCACGCTGAAAACCAGCGTGGGGTCCCCCCCCAGATCCAAACCAAGCCCTCATCCCAAGCACGCAGTCTGGCCCGGACAGGAATGGGGGTGGGGACGAGCGAGCGCCCCCCCTCCTGAGCCGTACCAGACCGCATGCCCTCAACATGGGGGAGTGTGTGCTGTGGGGGAGGGGGGCACTGCCCCCCCACCCCACAGCACTCTTGTCCCCATGTCGATAGGGACAAGAGCCTCTTCCCGACAAACCTTGCCATTGGTTGTCGGGGTATGTGGGCGGGGGCTAATCGGAATCTGCGAGTCCCCTTTAATAAGGGGGCCCCCAGATGCCGGCCCCCCACCCTATGTGAATGAGTATGGGGTACATTGTACCCCTACCCATTCACCTGGGGAAAATGTAAAGTTAAAAAACACACCACACAGAATAAAATAATTTATTAGTCAGCTCCGGGCCCCCCCCCCCTTTCTTATTTAGCTCTTTTTGAAGGGGGGGGATTTCTTCTCTCCCGATCTTCCGCCGGGACCCTGGGCTTCGGCGATTTCTGCCGGGGGAGGGCGCCATCCCTCGGTCCTCTCCGGAGCCTTCCGCCGGGGGCCCCCACCCATTTAAGCTCTTTTACATTAGGGGGGCATCCGGACTTCGGCGACTTCTGCCGGGGGATGGCGCCTATCCCCCGGTCTTTCCGGTGCCTTCCGCCAGGGCTCCGGTCTTGTTCCTCGTCTTCTGCCGGGGGTGCGCCAACTCCCCGTCTTTTCTCTGCTGTCTTCCCTCTTCTGCCTCTCTCCTCCAGGGGACAGGGCTTTCTTTCTGCTTATTTCTTCTCTGTTCCATCTTCTGCCTGTCTCCCCCACGGAGCCAGGGCTTTCTTCTCTGTTCCCTCTTCTGCCTGTCTCCCCTGCGGAGCCAGGGCTTTCTTTCTGCTTTCTTTCCTGTTCCCTCTTCTGCCTGGCTGCTCCGGGAGCTCAGGGCTTGTCTCCGCTGTGTTCTTCCTTCTCTTCCATTCGATGTTGACACGACGAGGTTCCGCACTGACATGCCGTGTGAGCGGCGGGCATCGACTTATTCCCTGGGCATGATGGGAATGTGATGTCACATGGGTTGAGGTCACATGGTGGCATTGCCCTATATAAGTCGATGCCCGCCGCTCAGACGGCATTCCAGCGCGGGACCTCGTCGTGTCAACATCGAATGGAAGAGAAGGGAGAACACAGCGGAGACAAGCCCTGAGCTCCCGGAGGAGCCAGGCAGAAGCGGAAGGCACCGCAGAAGCCCGGAGGGTGGCGCCCTCCGGCGGAAAGCGACGAAGCCCGGAGCCCTCCCCCATAGGCAAGGAGGAGCCTCTTGGTGAAGGGGGCTCTGGCAGAAAACAGCATGGGGGGGCTACAGCACCCCCCTGGCAGAAATCGACGAAGCCCGGAGCCCTCCCCCATAGGCAAGGAGCCTCATGGTGAAGGGGGCTCCAGCAGAAAACGGCGTAGAAGACGGGGGGGTAGGTGCACCCCCCCGCAGAAACCGACGAAGCCCGGGACCCTCCCCCATAAGCAAGGAGCTTCATGGTGAAGGGGGTCCCGGCGGAAGACGGCGCAGAAGAGGGGGGTAGGTGCACCCCCCCAGAAACCGACGAAGCCCGGGACCCTCCCCCATAAGCAAGGAGCTTCATGGTGAAGGGGGTCCCGGCGGAAGACATCGAAGCCCGGGGCCTAATGGGGTGGTGGTGGGGGGCCCCGGCAGAAGACCCCCAGCTGACTAATAAATTTATTTTTAAATGTGTGTGGTGTATTATTTTTTTACATTTTTTTCCCCAGGTGAATGGGTAGGGGTACAATGTACCCCATACTCATTCACATAGAGTGGGGGGCCGGAATCTGGGGGCCACCTTATTAAAGGGGGCTCTCAGATTCTGATAAGCCCCCCGCCCGCATACCCCGACAGCCAACGGCCAGGGTTGTCGGGAAGAGGCTCTTGTCCCTATCGACATGGGGACAAGAGTGCTGTGGTGTGGGGGGGCAGTGCCCCCCTCCCCCACAGCACACACTCCCCCATGTTGAGGGCATGTGGTCTGGTACGGCTCAGGAGGGGGGGGGGGCGCTCGCTCGTCCCCACCCCCATTCCTGTCCGGGCCAGACTGCTTGCCTGGGATGAGGGCTTGGTCTGGATCTGGGGGGGGACCCCACGCTGGTTTTCAGCGTGGGTTTAACCCCTCACGTTCCGGACCAAGCCGAAGAGCCTAATGTACCCCTGGAGGGGGACCCACGCCGGTTTCTTGTTCGAAATTTGGCACAGAGTTCCCCTTTATCCTGGTCCTGTCAGGGGGGGGAAATGCCTGATCGTCTGTTCATACAATGTATGAACAGCGATCTGTCATTTCCCCTAGTCAGTCCCACCCCCCTTATAGTTAGAACCCACCCAGGGAACATAATTAACCCCTTCCTCGCCCCTAGTGTTAACCCCTTTCCTTGCCAGTGACATTTTCATAGTAAGAAATGCATTTTTAGAACATTGGTCACTAGAAAAATGCCAATGGTCCCAAAAATGTGTCTGCCATAATGTCGCAGTACCGATAAAAATCGCTGATCGCCGCCATTACTAGTAAAAAAAATATAATAAAAAAGCCATAAAACTAAACACTATTTTGTAGACGCTATAACTTTTGCGCAAACCAATCAAACGCTTATTGTGATTTTTTGGAACCAAAAATATGTCGAAGAATACGTATCGGCCTAAACTGAGGGAAAAAATTATTATTTTTAGATAATTTTGGGGATATTTATTATAGCAAACAGTAAAAAATGATTTTTTTTGGTTAAAAAAAAATGTCGCTCTATTTTGGTTTATAGCAAAAAAAAAAAAAAAAAGCAGAGGTGATCAAATACCACCAAAAAAAATAATCTATTTGTGGGAAAAAAAAGCACCACAATTTGGATTGGGAACCACGTCGCACGACCGCGCAATTGTCAGTTAAAACGACGCAGTGCCGAATCACAAAAACTGGCCCGGTCATTGACCAGTAATATGGTCTGGGGCTCAAGTGGTTAAAAATTAACAAAACACTAAAGTTAGCCCAATTTTTGGTGATAATGTGAAAGATGATGTTACACTGAGTAAATAGATACCTAACATGTCACGCTTTAATATTGCAAACACTCATGGAATGGCGCCAAACTTCAGTACTTTAAAATCCCCATAGGCGACCTTTTTTTTTTCAGGTTACCAGTTTATAGCTACAAAGAAGGTCTAGTGCTAAAAGTATTGCTCTCGCTCTAATGCACGCGTCAATACCTCACATGTGTGGTTTGAACGATGTTTACATATGTGGGCGGGACTTAAAAAAAAAAGCTCTCATGCCATTGCAGCTTTGTTCCTACATGTGTGATGAACTGAGTCTGCTCAGACACTTAGAAAAAAATGTCCTTTCTTTTTAAAAGGTGAAAATCACTTGGATGCTCATAGAGCTTGGTTGGGTTATTACCAGGTGTAAGCACTTACAAGCTCACCCAAACTAGAGACTGAAATTTGTTCATGTGATTTCAATTGCTTCATTACTAGCACATGTTATAAAAAGCGTGGATCGATCAGTCTTCAGCTGCCCTCATAGGGGCAGGCAGGAATGCTGTTGCTAAACAGAAATGTGGGTTGGAGCATGTTTATTTTTATTTTGCCAATGTTTTTCTGTTTATTTTTAAATGATGTTCACTTTGATGTATTTGTCTCTGCTGCCTTATTTTGATAAAAATTTCTGAAGATGTTGGGATGGTTAACCTATGTTTATTTTGATTTTTGAAATGTATTTTTGTTTGTGTGTTTGTTTGTCTTTTTTTGCTTTCCTTGTTTTGTTGACCAATAAAAATTACTTTAAAATTTTGAAAGTTTTGTTTTGTTACTTTTTCATGCTACATATTTTGACAGCTGCAGCTGAAATAGGTTTGGGCCTAACAAATTAGGTGTGATTTTTGTCTGGTGTGTAATCATGAAATGTTTGCCATTTTTATTCTCCATGAATTTAAAGACAAAGTGGTAAGTATTTTCTTTTTACTGCAGTGGTCCTCAGCCCTCAAGTACCCCCGACAGGACATGTTTTGTGGATTTCTCTTATCAAGAATTGCTGTCCAGACTGTCTTTTAAAGCACATGTGCAAGATGAAGGAAAACCTGCAAACATGGCCTGTTGGGGGGGGGCTATTGGTGGACAGGCTTGAAGTGCTGATTTACAGCACTGTGCTTAAATCTAGCGCAAGGCAATCCTATTCTAATTGTGGGTGTTTGAGGGAAGCCAAGTGAGTGTTAGAACCCCTGCTTGTGTTTTTTTTGGGTTGAGCTTTGTGTCCCTTTTCTTAAAATTGGCTTCACTTCCTGTCACACAGCTGAACAGGAAGTGAGGTTAAAACCCTACCAGTGTCTTTTCTTGGGGACACAGGTCAATCTAACTAGTGTCCCCATTAAGCAAATTGCACTCCAGCACTGCTGTGTACACCACAAATCATGGTTCTTCAAACTACGGCCCTCCAGTTGTTTAGGAACTACAATTCCCATCATGCCTAGTCATGTCTGTGAATGTCAGTGCATTACAAGGCCTCATGGGATGTGTAGTTCTACAACAGCTGGAGGGCCGTAGTTTGAGGATCCCTGCCCCAAATTATTATTTAGTTTGGGGTTTAGTAAAGGCAAAGCCACTCTGCAGTACAAGCATAGTTGCTGAAAATCAGAGAGGAAGCACTGATGGTTTTAACATCCAATCCTGTAGAAGCAAAGTTGTTTTCTTCCTTGCTTGTCCACTTGTAGTGCAAAGTGGATTTGCCTTTAGTAAATGGACCCCAAAGTCCAAGATCCCTAATAATTTGGGGTGTACACAGCAAAATGCTAGAGTGCAATTTACATAATGGGAAACTATTTAGATTGATCTCTGTGTCCCCAAGAAAAGATATTAGTAAGGATTTACCCTCACTGAATTTGAATTAGAAAGGATGAAGACACCTCACAAATGCAGGTGCAGACATCCCCAAAAAATGAGCAGATAAATACAAAAATATTAATTTGCAAATAAGTATTAACATTGGGTGGTGTTTGTGGGTGGCCCTAACACACACATTCATACATATTACATACTTGCCAACTGTCCCGTTTTTAAAGGGACAGTCCCGTCAAATAGGACCTAGTCCCAGCTAATTTAGCCTGCCGGGACTTGTCCCGGCTAGTGGGGAAGGCAGGTGCGGCTTCTGGGTCTCAGCAGGGACCTGAGCCTGCGGTGTGTGTTTGGGATGCAAAGCTCCTTTCTGTTCCCTCCCTCCTTCCAGTCTCGTGCTGTGCGGGGTCCTTGTTATCTATGACTCAGCCTCCCCCTCCAATCAGCAGCGCGGTGTGCTGTGAGACCTTGGAGGCGGAGCTCACTGTAGCTCCTGTCGGCTGGCCAGAGGAAGGGAGGAGGTGAGTGAGCTGAACTTTTCTGTGGGAAGTTTCCTAGGGTGGATAGAAGTTACACACTTTCAAGGAGATTTTTTCTTAGGAGAAGACTCGGGGGAGATAGTGAGTTTGAGTGTGGGGGAGGGGGGCAGGGTGAGGTCTGCAGCCCAAACACATTTTGTCAAATCACTTCTAAGCATGAACAGTCTGTGCAAACATCATCCAATCCAATTGCTCAGACTAGATAATGTGGAGTCATTTATAGCCATTCATGTAACCTGTGTGTGTATGTGGTGAGTTCACACTTCTCATTGCACAGACTCAGAACCTGTATACATGTACAAGCAGAAGTGTGAACTCACCACATACACACACAGGTTACATGAATGGCTACAAATGACTCCACATTATCTAGTCTTGAGCAATTGGATTGGATACAGAGTGCTATAAACTGGATTACATAGATCTGTACTTACATCTAGTACTGTTGTATGATTCATTGTTTTTAGTGGATGAGTTTTTTTTTTATATATATATATACATCGCTATCTGACCACTTCTCAGTCCCCCTCTCCTGTACATACTCCCCCCAGCTTGCATCACCCCCAGATCACATCATACAGACATCACTCCAAGCTGCTTCCTACCCCCCCCCCCCCAGCTGAGGGACATCATTCCATGGTCACTTTCCTTCCCTTATCTTCCCAGCATCACTTCCTGATTACCCCATAGACACCACAAGAAATCCCTCCCCATACTGCCACCGCCATACCCTCCAACCTCCTCTCCTGTACTAACTGTGCCCATCATACCCTCTGCACTCCTCCTCTCCTGTACATACTGCCCCAGCATACCCTCTGCACTCCTCCTCCTTCTCTCCTGTACATACTGCCCCATCATACCCTCTGCACTCCTCCTCTCCTGTACATACTGCCCCAGCATACCCTCTGCACTCCTCCTCCTCTCCTGTACATACTGCCCCATCATACCCTCTGCACTCCTCCTCCTCTCCTGTACATACTGCCCCCATCATACCCTCTGCACTCCTCCTCCTCCTCCTCTCCTGTACATAGTGCCCCAGCATACCCTCTTCACTCCTCCTCCTCTCCTGTACATACTGCCCCATCATACCCTCTGCACTCCTCCTCCTCTCCTGTACACACTGCCCCCATCATACCCTCTGCACTCCTCCTCCTCTCCTGTACACACTGCCCCCATCATACCCTCTGCACTCCTCCTCCTCCTCTCCTGTACATAGTGCCCCCAGCATACCCTCTGCACTCCTCCTCCTCCTCTCCTGTACATACTGCCCCCATCATACCCTCTGCACTCCTCCTCCTCTCCTGTACATACTGGCCCCATCATACCCTCTGCACTCCTCCTCCTCTCCTGTACACACTGCCCCCATCATACCCTCTGCACTCCTCCTCCTCTCCTGTACACACTGCCCCCATCATACCCTCTGCACTCCTCCTCCTCTCCTGTACACACTGCCCCCATCATACCCTCTGCACTCCTCCTCCTCTCCTGTACATACTGCCCCCATCATACCCTCTGCACTCCTCCTCCTCTCCTGTACATACTGCCCCCATCATACCCTCTGCACTCCTCCTCCTCTCCTGTACATACTGCCCCCATCATACCCTCTGCACTCCTCCTCCTCTCCTGTACATACTGCCCCCATCATACCCTCTGCACTCCTCCTCCTCTCCTGTACATACTGCCCCCATCATACCCTCTGCACTCCTCCTCCTCTCCTGTACATACTGCCCCCATCATACCCTCTGCACTCCTCCTCCTCTCCTGTACATACTGCCCCCATCATACCCTCTGCACTCCTCCTCCTCTCCTGTACATACTGCCCCCATCATACCCTCTGCACTCCTCCTCCTCTCCTGTACATACTGCCCCCATCATACCCTCTGCACTCCTCCTCCTCTCCTGTACATACTGCCCCCATCATACCCTCTGCACTCCTCCTCCTCTCCTGTACATACTGCCCCCATCATACCCTCTGCACTCCTCCTCCTCTCCTGTACATACTGCGGAGTGGGTGGAGCTTCGGGGAAGTGAGTGTGGTAATTAATTAATAGCTGTGCTGCAAAGTGTCCCTGTAATTTTTTTTCAAATGTTGGCAACTATGATATTAGCAATGCTGTATCCTGGCCTATTGGCATGGTTATATTTTCTTAGGCCTCTCAATAAAACTCTCTGACATTTGTGCTTAAACTAGAACTATAATCAACACTTTTTATTTTCTTTAATTTTGGATAGAGTGAGGGAGGGTTATAGGCCCTGTTAGTTTATTTTGTATTATCTGTGTCCAATTGGGGAGATTTGCCTTCACTTCCTGCCCCATAGCCAAACAGGAAGTGAGAGAAAAACTATGCAAATTAAGGGAATCCAGTAACCCCCTCCCCCCCAGAACTAGTATGTGTGTGTGTGTCCTGAAAATTCCTGGGCAGGTCATACAAAAACAGGGTGTGGCCTTGACAGGAAGGGGTGGGTCATTTTTCTATTAGGAGGTGCAGAAATGTAGTCAGGCCTAGGGCAGCACAAATCCTAAATATACTACTGCATATTAGGGCTTATTTATATCGGATCCGATTTACAGCGTGTTTTTATAGTGTGGGAGGAAACCCACGCAGGCACAGGGAGAACATGCAAACTCCAGGCAGATGAAGTCACGGGCGGGATTCGAACCAGCGACCCTTTTGCTGCTAGGTCAACATGATTGCAGCTGAAAGCATGAGATCTTTTTTTTTTTCCAATACCATGCTTTCCAGCCTTATTGACCCCGCCTCTCTCCATAAAGAGGACCTGTCACACACTAGTCCTATTACAAGGGATGTTTACATTCCTTGTAATAGGAAGAAAAGTGATCCAAAATAAAAAAAAGTGACATAAAAGAGCATGAAGAAAAATATGAGGTAAAAAATAATAAAAAAATAAATAAAACGCCCCTGTCCCTAGAAGCTCGCACTCAGAAGCGAATATGCATGTAAGTCCCGCCCACATATGTAAACACCATTCAAACCACACATGTGAGGTATTGACGCGTGCGTTAGAGCGAGAGCAATAATTCTAGCCCTCTGTAACTCTGAACTGGTCACCTGTAAAAAAAAATCAAGCATTGCCTATGGATATTTTTATGTCCCGAAGTTTGGCGCCATTCCATGAGTGTGTGCAATATTAAAGCGTGACAAGTTGGTATCTATTTACTCAGTGTAACATCATCTTTCACATTATCCATAAAAATTGGGCTAACTTTAGTGTTTTGTTATTTTTTAATTCATGAACCGTGTTTTTTTTTTGGGCCAAAAAAAAAGGCGTTATAAAAATTATTGCGCAAATACCGTTGGAAATCAAATAAAAAAATGACCGCCACTTTATTCCCTAGGGTGTCTGCTAAAAAATGATATATAATGTTTGGGGGTCCTGAGTAATTTCCCAGGAACAAAATATAATTTTTACATGAAGGAGAGAAGTGCCAGAATAGGCGCGGTATGGAAGTGGTTAAAGTGAAATAATAAAAGTGAAATATTCCTTTAAATTTCATACAGGGGGGGAGGGGGTTTACACGCATGTTTCCCATGCTTAGAACTGTCCCTGTACAAGATGTCATTTCTGAAGTGAAAAAAAAAGTAATTTTAAAGTACTCATGGCTATAAAGAATACAGTCATTGCTCATTAAAACTAAAAAAAAAAAAAAATGTATGGGGGGGCCCCCCCAAATTAAATTACCAGGCCCTTCAGGTCTGGAATGGATATTAAGGGGAACCCCGCCGTAAAAACAAAAAAAAATGGCGTGGGGTCCCCCCAAATATCCATACCAGGCCCTTCAGGTCTGGTGTGGATTTTAAGGGGAACTCCACCCCAAATGTAAAAAAAAATGGCGTGGAGTCCCCCTAAAAATCCACACCAGACCCTTATCCGAGCACGTTAACCTGGCCAGCCGCAGAAAAGAGGGGGGGACAGAGTGTGGCCCCCCCCTCTCCTGAACTGCACCAGGCCACATGCCCTCAACATGGGGAGGATGTCCCCATGTTGATGGGGACAAAGGCCTCATCCCCACAACCCTTGCCCGGTGGTTGTGGGGGTCTGCGGGCGGGGGGCTTAAACAAAGGGGACCCCCAGATCCCGGCCCCCCCTATGTGAAATGGTAATGGGGTACATTGTACCCCTAACCATTTCACCCAAAAAAAGTGACAAAAGTGTGAAAAATTACAGTAGCCGGTTTTTGACAAATATTTTAATAAAATCTTCTTTCCGCGGTTCCTTCTTCTTTCATTCGGGTTTCTTCCTCTGCTTCTTTCTTGGGTCTTCTCGTCCACATCTTGATCGACGTCTTCTCCCATCTTCTTCTCTGTCCGTCGACCTTCTCGTCCCGCATCTTCTTGATCTTCTGGGCACTGAGCTTGAAATTGAAGAGCCTGCCGTGTTCCCGCTCCTGGGACCCGCCCCCCTCTGACGCCACAGGTAAACTCATATGAAAGTCCGCGTGTGGTATATGTGCATCAGAGGGGGGCGGGGTCACAGAGCGTCACACGGCGGGAACTTCAATTGGAAGCTCGTCCGCATAGTACAGCGGCTTCTTCTTCTCCGGACGGCGCGCTTGAAATTGAATTCCCCCGCCGTGTGACGGTCTGTGACCCCGCCCCCCTCTGACGCACATGACTTTCTAAGGAGTTTACTTGTGGCATCAGAGGGGGGCGGGTCCCAGGAGCGGCACACGGCGGCCAATTCAAATTCAAGCGCTGCGCCCGGGGAAGAAAAAGAAGATGTGGACGAGAAGGCTGGCGGACCGAGAAGAAGACAGGAGAAGACATCGGGCAAGATGCGGACGAGAAGGCTGAAGGACTGACGGAGAAGACAGGAGAAGACACCGGGCAAGATGTGGACGAGAAGGCTGAAGGACGGACGGAGAAGACAGGAGAAGACACCGGGCAAGATGTGGACGAGAAGGCTGAAGGACGGACGGAGAAGATAGAAGAACACGTCGGGCAAGATGTGGACGAGAAGACCCAAGAAAGAAGCAGAGGAAGAAACCCGAATGAAAGAAGAAAAGAAGATTTTATTAAAAGATTTGTCAAAAACCGGCTGTCATTTTTAACACTTTTGACATTTTTTTGGGGTGAAATGGTAGAGGTACAATGTACCCCATTACCATTTCACATGGGGGGGCAGGATCTGGGGGTCCCCTTTGTTAAAGGGGTCCTCCAGATTCTGATAAGCCCCCCGCCCGCAGACCCCCACAACCACCGGGCAAGGGTTGTGGGGATGAGGTCCTTGCCCCCATCAACATGGGGACATCCTCCCCATGTTGAGGGCATGTGGCCTGGTGCGGTTCAGGAGAGGGGGGGCCGCACTCTGTCCCCCCCTCTTTTCTGCGGCCGGCCAGGTTAAGGTGCTCGGATAAGGGTCTGGTGTGGATTTTTAGGGGGACTCCACGCCATTTTTTTTTTAAATTTGGGGTGGAGTTCCCCTTAAAATCCACACCAGACCTGAAGGGCCTGGAATGGATATTTGCGGGAACCGCACGCCATTTTTGTTTTTGTTTTTTACGGCGGGGTTCCCCTTAATATCCATTCCAGACCTGAGGGGCCTGGTAATTTAATTTGGGGGAACCCCTACACATTTTTTGTTTTTGTTTTATGAATGAATCCTGTCTGAATTGTCAGAGCCGACAATTCATTATTGCCGCGTGTGAATTTTAAATGACTTTTTTTCCTTCAGAATGTCATTTTGTGCACTGACAGTTCTAAGTGCGGGAAAAATGCACTATTTCACATGCTGACTTTACACCCCCCCACGTACGAAATTTAAAGGAATATTTCACTTTTTTGTTTCACTTTAAGCATTATTAATTTCACTGCTCCCGAAAAAACTTCAGTTTTAAAAAATAAAAAAAGCATTGATACATGTTCCCTGGGGCAGGACTGAGGTCCCCAAACACTTTTTAGGACAAAACTTGCAGATTAGCCTTTAAAATTAACACTTTTGATTTCTCCCATAGACTTCTATAGGGAGTTTGGCGCGGTTTTACATATTACTTGCAACGCGCCGGCTGCTACACTGGTTCATGCGCCTAATTAAGGCTTCACCCAGCGCACTAATTAAGGCATGAACCAGCGCAGCGCACTGACATCAGTAAATCAGCCCCAGTGTCTTTTCTACCAGATAGATAGATAGAGTAGGAAGGCTAGTCAGTATAGTTAAATCTACAGTTTGTAGAGAATATATTCACATCCCTAGGAGTTGTCAATATATTTATAAACTGTATAGCTCAGCTAGATCTGCTATTATTATCTGTCTGTCAGGAGATTGTTCTTCATGCAGCGCTCTAACGTGTTGTATTGCCTGCATTAGGGATTAGCTTAAACATAGTACTCTGTGTTATTCAACATGTGCTAGTTAATTGCACACACACGCATTACCTGTTACTGCACGTGTGCAATTTATTTGCACAGAAACGCAGTCGCTGTTAATGGAACTGGGCTATTGAATTGCACAGAAACGCAGACATTCTTACTGCGTGTGTGCTGTTTAATAGCAACTAAACACAGTTGGTGTCACTGCGTGTGTGCTGTTAAATAGCATTTGAGCGCAGTCGCTATTACTGTGCGGTTGCTGTTTAATACCACCTGAACGCAGTTGGTGTCACTGCGTGTGTGCTGTTAAATAGCATTTGAGCGCAGTCGCTATTACTGTGCGGTTGCTGTTTAATACCACCTGAACGCAGTTGGTGTCACTGCGTGTGTGCTGTTAAATAGCATTTGAGCGCAGTCGCTATTACTGTGCGGTTGCTGTTTAATACCACCTGAACGCAGTTGGTGTCACTGCGTGTGTGCTGTTAAATAGCATTTGAGCGCAGTCGCGCTTACTGTGGGGTTGCTGTTTAATACCACCTGAACGCAGTTGGTGTGACTGCGACTATTTTGTTACATAGCACTTGAGCGCAGTCGCTCTTACTGTGGGGTTGCTGTTTACTACCACCTGAACGCAGTTGGTGTGACTGCGACTATTTTGTTACATAACACTTGAGCGAAGTCGCTCTTACTGTGCGGTTGCTGTTTAATACCACCTGAACGCAGTTGGTGTGACTGCGACTATTTTGTTACATAGCACTTGAGCGCAGTCGCTCTTACTGTGCGGTTGCTGTTTAATACCACCTGAACGCAGTTGGTGTCACTGCGTGTGTGCTGTTAAATAGCATTTGAGCGCAGTCGCTCTTACTGTGCGGTTGCTGTTTAATACCACCTGAACGCAGTTGGTGTGACTCCGACTATTTTGTTACATAGCACCTGAACGCATAAATATGGCTGGAAGGACAAAGAGAGGCAGAGAGTCACGAGGGCAAGCAGGCTCTGCATCTAGAGGTGGATGTGGTGCATCCTCTTCAGCACGTGGCCGTGGCCGCTCGTCCTTCTTTTCGGGAGCTGGCCGTGTTGAGCCTCAACATGCAGAGAAATTAGTTGAGTGGATCACCAAGCCGTCCTCATCCTCCTCATCCTCTCTCACACAGACTGATCATAGTTCGTCTGGCAAAGCAGCTGCCAAGGCGTCCTCTACCCTCTGCACAATGGTATCACACAATCCTTCCCTAGTCCCACCGTGTCCTCCTGAGGAGTCCCCCGAACTGTTTCAACACAGTGTTGGGTACATGCTACATGAAGATGTGCAGCGTTTTGAAGACTCCGATGACGGAACACTGATAGAGGAAGGCATTGATGTGAGCCCAGGGAGAGGGGGTGGCCGAGAGGGACAACAATCTGGGAGTGATGTTCCCCCAGCTGGAGCATACTGCCAGGTTTTCGCCAGTGATGATGAGGAGGGAGGGGATGATGAGGTCATTGACTCTACCTGGGTGCCTGATAGGAGGAGGAAGAGGAGGAGGAGAACGAGGCACAGGCACATCTCCAAAGAGGCAGGATGCCCTCCAGGGGTCAGCTTAAGGGCAGCACACCAACTGCATTACGTGGCGCTGCTGTGTCTCAACGGTACAGCAAAAGTTCTTTGGTGTGGGCCTTTTTTGAAACCTGTCCATCAGATCGTACCTTTGCTGTTTGCAACATATGTCTCAAGCGTATCTCGCGTGGCCAAAACATCACCCGCTTGGGCACCACATGCTTGTCCAGACATATATGTCGACCTGCCATGCAGCTCGTTGGCAGGCATACCAGAAAGATCCACACCAAAGACCAAAGCGGACCTCCCCTTGCCCTTCTGTGACCTCCAACCCCACTAGACCCCCAGTCCTCTCTGAAGCCTGCACCGAAGGTGTAGAAATAGGTGTGTCACAACGTAGTAGTGGTAGTACATGCGGGCAATCTACTGATAGTACCAGACAAATTTCCCTGCCCCAGCTGCTGCAGTGCCGAAAGAAGTACGCTCCCAGCCATCCACATGCCCAGCGGTTGAATGCTAGCTTAGCAAAATTGCTAGCACTTCAACTGCTACCTTTTCAGTTGGTAGATTCTGCCCCCTTCCGTGAGTTTGTGGAATGTGCAGTACCTCAGTGGCAAGTACCCAAACGCCACTTTTTCTCACGGAAGGCGATTCCGGCTCTCTACCGCCATGTGGACAGGGCGGTCAGTGGTAAGGTGCATCTTACCGGTGACTCATGGTCCAGCAGGCATGGACAAGGACGTTACCTGTCTTTTATGGCCCATTGGGTGACTCTGCTGGCAGCTGGGAAGGACGCAGGGCAAGGTACAGTAGTTTTGGAGGTTGTTCCGCCACCACGCCTCCAAAACACTACTACTGCTTGTGACACACCTCTCTCCTCCACCCCCTCCTCTTCTTCTTCCTCTGTGGCCTCTTCCTGTGGTGATGTTGGCTCAGAACCAGCCGTGCTCCGTAGGCGTACGACGGGCTACGCAGGAATGCAGGCCAAGAGATGCCATGCGGTGCTAGAGCTGGTGTGCTTGGGAGACAGGAGCCACACTGGGGAAGAGGTTCTTTCAGCTCTGCAGGGGCAGGCTCAGAGGTGGTTGACGCCACGCCAGCTGAAGCCTGGAATGGTGGTCAGCGATAATGGCACCAACCTCCTCTCTGCCCTGCGACAGGGAAAACTGACCCATGTGCCCTGTTTTGCGCATGTTCTCAATTTGGTGGTGCAGCGGTTCTTGGGCAGGTACCCTGGCTTACAGGATGTCCTGAGGCAGGCCAGGAAAGTCTGTGTGCATTTCCGGAGGTCATATAATGCCACTGCTCGGCTGACAGACCTCCAGAGGGAATACAACCTGCCCAAGAACCGCCTAATCTGTGACATGCCCACCAGATGGAACTCTACGTTGGCCATGCTGCAGCGGCTGCACACGCAGCAGAGGGCCATCAATGAGTACCTGTGCCAATATGGCAGCCGAACTGGCTCAGGGGAGCTTGGTTTTTTTTCACCACGCCAGTGGGCCTTGATCAGGGATGCATGCACTGTCCTGTCACCATTTGAGGAGGCCACGAGGATGGTGAGCAGTGACAGTGCATGCATCAGTGAGACTGTCCCACTTATTCACATGTTGGAGCACACCCTACGTGGAATAATGGACAGGGCCCTTGAGGCAACACAGAGGGAGGAAGAGGAGGACTTCCTTACCTCTCAAGGCCCCCTTTATCCAGACACTGTTCCTGCTTGCCCACCTGGAACACAGGAAGAGGAGGAGGAGGAGGATTGTATCAGCAGCATGGAGGTGGAGCCTAGCACTCAGCATCAACAGCAGCAGTCTTCAAGGGATCATTTACAGTCCCAAGGAACACGTGGACTTTTACGTGGCTGGGATGAGGTGGCTGCGGATCCTGTCGTCCTCAGTGACCCAGAGGACTGTGCCCCGAATGCCTCTGCAAACCTACGCTGCATGGCCTCCCTGATCCTGCAAAGCCTGCGTAAGGATCCTCGTGTACGTGCTATCAAGGAGAGGGATCATTACTGGCTGGCAACTCTCCTTGATCCACGTTACAAGAGTAAGGTAGCGGACCTTATGTTGCCATCGCAGAGGGAGCAGAAGATGAAACTTCTGCGGGAGGCCTTGCAGAAGGGTCTGTGCAATGCGTTCCCAGAACCGGGGGGATTACCAAAACCTGGCCATGGACAACGTCTTGCTGAGGCTTCGGTGAGTCAGAGAAGGAGCGGTGGAGAAGGTGCCCGTCTGACCGATGCATTCAGACAATTTTTTAGTCCGCAGCCCCAAGGTCTGACCGGTTCCAGCAACCATCGCCAGTGTCTGGTTTACATGGTCCGGGAATACCTAGCGGCAAGATCCGACTTGGACACCTTCCCCACCAAAAATCCTCTGGCTTACTGGGTCTTGAGGATGGATCACTGGCCAGAGCTTGCACAGTACGCAATTGAGCTACTGGCTTGCCCTGCATCCAGTGTTCTTTCAGAACGCACATTCAGTGCTGCTGGAGGCTTTGTGACCAATCACAGGGTGCGCCTCTCCACCGACTCTGTTGATCGACTGACCTTCATCAAAATGAATCAGCCTTGGATCAACACCAGCTACCAAGCACCTGATGCTGATGTTACTGAATAATAATTTTTTGTTAAAATGTCAGATCCCTTTGAGACTGCTGATGCTGAGTGACTGTCCTGTTATGCTGCTGATGGAATATCCTTCTCCTCCTCACTTTTCTTGCTGATAGCTAGTAAGAAATTTTGTTTTTCTGTGCTCCGCCACCAGTGCCTAAGGCCTAATTTTTCTGCCCCTGTTTAACAGGGGCGCCTAATAACAATTTTTGATGCAATACTTTGCACGTGGCCTAAGGCCTAATTTTTCTGCCCCTGTTTAACAGGGGCGTCTAATAACAATTTTTGATGCAATACTTTGCACGTGGCTCCTTGTTGCGCTCCAATTACAGATATTGGGAGGGGTTGCAGTGTTGTGTTGTGCCTACGGACAAATTTTTATGCCTCTGTGTAACAGGGGCGTCTGATAACAATTTTTGATGCAATACTTTGCACGTGGCCTAAGGCCTAATTTTTCTGCCCCTGTGTAACAGGGGCGTCTAATAACAATTTTTGATGCAATACTTTGCACGTGGCTCTTTGTTGCGCTACAATTACAGTATGTTTGAGGGGTGCCCTTTTTTCTACAATTTTGCTTTCCCAAACAAATAATGCCCCCCCCCACCACCCCTAAAATAATCGAGATATTGTTCCCACACAGCACGTGCGCAAGCAGTATTAAATTACTTTGTTCTTATAATAATTTCATGTTGTGCAGGGACATTTCTAAACACGTGCCACTACTATAGACACACAGCAGGTGTGATATTTGAAGGAATTTTTCTTTTTTTTTTTTTCACTTTAAACATCATTAAAATTGCTGCTCCGGAAAAACGGCCGTTTTTAAAATATTTTTTTCCATTGATACATGTTCCCTGGGGCAAGACCCGGGTTCTGAAAGATGTTTTCCAACATTAAATTGAATATTGGTCTTTAAAATGATCGTTTTTGAATTCGAACGTTCGAGTCCCATAGACTTCAATGGGGTTCTAAATGTTCGCACGAATCCGCGGTCTGTTCGTACGTTCTGGTGCGAACCGAACCCGGGTATGTTCGGCTCATCCCTACTCATAGGCCGCAATCAAGCTGCAGCAGTGGAGCCGACCAACCCCACACAGAGCCAAGCCCCACCCTTGCCGGATGTGCAGGAAGTGCAAAATGCCACCACATCAGGTCAGTGTCAGGTAATACATGTAGGCCTGCATAATTGTAATACATGTTTTTTTTCCAAATTTCAGGAGGTGTTCGAGCTGTTGGGGGCGGATTGGACACCTACAGTGCCCATGTCCTAATTGGGGAGATCATGTCCTGCAGGGCAGAAATAGAGGACACAAACCTCGCCTTAGAGAAGATTATAAAGAAAAGCCGAAAGGTGGACCAAAAACAGAAGAATCTCATTGATGTGCTGGGGCGGGTTTAAAAAAAAATAGATGTAGACAAGTATTTCAAAGCAAAAATATATTTCTTGTCAAAAATAAAGAAAAATATAGAATTTCTATTAAGATATTTTTTGAAAAAATGAAAATGACACATTTTAAGTGTGATACAATAAATATTTTTGGATACTCAACAATGTGTGGCTTCTTATTATATCAATGCTGCCTAAAAGAACAAATCTAGATTTGTGGTGTTTACATTGACAATGATGAGTATTTAGTACAGGAAAATAAACATGACACTATGATAACGTAGGAGAAAGCTAGAATGAACTCAAATTAGAAAAGAATCAAACAAAAAAAAGTACTAGAACAGGGGCAGAAGAATTGGGCCTTAGGCACTGGTGGCGGTGTCACAACACTGCAACCCCTCACAGATACTGTAATTGGAGCGCAGCAAAGAGCCACATGCAAGGTATTGCATCAAAAATTGTTATTAGACGTCCCTGTTAACCACTTAAGCCCCGGACCAATATGCTGCTAAATGCCCAAAGGCGTTTTTACAATTCGGCACTGCGTCGCTTTAACAGACAATTGCGCGGTCGTGCGACGTGGCTCCCAAACAAAATTGACGTCCTTTTTTCCCCACAAATAGAGATTTCTTTTGGTGGTATTTGATCACCTCTGCGGTTTTTATTTTTAGCGCTATAAACAAAAATAGAGTGACAATTTTGAAAAAAATGCAATATTTTTTACGTTTTGCTGTAATAAATATCCCCCAAAAACATATATAAAAAAAAGGTTTTCCTCAGTTTAGGCCGATACGTATTCTTCTACCTATTTTTGGTAAAAAAAATCGCAATAAGCGTTTATCGATTGGTTTGCGCAAAATGTATAGCGTTTACAAAATAGGGGATAGTTTTATTATTTTATTTTTTTATTACTAATGGCGGCGATCAGCGATTTTTTTCGTGACTGCGGCATTATGGCGGACACTTCGGACAATTTTGACACATTTTTGGGACCATTGTCATTTTCACAGCAAAAAATGCATTTAAATTGCATTGTTTATTGTGAAAATGACAGTTGCAGTTTGGGAGTTAACCACAGGGGGCGACTGTAGGACTGACGTCATCGATCGAGTCTCCCTATAAAAGGGATCACTCGATCGATGCAGCCGCCACAGTGAAGCACGGGGAAGCCGTGTTTACACACGGCTCTCCCCGTTCTTCAGCTCCGGGGAGCGATGGAGCGGCTATAAACGAATAGCCGCGCCGTCGTCCCGGATCGCTCCCCGCGGGAATCCGACCGCCTCATGTAGCGGGGGGGGTCCCGATCGGACCCCCGTCCCGCTGAAAGGTAAGGACGTACCTGTACGCCCAGTTTCCTGTACGTGCCATTCTGTGGACATACATATACATGCGGCGGTCGGCAAGTGGTTAAACAGGGGCAGAAAAATTGGGCCTTAGGAACAACACAACACTGCAACCCCTCACAGATACTGTAATTGGAGCGCAGCAAAGAGCCACATGCAAAGTATTGCATCAAAAATTGTTATTAGACGCCCCTGTTAAACAGGGGCAGAAAAACCTTAGTTAGACTTAACGGTAACAGTATTTCTACGAGTCTTTCAGGACAGCACTTGGAGAGAGCGCAGCTCCACCCACTTCCCAGGAAACACTGCAGCTATAGCTTTAAATTCCGCCCACTTCCACCATGACCTCAGTTGTTAACGAGTACCTCCGGCCATGCTGAAATTAGATAAGCAGAACAAAGCAACAATACATGTTAGCATTTATACATTCACCTTTATAAAACCAAGGGAGGGTTATCGGTGCTGTCCTGAAAGACTCGTAGAAATACCGTTACCGGTAAGTCTAACTAAGGTTTTCTCGCCTCGTCTTTCAGGACAGCACTTGGAGATGATAATCGAGTACTTACTCTAGGGTGGGACCACCGCTTGCAGGACTTTCCTGCCAAAAGATTGCTCCGCTGCTGCGAGCAAATCCATTCTGTAATGGCGAGTGAATGTAGAAAAACTCGTCCACGTGGCTGCTTTACAGATATTTTCTGGTGAAGCTCCAGCTCTTTCCGCCCAGGATGTTGCCATTGCCCTTGTAGAATGAGCCACCACTCCCGTGGGAGGTTCTATATCCATGGCCTTGTAAGCCTCATGGATAGCCATACGAAGCCACCTAGCTAAAGTGTTTTTGGAAGCTCCATAGCCTTTCCGAGCTCCCGAGAACAACACAAAGAGAGAATTTGCTTTCCTAAATTCACTAGTGATCTCTAGATAGTGTACTAAACACCTTCTTACATCTAAAGTATGAAAGTCTTTCTCTTTTGGACCAGATGGATTTGGACAGAATGTAGGAAGAACTATTTCTTGTGTTCTATGAAAAGCTGATGCTACCTTAGGTAGGAAACCCGGATCTGTCCTTAACACAACCCTATCCTGGGAGATGGTCAAAAAGGGTTCAATAATTGACAAGGCTTGAAGTTCACTGACTCGCCTAGCTGAAGTGACTGCTACTAGCAAAACCAACTTCAAAGTCCAATACTTGAGTGAAGTCTCTACAGGTGGTTCAAAGGGTCTTTTAGTCAGACCTCTTAAAACAACTGATAAATCCCATTTGGGAAAAAATGTAAACGGTACAGGCCTAGCCCTGGCTAAGGCCTTAAAAAATCTGATAATATAGGGATCCAGAGATAACCTTCTCTCCAGAAAAAACGAAAGTGCCGCAACCTGAGATTTCAGGGTGCTGGCTGCCAGACCTTTGTCCATCCCGTCCTGTAAAAACTCCAGGACCGACAAAATACTTAAAGGAGGACAATCCTTGGATTCACACCAAAAATTAAAAATTTTCCAGGTTTTAAAATAAATAGCCCTGGTAACTTCTTTTCTGCTAATAAGCAAGGTACTAACTAAACGTCTGGACAAACCCTTACTCTCTAGGATTTGTTCCTCAGTAGCCAAACTGCAAGCTTTAGATGACCTGCGTCTGGATGTAGAAGGGGACCCTGGAACAGCAAGTCCTTCCTGACTGGAAGCAGCCAATGAGCCTCTATTGCTAGATCTAACAGGGCTGAAAACCAGGGCCTCTTGGGCCAATAAGGAGCTACCAAAATTAGAGTCGTCCTTTCCTCCTGCAATTTTCTGAGAACTAGCGGGATCAATTGAACCGGGGGAAAGGCGTAGCACAAGCGGAACGACCAACACTGGGCTAACGCATCCAGTCCCTCTGCTTGGTCCAGCCTGTTGAGGGAGAAAAAACGTGGGACCTTTGTGTTGGCTTGAGATGCGAACAAGTCTATTTGGGGAGTTCCCCACCTGTCGACTATTTCCTGAAACACCTCTTGGTTTAGGCTCCATTCTGACTCCTGAACCCTCTGTCTGCTCAAAAAATCCGCCAGATGGTTCAGGTCGCCCTTCAGGTGTACCGCAGACAAGGATGCCACGTTTACTTCTGCCCAATACAGAATTTGCAAGGCTAGATTTAGTAGGCACCTGCTTCTCGTTCCCCCCTGCCTTGAGACATATGCCACTGCCGTGGCATTGTCCGATAGGACTTGGACATGTGGACTCCGGAGAGGCTGACTGAAGGCCCTTAGTCCCATGAAAATGGCTCTCAACTCCCTCCAATTGGAGGATCTCCTGGAATCCTCCCTTGACCAGGATCCCTGGGCCATCTGTCCCTCGAAGGTGGGCGCCCCACCCCCAGGAACTTGCATCCGTTGTTAGGATCTTTGTCGTGGGGAAGGTCCATAACAGACCCAGACTCAGATTTGCTCGAGTCCTCCACCACCAAAGTTTTCTTTTTACCTGAGGTGGGATCAAAAACTGTTTTTCCAGGGATTCCCCGAAAGCCCAGTTTTGGAGGATCGCCAGCTGGAGATCTCTTGCATGGATACGGGCCCACTGAACTGCTGGAATAGAGGCTGTGAGGAGACCCAGAGTGGACATAGCTGTCCGGACAGTTATTGGGAGATTTGTCTGTACTGCCTTTATTGCTGCCTGTACTTTGACAATTTTTTCCTCCGGAAGGAAGATCTTTTCCTGAACTGAGTCTATGGAATACCCCAGAAAGACCATCACCTGAGAGGGAACCAGGTTCGATTTTTCTTTGTTTAAAATCCAACCTAATTCCTCCAAATGGGACTGAGTCCTCCTCAGGTCTCTGAGCAACCGATCCTCTGATTTGGCAAACAGCAGGAGGTCGTCCAGGTATGGGATCACAGATACTCCCTCCAACCTGAGTGGTGCTAGTGCTTCTGCCACTACCTTCGTGAATACTCTGGGGGAGGAGGAGAGCCCGAATGGGAGGGCTCTGAACTGAAAATGTTTCACCTCCTTCCCCGTCCTGATCGCCAAGCGAAGGAAGCGTTGTGATGAGGTTCTTATTGGGACATGCAGGTATGCATCCCTCAGATCTATTGAAGCAAGAAAGCATCCTGAAGGGAGAAGCTTCCTTACTGAATAGATGGAGTCCATCCTGAATTTTTTGTAACGGATTGACTTGTTCAGGATTTTTAAGTTCAGAATCAATCTGAACTTTCCTGACGGCTTCCTCACTAAGAACACGTGGGAGTAACACCCCAACTCTTCCTCGTGCTGGGGAACAGGAGTGATAACCCTTTGCTGAAGAAATTCTTCTATTAGTGTCATCATTGCCTGAGATTTCTCCTGATCTTTTGGCAACTGAGTCACATAAAACCGGGACGGTGGATTCTCCGAAAATTCCAGTGCGTAGCCCTCTGCAATCACCTTGAGGATGAACGCACTGGAAGTCGCTACTTCCCACTGTGGGAGAAAGGACTGAAGACGCCCTCCCACAGCTGGAAGACCGTCATTGGGGTTTTGAGGGCTGACTGGGGGAATGAAACAACACCCCCGGCTTGCCTCGGCCCCTCGGGGGCCGCCAGGACTTACCACCTCTCTGTGCCTCCTTTGAATTTTGGGACTGGAGAAAAGAACGGAAATTCTTCTTGGTTTGTGGCACTACTTTCTTTAAAGGGAAAGCTTTCTTCCTATCTGCTGTTCTGTCTAGGACTGCCTCTAGACCAGAACCAAATACTAAGTCCCCCTCAAAAGGCAGACCACATAGCTTCACCTTTGAAGCTGCGTCCCCTGACCAAGTCTTAACCCATAAGGCTCTCCTAGCCGAGTTAATTAAGGCCGAGGACCTAGCCGACATCCTTATTGACTCAGCTGAGGCATCTGCCATGTACCCTACAGCGTTGACCAATACTGGTAAGGACTCCAGCAGTTCTCTGCGAGAGGTACCTGCCTCAATATGGCTTTTTAATTTATCCAGCCAATGTTCCAGGTTCCTAGCTACTACTGTAGACGCCATAGCAGGCTTAAGGTTGGCTAGTGTGGAATCCCACGCCTTTTTAAGAAGAGCATCCGCTCTCTTGTCCATGTTATCCTTTAAGGCACCCATGTCCTCAAAAGCTAAATCTGTGTTACGTGACACTTTTGAAAAAGCCGCGTCAAGTTTGGGTTTCTTATTCCAGACCTGCGCTTCGTCTTCATCAAACGGGAACCTTCTTTTCAAAGATTTAGAGAAGAAGGGGGCCCTCTCTGGATCCTTCCATTCTCTCCTGATAGCATCCGATAAAACTTTATGTACTGGAAAGGTCTTGTGTTTAACCTCATCTAACCCCTGGTACATTTTCTCGTGTAACGACAACTGGGCCTTGTCTTCCTTAATATTAAGGGTAGCATGAATTGTTTTTAGGAGATCGTCTACCTCCTCTAATGACAATTTGTAACGAGAAGAGGATTTATCTCTATCATCGTCCTCCTCTGCATCAGACCCTGAAACCACACTCTTAGGTTCCTCCTCCTCAGACTCACTAGCTACCCCCCCCTGGGAACTAGTGGAAGCCCTAGGTGTAGAATGTGAAACCGGACGTTTTTCTAGGAAGGAACGGAATGATGAAAAAGTCTGCTCCAATTCCTTCCTAAAGGAGGAAAGCATCTCCTTTGGTTGTTCAGAGGGTGCACTGGCGGAGGCTTCCTCTCTAACCAAATCTGCAATGCAGGTTTTGCATAATGGCTTATGCCATGAGCCCTTAAGGGAATTTTTGCAAACAGCACACTTTCTTTTAGGTGGTGGCAATGCATCCTTAAGCTTTTCTTTACATTTCTGGAAAACTTTAAAAGACAACAACACCATGTTTACTTTTTGTATCAGATCATTAGCAAATAAATATGCCACCCACAGTAGTGAACAAAACACCCATACCCATCACCACTGTGCAAACATAAACAAGCATTTCTCCCAAAGACATACATAAGGGATAGTGCTGCAGGCTCCCCTCCCCCTAAGGGGCAACAGGAGGGACACAGAACCCAGGAGAGTGGAAACCGCTGTTCCTACCTGGGCCAGGCTGGTGCTTGTGGCTCCCGCTCCCGCCACCTCCGCTGCTTCAGCTGGCTCCATCACTCCCAGCGTATAGCAGCCGTCCGGTTCCTCCATTTTAAATTTTCCCGGTTAACCTCATTGCCACGAGGACCGGAAGTGCACCGCCGAGGCCGCCTCCCCTTCTGCGCTCCAGCAGCTGGAACCGGAAGCTGCCGCACACCGCCGGAAGTTCCGCCCCCCCGGAAATGACGTCGCCCGCCATCCGGAACGGCTCCACGTGAACCCGGAACAGGCACCTGACCTGTTCCTTTAGCCCACGCTAGCCGCATATGGGAGCAGACACCTCCCGCAGCCTTCGCCCTCACTGGGCTCGAGAACGGGGAGAGCACCGGAGCATTCCCTACCCATCAGAGGGGATGCTGGGTCCGCCTGAAAATGAAGAAAACCGACCGCAGGTATGCTTTTTTGCCATCCCCACCTGGAGAGAGTACAGCACACCCCTGGTTCCCTGCAGCGCTTCCACCATGGCCGGAGGAAACACAACAACTGAGGTCATGGTGGAAGTGGGCGGAATTTAAAGCTATAGCTGCAGTGTTTCCTGGGAAGTGGGTGGAGCTGCGCTCTCTCCAAGTGCTGTCCTGAAAGACGAGGCGAGAAAATTGGGCCTTAGGCACAACACAACACTGCAACCCCTCACAGATACTGTAATTGGAGCGCAGCAAAGAGCCACATGCAAAGTATTGCATCAAAAATTGTTATTAGACGCCCCTGTTAAACAGGGGCAGAAAAATTGGTCCATAGGCACAACACAACACTGCAACCCCTCACAGATACTGTAATTGGAGCGCAGCAAAGAGCCACATGCAAAGTATTGCATCAAAAATTGTTATTAGACGCCCCTGTTAAACAGGGGCAGACAAATTGGGCCTTAGGCACTGGTGGCGGAGCCCAGAAACAAACATTTTCTTACTAGCTATCAGCAAGATCAGTGAGGAGGAAAAGGATATTCAGTCAGCAGCATAACAGGACAGTCACTCAGCATCAGCATAGGCAGTCTCCAAGGGATCTGTCATTTAAAAAAAATTATTCAGTTACATCAGCAGCAGGTGCTTGGTAGCTGGTGTTGATCCAAACCTGATTCATTTTTATGAAGGTCAGTCGATCGACAGAGTCGGTGGAGAGGCGCACCCTGTGATCGGTCACAAAGCCTCCAGCAGCACTGAATGTGCGTTCTGAAAGAATGCTGGATGCAGGGCAAGCCAGTAGCTCAATTGCATACTGTGCAAGCTCTGGCCAGTGATCCATCCTCAAGACCAAGTAAGCCAGAGGATTTTCGGTGGGGAAGGTGTCCAAGTCTGATCTTGCCCCTAGGTATTCACGCACCATGTAAACCAAACGCTGGCGATGGTTGCTGGAACCGGTCATACCTTGGGGCTGCGGACTAAAAAAATTGTCTGACGGCCACCTTCTCCACCGCTCCTTCTGTGACTCAGCAACACATTGTCCAGGAACAGGATTTGGTAATCCCCCAGGTTCTGGGAACGCGTTGCACAGACCCTTCTGCAAGGCCTCCCGAAGATGTTTCATCTTCTGCTCCCTCTGCGACGGCAAGATAAGCTCTGCAACCTTACTCTTGTAATGTGGATCAAGGAGAGTTGCCAGCCAGTAATGATCCCTCTCCTTGATACCACGAACACAAGGATCCTTACGCAGGCTTTGCAGGATCAGGGAGGCCATGCAGTGTAGGTTTGGGGAGGCCATGCAGTGCAGTCCCCTGGGTCACTGAGGACGACAGGATCCGCAGCCACCTCATCCCAGCAACGTAAAAGTCTACGGGTTCCTTGGGACTGTAAGTGATCCCTTGAAGTGTGCTGCTGTCCTCCTCGTCCTCTTCCTGTGTGCAAGGCAGGCATGCAGGACCACTGTCTGGAATAAGGGGGCCTTGAGAGGTAAGGAAGTTCTCCTCTTCCTCCCTCTGTTCTGCCTCAAGGGCCCTGTCCATTATTCCATGTAGCATGTGCTCCAACAGGTGAATAAGAGGGACAGTCTCACTGATGCATGCACTGTCACTGCTCACCATCCTCGTGGCCTCCTCAAATGGTGACAGGACAGTGCATGCATCCCTGATCAAGGCCCACTGGCGTGGGGAAAAAACCAAGCTCCCCTGACCCAGTTCTGCTGCCATATTGGCACAGGTACTCATTGATGACCCTCTGCTGCGTGTGCAGCCGCTGCAGCATGGCCAATGTAGAGTTCCATCTGGTGGGCATGTCACAGATTAGGTGGTTATTGGGCAGGTTGTATTCCCTTTGGAGGTCTGTCAGCCGAGCAGTGGCATTGTATGACCTTTGGAAATGCACACAGACTTTCCTGGCCTGTAAGCCCGGGTACCTGCCCAAGAACCGCTGCACCACCAAATTCAGAACATGAGTAAAACAGGGCACATGGGTCAGTTTTCCCTGTCGCAGGGCAGAGAGGAGGTTGGTGCCATTGTCGCTAACCACCATTCCTGGCTTAAGCTGGCGTGGCGTCAACCACCTCTGAGCCTGCCCCTGTAGAGCTGACAGAACCTCTGCCCCAGTGTGGCTCCTGTCTCCCAAGCACACCAGCTCTAGCACCGCATGGCATCTCTTGGCCTGCATTCCTGCGTAGCCCCTCGTACGCCTACGGAGCACGACTGGTTCAGAGGAAACATCAGCACAGGAAGAGGCCACAGAGGAAGAAGAAGAGGAGGGTGTGGAGGAGAGAGGTGTGTCACAACCAGTAGTAGTGTTTTGGAGGCGTGGTGGCGGAACAACCTCCAACACTACTGTACCTTGCCCTGCGTTCTTCCCAGCTGCCAGCAGAGTCACCCAATGCGCCGTGAAAGAGAGGCAACGTCCCTGTCCATGCCTGCTGGACCATGAGTCAGCGGTAATATGCACCTTACCACTGACCGCCCTGTCCAGCGAGGCATGAACATTGCCTTCCACATGCCGGTAGAGAGCGGGAATTGCCTTCCGTGAGAAAAAGTGGCGTTTGCGTACTTGCCACTGAGGTACCGCACACTCCACAAACTCACGGAAGGGGGCAGAATCTACCAACTGGAAAGGTAGCAGTTGAAGTGCTAGCAATTTCGCTAAGCTAGCATTCAACCGCTGGGCATGTGGATGGCTGGGAGAGTACTTCTTTCGGCGCTGCAGCAGCTGGGGCAGGGAAATTTGTCTGCTACCATCAGTAGATATCCCGCATGTACTACTAGTTTGTGACACACCTATTTCTACACCTTCAGTCCTATCAGTGCAGGCTTCAGGGAAGACTGAGGGTCTAGTGGGGTTGGAGGTCCCAGCTGATGAGGGGCAAGGGGAGGTCCGCTTTGTTCTTTGGTGTGGGTCTTTCAAGTATGCTTGCCAACAAACTGCATGACAGGTGGACATTTGTCTGGTCAAGCATGTGGTGCCCAAGCGGGTTATGTTTTGGCCACGCAAGATACGCTTGAGACATATGTTGCAAATAGCAACGGTGCGATCTGATGCACGTCTCAAAAAAGGCCCACACCAAAGAACTTTTGCAGTACCGTTGAGACACAGCAGCGCCCTGCACAGGCGTAGTAGCTCTGTGATGTAATGCAGTTGGTGTGCTGCCCTTAAGCTGTCCCCTGGAGGGCATCCTGCCTCTTTGGAGATGTGCCTGTGCCTCCTCCTCCTCTTCCTCCTCCCCTCTCCTATCAGGCACCCATGTAGAGTCAGTGACCTCATCATCCCCTCCCTCCTCATCACTGTCGAAAACCTGGCAGTATGCTGCAGCTGGGGGAACATGACTGCCAGATTGCTGTCCCTCTCGGGCACCCGCTCTCTCTGGGCTCACATCAATGCCTTCCTCTATCTGTGTCCCGTCATCGGAGCCTTCAAAACGCTGCGCATCTTCATGTAGCATGTACCCAACACTGTGTTGAAACAGTTCGGGGGACTCCTCAGGAGGACATGGTGGGACTAGGGAAGGATGGTGTGATGCCATTGTGCAGAGGGAAGAGGACGCCTTGGCAGCTGCTTTGCCAGATAAACTAAGCTCAGCCCGGGTGAGAGAGGATGAGGAGGATGAGGACGGCTTGGTCATCCACTCTACTAATTTTTCTGCATGTTGAGGCTCAACACGGCCAGCTCCCGAAAAGGACGAGCGTGTCAGATGGCCACGTCCTAAAGAGGATGCACCGTGTCCACCACCAGCGTTGCCTCTAGATGCAGAGCCTGCTTGCCCTCGTGACTCTCTGCCTCTCTTTGTTGTCCGTCCAGACATTTTAATAGCCTGCACAGGACAAAATCAGAAATAAACAGCACACGTGCAGTAAGAGCGACTGCGTTTATGGGCAAAAACACAGCAAGCGTGCAGTAAGAGCAACTGCGTTTATGGCCAAAAACACAGCAAACGTGCAGTAATAACGACTGCGTTTATGGGCAAAAACACAGCAAACGTGCAGTAAGATCGACTGCGTTTATGGGCAAAAACACAGCAAACGTGCAGTAAGATCGACTGCGTTTATGAGCAAAAACACAGCAAACGTGCAGTAAGATCGACTGCATTTATGGGCAAAAACACAGCAAACGTGCAGTAAGATCGACTGCATTTATGGGCAAAAACACAGCAAACGTGCAGTAAGATCGACTGCGTTTATGGGCAAAACCACAGCAAACATGCAGTAAGATCGACTGCGTTTATGGGCAAAAACACAGCAAACGTGCAGTAAGATCGCCTGCGTTTATGGGCAAAAACACAGCAAACGTGCAGTAAGATCGCCTGCGTTTATGGGCAAAAACACAGCAAACGTGCAGTAAGATCGACTGCGTTTATGGGCAAAAACACAGCAAACGTGCAGTAAGATCGACTGCGTTTATGGGCAAAAACACAGCAAACGTGCACTAACAGCAACTGCGTTTATGGGCAAAAACACAGCAAACGTGCAGTAAGATTGACTGCGTTTATGGGCAAAAACACAGCAAACGTGCAGTAAGATCGACTGCGTTTATGGGCAAAAACACAGCAAACGTGCACTAACAGCAACTGCGTTTTGCCCAAAAACACAGCAAACGTGCACTAACAGCAACTGCGTTTATGGGCAAAAACACAGCAAACGTGCAGTAAAATCGACTGCACTTATTGCCAAAAACACAGCAAACGTGCAGTAAGATCGACTGCTTTTTTTGGGCAAAAACACAGCAAACGTGCAGTAAGATCGACTGCGTTTATGGGCAAAAACACAGCAAACGTGCAGTAAGATCGACTGTGTTTATGGGCAAAAACACAGAAAACGTGCAGTAAGATCGACTGCGTTAATGGGCAAAACCACAGCAAACGTGCAGTAAGATCAACTGCGTTTATGGGCAAAAACACAGCAAACGTGCAGTAAGATCGACTGCATTTATGGGCAAAAACACAGCAAACCTGCAGTAAGATCGACTGCGTTTATGGGCAAAAACACAGCAAACGTGCAGTAAGATCGACTGTGTTTATGGGCAAAAACACAGAAAACGTGCAGTAAGATCGACTGCGTTAATGGGCAAAACCACAGCAAACGTGCAGTAAGATCAACTGCGTTTATGGGCAAAAACACAGCAAACGTGCAGTAAGATCGACTGCATTTATGGGCAAAAACACAGCAAACCTGCAGTAAGATCGACTGCGTTTATGGGCAAAAACACAGCAAACATGCAGTAAGATCGACTGTGTTTATGGGCAAAACCACAGCAAACGTGCACTAACAGCGACTGCGTTTATGGGCAAAAACACAGCAAACGTGCAGTAATAGCGACTGCATTTATGGTCAAAAACACAGCAAACGTGCACTAACAACGACTGCGTTTATGGGCAAAAACACAGCAAACGTGCAGTAAGGCCCCATACACACGATAGAATCTATCCGCAGATAAATCCGTGCAAACGGGTTTCAGCGGATAGATTCTATGGTGTGTACACTCCGTGGGATATTTATCCGCAGATAAATCTCCCCTGGGATGGATTTCCAGCAGATGGATATTTGCTGACATGCTCAACAAATCCATCTGCTGGAATCCATTCCAACGGATGGATCCGCTCGTCTGTACAGACTTACCGGATCCATCCGTCTAAAGGGATTCCCCGCACGCGTCGTAATGACTTGACGCATGCGTGGAATTCCTTATATGACAGCGTCGCGCCCGTCGCCGCGTCATAATAGCGGCGACGGCGCGACACGTCATCGGCAGAGGATTTCAGCGCGGATTTCAATGCGATGGTGTGTACACGCCATCGCATAGAAATCCTCTGAAATCCACGAGAGGATTTATCCGCGGATACGGTCCGCTGGACCGTATCTGCGGATAAATCCTCTCGTGTGTATGGGGCCTTAGAGCGACTGCGTTTATGGGCAAAAACACAGCAAACGTGCACTAACAGCGACTACGTTTATGGGCAAAAACACAGCAAACGTGCAGTAAGAGCGACTGCGTTTATGGGCTAAAAAACAGCACACGTGCAGTAAGATCGACTGCGTTTATGTGCAATTAAATAGCCCACGTTCATTAACAGCGACTGCGTTTATGTGCATATAAATAGCACATGTACAGTAACAGCAACTGCGTGTATTTGCAATTAAATAGCACACGTCCACTAACACTGAGTACTATGTTTAGGTGTAAACTAAACACCCTGGGCCATATTCTCTCTAAATATCCGCCTGCTGCGCTTAGGGCACTTACACTCCGCTGTCCCAACTTACTGGAGCAGGTGTTGTATTCCCCAAACACTTGCTCCATAAGTTGGGACAGCGGAGTGTAAGTGTCCCGGCGTAGCCTGGCGGATCTCCAAGGGGGCGTCTTCTATTCAAATGACAAAAAGATACTTGGTGGGCACACCCTAAAAATGCTATACATCTAAGCTGGTGCTGCTATAAGACCAAATACAGTACAAAACAGATTATAGCGCACACATGCAAAAATGACATTTATCCTGCAAGGCTAGTTAAAAACACCTGAACATATTCAAAAATACGGGGGTTTGGTCACACTATATAGTCATATAGTGCTAAGCCCACTTACTGCGACAAAGTACCCCGAATTGGTGGGTCCTACCCTAGTAATAGAATGAAAGAACCTGGGTCTCAACCATGGGAGATATACTCCTCTATGTGGGAGAACTGAAGGGATTCTTCCTATACAATGGTGGCCACTAATGTGAGGTAATGAAGAGGGGGAGGGGTGCTCCAGCCAAGAGACCTGGTCAGGGTCTATACAAAATACAAAAAGATACTTGGTGGGCACACCCTAAAAATGCTATACATCTAAGCTGGTGCTGCTATAAGACCAAATACAGTACAAAACAGATTATAGCGCACACATGCAAAAATGACATTTATCCTGCAAGGCTAGTTAAAAACACCTGAACATATTCAAAAATACGGGGGTTTGGTCACACTATATAGTCATATAGTGCTAAGCCCACTTACTGCGACAAAGTACCCCGATATTCAAATGAAGCGCGCCCCCGATGCGAAAGAACTGGGCATGCGCCGGGCTGCAAAAAGCCCAGTGCACATGCTCCAGTTCTCGGCGGAAAACGTCAATGACGCCGACGTGTGCGTCATTGACGTAAAGTCGTATTCAAGAACGACTTACGTAAACGACGTACCCGACGAAAAAACACGACGGGGACCCGACGCCATCCGTAACATGGCCTACGCGAGACTTGCGGAAACTTACCCCTCATATAGCAGGAGTAAGTTTCCGCTTACGCAAACGACTCGTTCGGGAATCGGCGTAGAAGGATCATTTGCATACGCAAATGACTCCTTCACGTAAATGCCATCTAGCGGCGGCCGGGGTCATTGCATTTAAGATCCGCCAGTGTAAGTGACTTACAGATGGCGGATCTTAAGTGTATCTATGCAAAAATGATTCTGAGAATCAGGAGCATAGATACACTGGCCAAAAAAGGGAGTTACGATGGAGTATCTGACTTACTCCATCGTAACTTCACTGAGAATATGGCCCCATGCAGGCAATACAACACGTTAGAGCACTGCATCTAGCATAATCTACTGCCTAACAATAGGAATAGCTGATCTAGCTAAGCTATACAGTGTATAAATATATGTACAACGCTAGGATGTATATATATATCCTCTACACACTGTAAATTTAACTAAACTCGCTAGCCTTCCTGCTCTATCTATCTATCTATCTATCTATCTGGTAGAAAAGACACTTAGGTAGATTCAGGTACAATCGTGTAAAGTTACGGCGGCGTAGCTTAGCCTGTTTAGGCTACGCCGCCGTAAATTAGCTAGGCTAGTAATGATTCTCAATATACTTGCCTGTTAATCTACGTCGGCGTAGCCTAAAGGGGGCGGGCGTAAGGGCGCCGAATTCAAATGACTTGGAGGGGGGCGTGTTTCATGGTAATGAGGCTTGACCTCACGTTTTTGACGTTTTTTTTCACTGCGCATGCGCCGGGCGACTACATTTCCCAGTGCGCATTGCGGCTAAGTACGCCGTACGGGCCTATTGATTTAGACGTGGACGTAAACTACGTAAATCCAGATTCGCGGACGACTTACGCAAACGACGTAAAAATTTCGAATTTCGCGGCGGGAACGGCGGCCATACTTGACATTACTATTCCAATAGAGCCTAGCTCTAACTTTACGCGGCCTATCTCTTACGTAAACGGCGTAAAAGTTCTGCGTCGGCCTGGCGTACGTTCGTGAATCGGCGTATCCCCCTCATTTACATATTCTATGCCGACCGCAATGGAAGCGCCACCTAGCGGCCATCCAAAATATTGCAATCTAAGATAGGACGGCGCAAGCCGGCGTATCTTAGATATGTTTAAGCGTATCTCTGTTTGAGCATACGCTTAAACATAGGTCGGCTTAGATTCTGAGTTAGGTCGGCTTATCTACTGATAAGCCGGCCTAACTCTTTCTGAATCTACCTAACTGTGTCTCTATCTATCTCTCTCTAACTGTTTGACTTCTCTTTAACAAAGCCGGAACACACTACACGCGGCCGCCTTACAGGCGGCTTTATATAGTGTGGGGCGTGTACCCCCTGAGCCATATTTGGCCAAAGCCACCCTGGCTTTGGCCAATTATAGTTCTTAGTTTTTTGCGCGCTTGGATTGGCCAAGCATGCATGGTCATGGTGCATGCTTGACCAATCATCAGCGCGCAACGCCGCAGTGAATTATGGGCCGACGCGCGTCACTCTAATTTGGCGCGAACGACCTGTTTTGTTCGTAATTCGTCGAACGTACGAACAGACGATGTTGGAGTCGAACGACAAGCTCATCCCTATCTGTGAGACACAAAGGAATCAGACAGCATGGTCACTGCACAAAGCCGTGTGCAAACCAAACCACTGCCATTATTGCAAACCATACTAAATCATGGATCAGATAACCATCATTTTCGTATAGTTATGCTACAGTTTCCATGTACGCAGATCTGTCCACTCAGAGTCATTTAATGCAGTCGACAAGAAGTGGCCAGTCCCTTGCTGAGGTATAAATGAACATCCCTAAAAGGAGCTCGCAAATCTGCTGTGTTCATGAAAAGGTGTTTGCGCCAATGGCCTTCCACCAACGTCTGTATGTGTGAATACGCTCACCTAAGCGCATTACAGCTAAAACCGACACTGGGGGACATCTGACAACATACATTAATAGAAATTTCCACAACAGTCCTTCCTTTTTTTGTCATATTCTCCCAAGTGTCCCTCGATGATCTTCTTTACACCTGGAAATGAATCAGTCCTTACAGTCCATATGAGTTCATAAAAGGAAAAACACGGCTTGACATGTAGAATCTGTTCTTCAGGAGATATGACTTATAAGGAGGACATAACCTGGTGAGCTGTGGTAATCGCAGATTGGGCTGGGGTCCTCTGTGTCTTGTACGTGGGTCCGGCTTCGGGGCGTCTCATCAAGGAAGATGTGGTCATCTGCTCGGGCTCTGGTCACGCGTCCAATCAGGCAACAGGAGCGCCTCATCACGACATAGAAAGAATAGAAATAAAAACGACATGAGTATATATATTCCCATTTCCATCAACCACGATCCGCTGTAAAACAAAAATTAAATCCCCTCAGATTCCCAGACCCTTCAAAGGACTCCCAACCTTCACTTAGCTATAGCTCTGGCTTTCCCTTGTAGGGACCCAAACCTTATCCATATGGGCCTGAACTCCAATTCCCAGTATCCCCGATCCAGGTATAACAATCTTTACTTGTAAATTCCCAGAAACACCCCTTGGACTGTGAGAACTTCCTTGTAGCTTCAACAGTTACATGAAACATTCCATCCTCAATAGGTGTGAATTGTTCAATCGTATCATAAGCTCAAGCCCCCCTACCTTGTACATGCAGGAAACCGTGCCCAGACCTGGTCGGGGTTGGTGAACGATTGCCTTCTAGCTGTCCCTGCCATTCCTAATTTCTCTTGTGCCATCAGATCCTTGCGATCGGCCATGATATAGGATGCTGGGACAGCTTCACCACCACGCATGAACCTCTTGCATTGGGGGAATTACCTCATAAGCTATAGATCCACATAAACACCAACTAAAGTTACACACTTGTGGGCTACCTAGTTGTCCTGATACCCAACCGACAAGAGGCAGAGCCATAAAAACGATAACCAATTTTACCCTCTAAAAACATCTCATTAAATTCCATTGACAAGTGTCTGTTTGGAGTCTTCACTAGTTTGTCAATAATCCTCATACCAATAATAACATCATAAATAGCATGTACCGCTGTCATCGCTGGGGACTAAAGCTCGGTGGAGACTCAGAACAGACCCTGCAATCGGTCCCGTTCGTATTCTTAATTAGTCAGAGAATACACTTTAAATAATAACTTGGGATGCTTTTCATAGTTACCCTTGTTAAAATTTACTAAACAAACAAATACAAAATAAACAAAGATACTACTCATTTCTTTGATGTGGTTAAGCCGCTTCTTTCAGTGGCTGGCGTGGTCTCATCCATCAAGCTTCTTTACAAACGACCCAGTCACCTGGTTGGGAAAAATGAAAACCAATTACAGTGTCAGGGTCCAGGAGGTACTCCTGAACCCTGTGAAGTTCATGTTACAGTGATCGCACCCACCCTATCACCTGAGAATAGACATGACAGCTGATGAGGGGAGTACGACCCTGGTTTTGGTTGACCTCCAAACAAACCTTATGACAATAACCCAGACATCGGGACTGTGGTCACCGCATAATCTGTGCATGGCTCACCATCGCCTGTAATCGCTTACCGTCGCCTGTAATACCTGGAACCATTGACAGGTTCTTAGCATTTAGATGCTACCTACTTCACCAGACTGCTGCTTGCCGATTCAAATTCCATCAAAGAAAGACAGTCTTGGCACAAACTTGATTAGAATTAGAAAGATTAGTGTTATTAGTTCGAAAAACTGTCACTTTTACATTTATTTATCCCCCCCTGTTCTTCCTCATTACAGACTGAAGGAAGAAATGCGTGGTGCAGACAAAAAGAAACAATGAAATAGCCTATGATACTTTAACCTCCTTAGACTCGTATTTATCCATGTGTACAGCTGTCTACATACACCTGCTCTCTATGTACAAACACTTCCAGAAACTCCTTGGACCTAAAAAATACTTATAAGCAGAAATCATTACTCCATCCTTCATATTTATCTTGCAGAGAATGGCAAACAAAAATGACATTCCTGTAAATTGTCAGTCATTCTTTCAAAACCGATTCAAACAAAACCCTCTGTAACCCTTATTTTTCCCGTTCCTACAAAAATACAACCGCCGCAACGCATCGGCGGATCGCCGCGGTAAGTTCGAACATATTCACGTTACTACATACAAACATTCAGATACAAATGTGGGGGAGATATTCATAGTTTTCAAAACAAAAATGAAAAAACAAGACCAGCCGGAATTCTACTTTCCGCAATAGAAGAAAATACAATGGAAAATATGAGAATAGCTTGAGAGCCTTGCATAGACCAGCTATACAAAATTCTCCTCTGAGGCTTACCAAAGCGTGTACCACACCTCCATCCACACTCATCATTACAGATTTCTGAAGCCACATCTGAACTACATCCAAGGTATCTTTATTCTGAGGTCTCGAACCTCCAGCCAGAGTACCTTCCAAAGGAGTACACCTTACTGTACCCTCTGACCACCTATGTTATTCTTTAAGGGGTCTCATGTCTGGAGCCCCAAACCCAGACCTCATGTGCGGTGCAGCTGTCTGACTGGTGCACTGCATGGGCGGCACATCCCATGACGATTCAAATCGCTTTTTTTGGTGATCTCTGCATCCAGAGTACCATGCGCTTTATTTTCGGAGCGGTTATGGCTTGCGCCTTTATCACCATAACCGACCCCCGGAAATACAGATTATTGTACACGGCCTCACCGGGGCTGTTGGAATACCACTCCTCACATTAATGCTAATACAATCGCGCACAGGAATTCCAATTATCCTACACAGCCCGACCTGTCTCACCATATAAAGCCTCCTAAATGTGTTCATCAGACAACCTACAGCGCACCATGAAATCCTCCACTATTCAAAACAATATTACGGCTTCTATCTGCATCTAGATGTTACAACAATAATGGTGAAGCCCCCCCCCCCCGTCTACTCTCACGTACCCAAAACTGTATTTACAGTATAAAACTTCACAAGAACAACTGAAATTAAACTTTAAAACACTCTTTTAAACGCCAAAATATTTTCCGTTGTCCTTTCAAGACACAAATCTCATTGCTCATTTTTCAGAAGACTCCAAACCCCCTCCCACCAACCTCCTGTTGTATGCTCAGCTCTTAAACCCTAAAACTGGTTTATTTACATAATGACAGGAAGAGGGAGGGGAAAGCCTAGCTTCGTTGCCTTGTCTCAACACATACAAAAAAAATCCATGGACCCCTGGAGGTATTATACAGTAGTAAACAAAGCCAAAACTGAATCTCCTGCGTTTTTTCTGTTAAAAACAAAACACCTTTGGTTCAGGAAAGGGAAAATAATGACCCCCCCATACTGCAGAATGGGAGTTGATCCCTGACCCTACGATCTTTAAAAACAATGAATTGCCCCCGGGGAAACTCCCAAACATTCAAAAACAACGCACATCGCTGTGCACAAAAACGCAGTCAAAGCCAGTCCCACAATCCATCAAAATTCAGTTCAAAGCAGAGTCGTTCACCCAAAAACGAAATTCTACACAAAAGCCTCCATTCTTACACTGCAAAGTCAGACGGTAGGTTAGTCAGATCCTGATTATACATTGGCTACCTAGCATGTGTCCGCAAGCGCTACTCAAAAGATAGTGCTTAAACTGCATCTCAAAATGGCCGACAACAAGCCAAGCCACAATGGCGCCATTTACGCTTGCAGAGAAACAATTTAACCAAAACAGTTTCTCAGTATGTCATCCCAGTGTCTCACCACTCAGGAGCGACCCACAGGCCAAACTGTAAACGCTAACAAGAACTGCACCTCCAAATTACCTTTTTACCACAGGACAGACAGTACTACACACACAAAGGAAAACAAAAATGTTGTCCACCAGATCCCAACACAGAAAAGACAGCACTACTCAATTCGCACTAAACATCGAAATCTGCCCCAAAGGCTGCGAAATTCCACTGCTCAGTCACATGGTATCACACCCAAAAGATGACCTAGGATGACCCACAGAGCAAAAAGACTGTGCCTCCCAAAATGGCCGCCGACAACCATGGCAGCAAACAAGATGGCCGCCAGATGCAGTTTTCAAAACCTGCCTAGAATCTTTCTCCACAAAGACAGAAACATGGGACATCAAAAATTAACATTTAAAAACATTTTCTAAAAACAACCAACCTTCCTTCACACACACTTTAGGCTCCTTCAAATCGGACCTTTTGCCAACTAAAACAGCACATTCAAAAAATGTTAGTTACATGCGCAACATTAAAACAAAAACACTTTTCTCAAAGTTCATGAACAAGCCATTTGAGAAATACGCACAGTGAGGTCAAATCATTTAAAACCTTCAAACATAAAAAGCCTGTATGCTATTGTTTACAGAGGGTTACCAACTTTGCAAAATGATGGGACAGTCATGATGGTTGCCCATCCCCCCCCCCCCAAAACACACACTCACGGGGGGACCTGTGTCTTGGTCCCATACGAAGGTAAAAATCACAGAGATCAAACAACACTGTCCGCCCCTCCCCCACCCCCGAGCAAACGGCTGGGGGCAGTGACCATGCTCTGTGATACACAAAGGAATCAGACAGAATGGTCACTGCACAAAGCCGTGTGCAAACCAAACCACTGCCATCATTGCAAACCATACTAAATCATGGATCAGATAACCATCATTTTCGTATAGTTATGCTACAGTTTCCATGTACGCAGATCTGTCCACTCTGAGTCATTTAATGCAGTTGACAAGAAGTGGCCAGTCCCTTGCTGAGGCATAAATGAACATCCCTAAAAGGAGCTCGCAAATCTGCTGTGTCCATGAAAAGGTGTTTGCGCCAATGGCCTTCCACCAATGTCTGTATGTGTGAATACGCTCACCTGAGCGCATTACAGCAAAAACCGACACTGGGGGACATCTGACAACATACATTAATAGAAATTTCCACAACACATTTGTATGTCTGCTGCTGGGTTGCATCTCCTTTATGGGGAATAACTTTACGCCGGACATACAACTTACGAGCACCTCACGTAGCCTGCGTTGGGTGCACGCAGGTTCGTGAATCGCTGTATTTCCCTCAGTTGCATGTTTGAATGGCTAATCAATGGGAGCGGCACCATGCACCCAGCCTAAATGTGCGCCCACCCTACGCCGGCGTAAGCAAGCTACGTCGGCGGGGTGTAGCCTGGTTTTAGGCGCATATCTGTTTGTGGGTCTTGCGCACAGATACGACGGCGCACATTTGCACTTACGTCGGCGTAACTTGTTATACGTTGGCGTAAGTGCTTTGTGAATCTGGGCCATTATTTCTATATTTATTTTTATTCTTTATTCACTTATTTTGGTCTTTACATATATACACATCTGTATATACACAATAAGTAATTGATAAATCAAAAATCATGACCAGACAATAATAAAAATAAAATTAATCTGAAACTTATTTTTTAAGTAGCAATACATACATATAGGCCCAGATTCACAGAGTGTGGGCGTACATTACGCCGCCGTAGCCGTAGCCCCTCCCCCGAGCCTCATGGCAAGAGAGCCATCTTACACAATGGACCATGCCTTGCCTGGCTATACAAAGGCAACCCTTCCAACATAAAATGATCTAAATACACACAGTCTCCATTTCTCATTCAGTTTCTTACTGTTATTGCACACAGCCTCACATGAACATTCCATACACAGGAACAAGACATTCAGAAAATACAAAAAGTCTCAGCCGCACACATTGCAGGCTGAATAATGCCACCTCTATACTGACAAATCATCCACAATATACAGTTTCCATATGCATCATAAAAATGTTATATCTAACTTTGTTCTGAAAGTTGGAAAGTCAAGAAACACAGAGATCCAATACTAGTCGCCCCTTCCCAGAGCCGCATGGCTTACCAAACAGTCGCCCCTCCCCCGAGCCTCATGGCAAGAGAGGCCATCTTACACAATGGAACATGTCTGGCTACACAAAGGTAGCTTTTTCAAGCAGTTTCAATCTGGTCAGTCAAACAATTCAATAACTTACTTACAAACTGTTCAGCCACACTTGTATAGCATTCAGACATACACACATAAACATTCCAGATTCAGTCTACACACAACTCATACAATCAGAATCACACACAGTCACACACACATATACACATCCAATCGATTTCACATGTGCACACACAGCAATACACAATCGAACTTCAAGCATTATTTCAAAAAGACGAAAACTTTGTTCTTTTGCATAGCATGGTCTTCCCAAACATCAGAACGTACCCCAAATCTACCCCCCATCTGATGCCCAGGGAAAACCATGAATACTCCTACCTGGTTCGCCAGTTGTCATGGCAAAATTGGCTGTATGCAGAGCACACCGCCATTTTGTCCTGTGCTAATCGCACTAATTTCGTCTTAATGAAATAAGCCATCTTTAAGCTAAATAAGTTCACTCACCATGCATTCCCTGCCCATCCATTCAAGTCAAGAGACCATCACACCATCTGTTCTCATCAGTGGCGTCACTAGGGTTGGTGTCACCCGGTGCGGTAAAACATGGTGTCACCCCCCCTCTGTCTAGGCTGCCCAGCACCAAGCAGGCAGCGCACGGGGCGCACCCCAAACCAGCCCCTGTAAATGATAGTATAGGGCAGTATAGTGGCAGGTTAGGGTAGTATAGATTGGTATAGTGGCAGGTTGGTGTAGTGGGGTGGTATAGGACAGGTTAAGGTGGTATAGGGCATGTTGGGGTGATATAGGGTAGTTTTGGGTGGTATAGGGAAAGTTAGGGTTGCATAGGGCATGTTGGGGTGGTATAGGGCAAGTTAGGGTGGCACAGGGCAGGTTGGGGTGGTATAGTGCAAGTTAGGGTGGCATAGGGCAAGTTGGGTTGGCATGGGAAAGGTTGGGGTGGTACAGGGCAAGTTAGGGTGGCATTGGGCAGGTTGGGGTGGTATCGGGCAAGTTATGGTGGCATAGGGCAGATTGGGGTGGTACAGGGCAAGTTAGGGTGGCACAGGGAAAGTTGGGGTGGCATTGGAAAGTTTGGGGTGGTACAGGGCAGGCTGGGGTTGTACAGGGCAGGTTGTGGTGGCACAGGGCAGGCTGGGTGGTACAGGGCAGGCTGGGGTGGTACAGGGCAGGCTGGGGTAGTATAGGGCTGTTTGGGGTGGTACAAGGCAGGCTGGGGTGGCACAGAGCAGGCTGGGGGATACAGGGCAGGCTGGGGTGAGAGAGGTCAGGCTGAGAGAGAGAGAGAGAGAGATGGGGCTGAGAGAGAGAGAGAGGTGGAGCTGAGAGAGAGAGAGGTGGGGCTGAGAGAGAGAGAGAGAGAGAGAGGTGGGCTGAGAGAGAGGTGGGGCTGAGAGAGAGAAAGAGAGGTGGGGCTGAGAGAGCGGTGAGTAGGGATGAGCTCCGCGTTCGATTCGAACGTATGTTCGAATCGAACATCGGGCGTTCGATCGTTCGTCGAAACTCGAACGAAACGGGTCGTTCGCGACAAATTCGAATGACGCAAAACGTCCCATAATTCACTGCGGCGTTGAGCGCTGATGATTGGCCAAGCATGCTGTATGTCCCGCATGCTTGGCCAATCACAGCGCTCAAAAAACGAAGAGCCATAATTGGCCAAAGCCAGGGTGGCTTTGGCCAATTATGGCTCAGGGGGATTAGTACACGCCCCACACTTTAAAAGGCAGCCTGCACGGTTGCCTTCTGTAGTGTGTTCCAGCTTGTTACAGAGAGGAGATCAGTCAGACAGAGAGAGATAGATAGAGAGATAAAGACGTGTCTTTTCTAATAGATAGATAGATAGATAGATAGATAGATAGATAGATAGATAGATAGATAGATAGATAGATAGATAGATAGATAGATAGATAGATAGATAGATAGATAGATAGATAGATAGATAGATAGATAGATAGATAGATAGATAGATAGATAGATAGATAGATAGATAGATAGATAGATAGATAGATAGATAGATAGATAGGAGTAGGAAGTGTAGTCAGTATAGTTAAAACTACAGTTTGTAGAGAATATATTCACATCCTTAGGCGTTGTCAATATATTTATAAACTGTATAGCTCATCTAGTTGATCTATTAGTATCTGTCAGGCAGGAGATTGTTCTACATGCAGTGCTCTAATGTGTTGTATTGCCTGCATTAGGGATTAGCTTGAAAATATTATTCTGAGTTATTGAACGTGTGCTAGTTTAATTGCACACACAGACGCATTACCTGTTACTGCACCTGTGCAATTTATTTGCACAGAAGCGCAGTCGCGGTTAATGCAACTGGGCTATTGAATTGCACAGAAACGCAGACATTCTTACTGCGTGTGTGCTGTTTAATAGCAACTAAACCCATTTGGTGTCACTGCGTGTGTGCTGTTAAATCGCATTTGACCGCGGTCGCTATTACTGCGTGTGTGCTGTTTAATAGCAACTAAACGCAGTTGGTGTCACTGCGTGTGTGCTGTTAAATCGCATTTGACCGCAGTTGCTATTACTGCGTGTGTGCTGTTTAATAGCAACTAAACGCAGTCGGTGTCACTGCGTGTGTGCTGTTAAATCGCATTTGACCGCAGTCGCTATTACTGCGTGTGTGCTGTTTAATACCATCTGAACGCAGTTGGTGTGACTGCGACTATTTTGTTACATAACACTTGAGCCAAGTCGCTCTTACTGTGTGGTTGCTGTTTAATACCATCTGAACGCAGTTGGTGTGACTGCGACTATTTTGTTACATAACACTTGAGCCAAGTCGCTCTTACTGTGTGGTTGCTATTTAATACCATCTGAACGCAGTTGGTGTGACTGCGACTATTTTGTTACATAACACTTGAGCCAAGTCGCTCTTACTGTGTGGTTGCTATTTAATACCATCTGAACGCAGTTGGTGTGACTGCGACTATTTTGTTACATAACACTTGAGCCAAGTCGCTCTTACTGTGTGTTTGCTATTTAATACCATCTGAACGCAGTTGGTGTGACTGCGACTATTTTGTTACATAACACTTGAGCCAAGTCGCTCTTACTGTGTGGTTGCTATTTAATACCATCTAAACGCAGTTGGTGTGACTGCGACTATTTTGTTACATAACACTTGAGCCAAGTCGCTCTTACTGTGTGGTTGCTATTTAATACCATCTGAACGCAGTTGGTGTGACTGCGACTATTTTGTTACATAACACTTGAGCCAAGTCACTCTTACTGTGTGGTTGCTATTTAATACCATCTGAACGCAGTTGGTGTGACTGCGACTATTTTGTTACATAACACTTGCGCCAAGTCGCTCTTACTGTGTGGTTGCTATTTAATACCATCTGAACGCAATTGGTGTGACTGCGACTATTTTGTTACATAACACTTGAGCCAAGTCGCTCTTACTGTGTGGTTGCTGTTTAATACCATCTGAACGCAGTTGGTGTGACTGCGACTATTTTGTTACATAACACCTGAACGCATAACTATGGCTGGAAGGACAAAGAGAGGCAGAGAGTCACGAGGGCAAGCAGGCTCTGCATCTAGAGGTAACGCTGGTGATGGATGTGGTGCATCCTCTTCAGCACGTGGCCGTGGCCGCTCATCCTTCTTTTCGGGAGCTGGTCGTGTTGAGCCTCAACATGCTGAGAAATTAGTTGAGTGGATGACCAAGCCGTCCTCATCCTCCTCATCCTCTCTCACACAGACTGATCATAGTTTGTCTGGCAAAGCAGCTGCCAAGGCGTCCTCAACCCTCTGCACAATGGCATCACACAATCCTTCCCTAGTCCCACCGTGTCCTCCTGAGGAGTCCCCCGAACTGTTTCAACACAGTGTTGGGTACATGCTAGCTGAAGATGTGCAGCGTTTTGAAGACTCCGGTGATGGAACACTGCTAGAGGAAGGCATTAATGTGAGCCCAGGGAGAGGGGGTGGCCGAGAGGGTCAACAATCTGGGAGTGATGTTCCCCCAGCTGGAGCATACTGCCAGGTTGTCGCCAGTGATGATGAGGAGGGAGGGGGTGACGAGGTCATTGACTCTACCTGGGTGCCTGATAGGAGAGAGGAGGACGAGGCACAGGCACATCTCCAAAGAGGCAGGATGCCCTCCAGGGGTCAGCTTAAGGGCAGCACACCAACTGCATTACGTGGCGCTGCTGTGTCTCAACGGTACAGCAAAAGTTCTTTGGTGTGGGCCTTTTTTGAAACCTGTCCATCAGATCGTACCTTTGCTGTTTGCAACATATGTCTCAAGCGTATCTCGCGTGGCCAAAACATCACCCGCTTGGGCACCACATGCTTGTCCAGACATATGTCGACCTGCCATGCAGCTCGTTGGCAGGCATACCAAAAAGACCCACACCAAAGACCAAAGCGGTCCTCCCCTTGCCCTTCTGTGACCTCCAACCCCACTAGACCCCCAGTCCTCTCTGCAGCCTGCACCGAAGGTGTAGAAATAGGTGTGTCACAATGTAGTTATGGTAGTACATGCGGGCAATCTACTGATATTACCAGACAAACTTTTTCTCACGGAAGGCAATTCCAGCTCTCTACCGGCATGTGGAAGGCAATGTCCATGCCTCGCTGGACAGGGCGGTCAGTGGTAAGGTGCATCTTACCGCTGACTCATGGTCCAGCAGGCATGGACAGGGACGTTACTTGTCTTTTACGGCCCATTGGGTGACTCTGCTGGCAGCTGGGAAAGACGCAGGGCAAGGTACAGTAGTTTTGGGGGTTGTTCCGCCACCACGCCTCCAAAACACTACTACTGCTTGTGACACACCTCTCTCCTCCACCCCCTCCTCTTCTTCTTCCTCTGTGGCCTCTTCCTGTGGTGATGTTGGCTCAGAACCAGCCGTGCTCCGTAGGCGTACACCGGGCTACGCAGGAATGCAGGCCAAGAGATGCCATGCGGTGCTAGAGCTGGTGTGCTTGGGAGACAGGAGCCACACTGGGGAAGAGGTTCTTTCAGCTCTGCAGGGGCAGGCTCAGAGGTGGTTGACGCCACGCCAGCTGAAGCCTGGAATGGTGGTCAGCGATAATGGCACCAACCTCCTCTCTGCCCTGCGACGTGGAAAACTCACCCATGTGCCCTGTTTTGCGCATGTTCTCAATTTGGTGGTGCAGCGGTTCTTGGGCAGGTACCCTGGCTTGGGAAGAAAAAAATTGCGCTAACCAAACAAAATGAGTATTAACTGAATAAATAGGAGGCAGCAATGGCGTGATCTAACACAAAATAATAGAAAAAAGTAAAAATTGCGCCAGCCTGATGATATAACATTCAAGTTATTTTTAAAACACAGAGAATTAATCAATGGTAGAAGTCCATGCGATGCAACACTGAAAAACTGGAACAGACAACACCCGGTGCACTGATGATAAAGTGAACCACAACCACACAGACTGAGGCTTACCAGAAATGAACCAATCAACAGCGTTAATAATGGTCTCAGCAGATATCCAGAGTGTAACCCCAAGCCAGGATAAGATGTGCAGCATAGATCATAACAATCATATATCCACGGAGGGATGAAACAGACTTGAAGCAGACAAATCCTTTTAGGCTTTTCCGGAAACTCATCACCATGTCATATAAGAAGAAAACTTCACATAGTGTATTACGTCCAAACGACAATTTTATTAAAAGCTACTTACAGCGATGAAGCTAAAACAGGCGTGTAAAACAGATGCCGGCCGGCATAAACAGGAGCCCTTCCTCCTCGAGAGAACGCGGTGACGTCACTGCACGCCGTTGACCCAGACGCGTTTCGTCATAAAATGACGTTTTCAATGGGGAAAGGATGTCCTGAGGCAGGCCAGGAAAGTCTGTGTGCATTTCCGGAGGTCATATAATGCCACTGCTCGGCTGACAGACCTCCAGAGGGAATACAACCTGCCCAAGAACCGCCTAATCTGTGACATGCCCACCAGATGGAACTCTACGTTGGCCATGCTGCAGCGGCTGCACACGCAGCAGAGGGCCATCAATGAGTACCTGTGCCAATATGGCAGCAGAACTGGCTCAGGGGAGCTTGGGTTTTTTTCACCACGCCAGTGGGCCTTGATCAGGGATGCATGCACTGTCCTGTCACCATTTGAGGAGGCCACGAGGATGGTGAGCAGTGACAGTGCATGCATCAGTGAGACTGTCCCGCTTATTCACATGTTGGAGCACACCCTACGTGGAATAATGAACAGGGCCCTTGAGGCAGAAGAGAGGGAGGAAGAGGAGGACTTCCTTACCTCTCAAGGCCCCCTTTATCCAGACACTGTTCCTGCTTGCCCACCTGGAACACAGGAAGAGGATGAGGAGGAGGAGGAGGAGGATTGTATCAGCAGCATGGAGGTGGAGCCTAGCACTCAGCATCAACAGCAGCAGTCTTCAAGGGATCATTTACAGTCCCAAGGAACACGTGGACTTTTACGTCGCTGGGATGAGGTGGCTGAGGATCCTGTCATCCTCAGTGACCCAGAGGACTGTGCCCCGAATGCCTCTGCAAACCTACGCTGCATGGCCTCCCTGATCCTGCAAAGCCTGCGTAAGGATCCTCGTGTACGTGCTATCAAGGAGAGGGATCATTACTGGCTGGCAACTCTCCTTGATCCACGTTACAAGAGTAAGGTAACGGATCTTATGTTGCCATCGCAGAGGGAGCAGAAGATGAAACTACTGCGGGAGGCCTTGCAGAAGGGTCTGTGCAATGCGTTCCCAGAACCGGGGGGATTACCAAAACCTGGCCCTGGACAACGTCTTGCTGAGGCTTTGGTGAGTCAGAGAAGGAGCGGTGGAGAAGGTGGCCGTCTGACCGATGCGTTCAGACAATTTTTTAGTCCGCAGCCCCAAGGTCTGACCGGTTCCAGCAACCATCGCCAGTGTCTGGTTTACATGGTCCGGGAATACCTAGCGGTAAGATCCGACTTGGACACCTTCCCCACGAAAAATCCTCTGGCTTACTGGGTCTTGAGGATGGATCACTGGCCAGAGCTTGCACAGTACGCAATTGAGCTACTGGCTTGCCCTTCATCCAGTGTTCTTTCAGAACGCACATTCAGTGCTGCTGGAGGCTTTGTGACCGATCACAGGGTACGCCTCTCCACCGACTCTGTTGATCGACTGACCTTCATCAAAATGAATCAAGCTTGGATCAACACCGGCTACCAAGCACCTGATGCTGATGTTACTGAATAAGAATTTTGTGTTGAAATATCAGATCCCTTTGAGACTGCTGATGCTGAGTCACTGTCCTGTTGTGCTGCTGATGGAATATCCTTCTCCTCCTCACTTTTCATACTGTTAGCTAGTAAGAAATGTTGTTTTTCTGTGCTCCGCCACCAGTGCCTAAGGCCTAATTTTTCTGCCCCTGTGTAACAGGGGCGTCTAATAACAATTTTTGATGCAATACTTTGCATGTGGCCTAATGCACAATTTTTGTGCCCCTGTCTAACAGGGGCGTCTAATAACAATTTTTGATGCAATACTTTGCACGTGGCCTAAGGCATAATTTTTCTGCCCCTGTGTAACAGGGGCGTCTAATAACAATTTTTGATGCAATACTTTGCATGTGGCCTAAGGCACAATTTTTGTGCCCCTGTGTAACAGGGGCGTCTAATAAAAATTTTTGATGCAATACTTTGCACGTGGCCTAAGGCACAATTTTTGTGCCCCTGTGTAACAGGGGAGCCTAATAACAATTTTTGATGCAATACTTTGCACGTGGCTCCTTGTTGCGCTCCAATTACAGATATTGGGAGGGGTTGCAGTGTTATGTTGCACCTATGGACACATTTTTATGCCCCTGTGTAACAGGGGCGCCTAATAACAATTTTTGATGCAATACTTTGCACGTGGCTCCTTGTTGCGCTCCAATTACAGATATTGGGAGGGGTTGCAGTGTTATGTTGCGCCTACTGACACATTTTTATGCCCCTGTGTAACAGGGGCGCCTAATAACAATTTTTGATGCAATACTTTGCACGTGGCTCCTTGTTGCGCTCCAATTACAGATATTGGGAGGGGTTGCAGTGTTATGTTGCGCCTACGGACACATTTTTATGCCCCTGTGTAACAGGGGCACCTAATAACAATTTTTGATGCAATACTTTGCACGTGGCTCCTTGTTGCGCTCCAATTGCAGATATTGGGAGGGGTTGCAGTGTTATGTTGCGCCTACGGACACATTTTTATGCCCCTGTGTAACAGGGGCGCCTAATAACAATTTTTGATGCAATACTTTGCACGTGGCTCTTTGTTGCGCTACAATTACAGTATGTTTGAGGGGTGCCTTTTTTTCTACAATTTTGCTTTCCCAAAAAGATAATGCCACCCCCCCACCACCCCTAAAATAATCAAGATATTGTTCCAACACAGCACGTGCGCAAGCAGTATTAAATTACTTTGTTCTTATAATAATTTAATGTTGTGAAGGGACATTTCTAAACACGTGCCACTACTAGAGACACACAGCAGGTGTGATATTTGAAGGAATTTTTCATTTTTTTTTTCACTTTAAACATCATTAAAATCGCTGCTCCGCAAAAACGGCCGTTTTTAAAATATTTTTTTCGATTGATACATGTTCCCTGGGGCAAGACCCGGGTTCTGAAAGACGTTTACCAACATTAAATTGAATATTGGTCTTTAAAATGATCGTTTTTGAATTCGAACGTTCGAGTCCCGTAGACTTCAATGGGGTTCTAAATGTTCGCGCGAACCCGCGGTCTGTTCGAACGTTCTGATGCGAACCGAACCCGGGTATGTTCGGCTCATCCCTAGCGGTGAGGCTGAGAGAGAGGGTAGTGGACAGAGAGGGGGCTGAGAGAGAGAGGGTAGTGGAAAGAGAGAGGGGCTGAGAGAGAGAGAAGCTCAGAGAGAGAGGGTAGTGGACAGAGAGGGGGCTGAGAGAGAGAGAGGGTAGTGGACAGAGAGAGGGGCTGAGAGAGAGAGGAGCTCAGAGAGAGAGAGAGGGTAGTGGACAGAGAGGGGGGGCTGAGAAAGAGAGAGAGGTGGGGCTGAGAGAGAGAAAAGGGTGAGGCTGAGAGAGAGAGATGAGGCTGAGAGAGAGAGAGGTGAGGCTGAGAGAGATATGAGGCTGAGAGAGAGAGATATGAGGCTGAGAGAGGTGAGGCTGAGAGAGATGGTAGTGGACAGAGGGGGATGAGAGAGAGAGAGAGGGGTTCAGAGAGAGGGCTGAGAGAGAGAAAGGGGTGGATGAGAGAGAGAGGGGGCTTAGAGAGAGAGGTGGGGCTGAGAGAGAGGGTAGTGGACAGAGAGGGGGCTGAGAGAAAGAGGAGCTCAGAGAGAGAGGGTAGTGGATGGAGAGAGGGGCTGAGAGAGAGAGCTGTGGCTGAGAGAGAGGGTAGTGGACAGAGAGGGGGCTGAGAGAGAGAGAGGGTAGTGGACAGAGAGAGGGGATGAGAGAGAGAGAAGCTCAGAGAGAGAGGGTAGTGGACAGAGAGGGGGCTGAGAGAAAGAGGAGCTCAGAGAGAGAGGGTAGTGGACAGAGAGGGGGCTGAGAGAGAGAGGAGCTCAGAGAGAGAGGGTAGTGGACAGAGAGAGGGGCTGAGAGAGAGAGGTGGGGCTGAGAGAGAGGGTAGTGGACAGAGAGGGGGCTGAGAGAGAGAGGGTAGTGGACAGAGAGAGAGGGGCTGAGAGAGAGAGGAGCTCAGAGAGAGAGGGTAGTGGACAGAGAGAGGGCATGAGAGAGGTGGGGCTGAGAGAGAGAGCAGTGGGGCTGAGAGAGAGAGGTGGGGCTGAGAGAGAGTGGTGGGGCTGAGAGAATGAGAGAGAGGGGGTGGGGATGAGAGAGAGAGTGGTGGGGGGAGAGAGGGAGAAAGAGGGGTGGGGATGAGAGAGAGAGGGTGGGGTGGGGATGAGAGAGAGAGGGGGTGGGGATGAGAGAGAGAGGTGAGGCTGAGAGAGAGAGGTGAGGGAGAGAGAGAGGTGAGGCAGAGTGAGAGAGAGAGATGAGGCAGAGAGAGAGAGATGAGGCAGAGAGAGAAAGAGAGAGGTGAGGCTGAGAGAGAGAGTAGTGGACAGAGAGAGGGCTGAGAGAGAGAGAGGGGCTCAGAGAGAGGATAGTGGACAGACAGGGGGCTGAGTGAGAGGGGCTCAGAGAGAGAGAGGATAGTGGACAGAGAGCGGGGCTGAGTGAGAGGGGCTCAGAGAGAGGATAGTGGACAGAGAGGGGGGCTGAGAGAGAGGTTGGGCTGAGAGAGAGGTTGGGCTGAGAGAGAGGACGGCTGAGAGAGAGGACGGCTGAGAGAGAGAGAGAGAGAGAGAGAGAGAGAGGATGGCTGAGAGAGAGAGAGGACGGCTGAGAGAGGACGGCTGAGAGAGAGAGAGCGGCTGAGAGAGAGATAACGGCTGAGAGAGAGAGAGAACGGCTGAGAGAGAGAGAGAGAGAGGATGGTATCTGAAGATAGGTCTGTGTCCATGTATGATGCCAAGAATTAGAGGCCAGTGTCAGTACATTAACCCTTTCATGCTACACATTGCTAGCTAATGGCAGTGTTAGTTCATTGAAACCCACCACAGTTCTCAAGACAGTAACCAGTCCAGTCAGTGCACTGAGAAAGTGCTGAGTCACTGCAACATTACACATACAACATACATTCTGCTCTGTATGTCACTGCTCACTTACCTAATAACAGCAACATGCAGCTCCCTCGCGGTGCCTCTCTCTTCCTGTCCCAGCCTCTGAATGACATCATGACAGAGGCGGGGACTAGAAATGCTCTGTCCAGTGGAGTTCACTCCTGATAGAGAAGTAATAGATGTCTACTAGTGCCGAGTGTAGGAGGCACACAGGGAGCGTTCCTGCACTCGGCACTCTGCTGCAGCTCTGCAAGTGCTCTTTAGTGTCTGACTTGGGCAGTGATTTGTGTACCAATGTAATGATGTTAAAACTGCCATCGGGCAGACATAAGCCGGCACTGCCCGCACACTCTCATCTCTTCACGCCCCTCCTGTCCTGCTCTTGGTGTCACCCTCTGGTGGGTCTAATGGGGGAAGAGGGCGCTAGTAAAAAATACCTCTAATGGGGTGTTGAAAACGTGATCCCAAATGGTACATGTGGGAAATGTGTATATAATACACTCTAATGTCTAAACAATTATAACAAAAAATATCTCGATTTGACCATATGCAATCACTGTGCTAATATAGCACACACACTGGTGACCTCAGTGAAAGTCCAAAAAAACACTATCCAAATAGTGCGTCTTATTGCGGTACTCAAAACCATATGCAAAATTAAATAAAACAGTCCATGTGTGCTTATTGACAAATCCACACGATCATTGGAGCATGCAAAAACGGATCTTGAGTGTTGCTACAGCCACCACCATTAATACATTTGCACCCGAAGTGATATTGCTAAAAGGGAGGCTTACCAAAGGCAGTGGACCCTTTTCATATGAATTGGGTCAGATAAGCTGAACAGGTGTTAGTGCCTGCACACTGATGATAACGTGCAGACTGCAGATTCAATGCCAGTGATGATCAGGATTCCATCCAAAAACATTAACAGAGAGAAAAGCTATAGTGCATTACCGTTTATTTTAAAATCACATAACATAAAAAGCTGATTGGCCCCTTACTTGGAGAGTGCCTGCCCGGCACTAGGACTGCATGCGTCTAACAGGACCCTCAGCTGTGTGGGTTGCTGTGTGAACAGGCGAGTTGTTCAATTGCAGCGGCGTGCAGGATCAGCTGGTGTGCTGAGAAAGTGCCAGACTAGCCTCTGGTGGGTGTGTTCTTTAATTATTTTTTTTTTAGCTGACATGCCCAGCAGTGCTGGGCATGTCAGCTAAAAAAAAAAAAAAAAACGGGATGGTGTCACCCCTCTAGCGGGTGTCACCCGGGTGCGGACCGCACCCCCCGCACCCCCCTAGCAACGCCTCTGGTTCTCATCCATCGCTCCCAGCCATCACTGACCTGGAGCAGCCTGCTGTTTGTTTATTTATAGGGTCAACATCAGTAACAAAAGGTGTGGCTTCACAAAACAGCCAATCAGACATTTTGTATACTTTCAAAAGAACCAATCACAGACATGTGATTCAAATCATGCTAAAAGTGATGTGTGCAAACGGCTGGGGGCAGTGACCATGCTCTGTGAGACACAAAGGAATCAGACAGAATTGTCACTGCACAAAGCCGTGTGCAAACCAAACCATACTAAATCATGTTTCAGATAACCATAATTTTCGTATAGTTATGCTACAGTTTCCATGTACGCAGATCTGTCCACTCGGAGTCATTTAATGCAGTTGACAAGAAGTGGCCAGTCCCTTGCTGAGGCATAAATGAACATCCCTAAAAGGAGCTCGCAAATCTGCTGTGTCCATGAAAAGGTGTTTGCGCCAATGGCCTTCCACCAATGTCTGTATGTGTGAATACGCTCACCTGAGCGCATTACAGCAAAAACCGACACTGGGGGACATCTGACAACATACATTAATAGAAATTTCCACAACACCTTTGCATCTCTGCTGCTGGGTTGCATCTCCTTTATGGGGAATAACTTTACGCCGGACATACAACTTACGCGCACCTCACGTAGCCTGCATTGGGTGCACGCAGGTTCGTGAATGGCCGTATTTCCCTCAGTTGCATGTTTGAATGGCTAATCAATGGGAGCGGCACCATGCATCCAGCCTAAATGTGCGCCCACCCTATGCCAGCGTAAGCAAGCTACGTTGGCGGGGTGTAGCCTGGTTTTAGGCGCATATCTGTTTGTGGGTCTGGCGCACATATACGACGGCGCACATTTGCACTTACGTCGGCGTAACTTGTTATACGTCGGCGTAAGTGCTTTGTGAATCTGGGCCATTATTTCTATATTTATTTTTATTCACTTATTTTGGTCTTTACAATAAGTAATTGATAAATCAAAAATCGGGGGGGCGTGGCCAGCAGCCGAGGCGGATGGCTGTGTAAGGAGAGAGCTCCGTGAGACCCGCTCGAATCCAGCTCCATCCAGCGACGCAGCAGCTATTTTTGGGCACCATCCGACTGTCCCTTACCTCGGGGAACCCAGACGCAGCCATGGGGAAGAGAAAGAAGGAGAAAGGGCCGAGGAAATTGACGGACTTCTACCCGTCGGCGAGCACGCCTAGGCCGCAAGATGGCGCCGAGGCCTCGGACTCGCGTCCCGGCCTGCACCTTAGTAGCGGTGACGGAGCGACTCCACCTCGCGGCCAAGGCTCCTATCCTCCACATAATATCAGCAGAGTCTCATCGCCCGGCACATCACCCATACACAGCCCGCAAAAATCGGCGCAGAAAACGTCATCATCCCACAGATATGCAGGTGAGCCAGGGGATGGGTGTAACTCGCAAAATAGCACCAGTGACTTTGTGGAGCAGATTAATGAGTTCCCCACTACAGGCCAACCCCTTAGTGATACAGTGATGAGGGACATGTTGATTACACTCAGAGGCTCCCTGCATAAGGACATGATGCTATGTGTCACCCAGCTAAAAAGTGAGGTGTCTGCCATTGGGGATAGAATCAGCCATGTTGAAGACAAGATGGGGGACTTCACTACAGCCCACAATGAACTAGTGGATGCCCACAACGATGCTGAGGGAGAAATGCAAGCCCTAAAAGAGAAATTAGCGGATTTGGAAGACAGGTCAAGAAGGAATAACATAAAGCTGAGGGGAGTGGAGGAGGCCGTGACCCCAGCGGAGCTCCGGCATTATGTACAGGCCTTCATAGCAACCATGCTTCCTGACACTTCTACTAACGAAATTATAGTGGACAGGGCTCATCGGCTCCCTAAGCCCAAATACCTGCCTGAAGGGGTACCAAGGGATGTCATAGCTCGGGTACACTTTTTCCACGTTAAAGATGACCTCATGAGATTCACCCGGAAGAATCAGCCCCTGCCAGGCCCCTATTCCAACATTAGTGTCTTTGCTGACCTGTCCAAACACACCATGATGGCGCGCAAAAATCTATCCTCATTTACCAAAATACTGCAGAATCACCATATCACATACTCCTGGGGCTTTCCGACCAAACTACTGGTTACCAAAGAGAATCGCACATATGCGATTACCAACATTGAAGATGGAATTGTCCTGGCCAAAAAATGGAACCTGCTCCCAGAGGAAGCTGATGTCCCAACACAGGATCAAAATCTCCCAAGGCTATCCCCTGAGTGGCGTCAGAAGTGACACTCCACACTTTCAAATGAGCATTGTCCTGCTCCCTTCTTCCTTTCTCACCGCAGTACTATGCATTGCCTTAAAAGTATGAACACCAGAGTAGCTGGCTCTGGGTCTCGGGGAGACGTATCCCCCTATCTCCATTGCGAAAATGCTCGCACCTAGTGGAACTGTTCGTTTGTTTTTTACGTTTTTGTTCAAGTTATTTGTTTTATTTTTCATTTTTACTGTACCAAAGGATTCCCACACTGGGAAGGATCTCCCTCCAGAGAACTTGCTAACCACAGACACCTTCAGCATTTCAGAACTTTTACAGCCTTGGAAAAGTGGACCAACAGCACCATCTTCAGGTAAACTTAAAGCACTACATCTGCATATAGAATACTCCTCACCACACATGGAGCATCCCTTATTGTTACCACCATGACGATGTCAATAGTATCCATGAATGTCCATGGTCTTAACAGCCCCTTTAAGAGATCTTCCATGTGGTCAGAAATGGCCAAACTTAAAGGAGATGTGATATGCATCCAAGAAACACATTTTATGACTTCTAAACAACCTAAGTGTTCACACAAGGCCTATCCACACATCTTTCAATCCACTGCCCCTGTCAAGAAAAGAGGTGTTCTGTTGGCCATTAAACATACTGTGGCGTTTAAATTGCACGACTTAGTGTGTGACACGAACGGAAGATACATCATCCTGACCTGTGATCTGAATAATGCAACTTATACTTTGGTTAATCTATATGCACCGAACAGGAGGCAACCGAGATTTTTGAATTCTCTGCTGAGGAAAATTGAAAAAATCAAAAAAGGATCTCTGATTCTGTGCGGTGACTTTAACTGCATACCTGATCAAACTTTGGACTGTTCTCAACCGCAGGTCTCATGCAGAACAGAGATTCGATCCCTTATCCACAGCCATAATTTATATGACACCTGGAGATGCCTTCACTCCTCGGAAAGGGACTACACCCACTATTCCTACCCCCACCGGGCATACTCCAGGATTGACCTGATCCTTTCCGACCTACCTCTTCTGCAAAAGACTTTGGAGGTCAAAATACACTCTATAACGTGGTCGGACCATGCTCCTGTGACCATCCTGCTGCAGGATGGCTATCCATCCTCTCCGACCTATTTGTGGAGGAATAATGTTGAGTTGCTTTCCAACCCTGTCTTGACGGATGGAGTTGGATTGCAACTTAAAGAGTTTTTTGCTATTAATGACAATGGTGACACCTCTGTGGCCTCCCTGTGGTGTTCACATAAAGCATTCAGTAGAGGCATTCTGATCCAGGCTTCTGCCAGGCAAAAGAGGAGGAAGGCAAAACAGTTGAACGACTTGCTAGAGGAGCTTAAAACCCTAGAATCCCATCACAAACAACAACCTACCCCCATTCTAGAAGACAAACTATTTCTATGTAGACACAACCTTCGCATATTGCTAATGGCCACTCACCAAACGTACCTTCGAAGGTCTAAGGCGACATACTATGCCCACGGCAATAAAGCAGGGAAAGTCTTGGCAAGATACATAACTAAATGGCAACAACAGACCAAATTACCCTACATTAGAGATCCACATTCTAATGAAATGGTTAATCACCCGACACATATAGCCAACGCATTTATGAAATACTATAGAGATCTTTATAATCTCCAACTAGACCCACTCACCACGCAACCTACCGAATTAAATATTAACTCATTTCTCAATGCAATCTCTTTACCCTCATTAACTGCCGAGCACTTAACTACACTCAATGCCCCGATCACCCTTACAGAAGTCACAGACACCATACATGCCCTTCCTAATAATAAATCTCCAGGTACAGACGGTTTCTCGTCAGAGTACTATAAGGTCTTCTCTCCGATTCTTGCTCCGTCCTTATGCGCCTTGTTTAACAGTGTTGCCTCCTCCTCTATATTTCCTGAAGAAATGCTACAAGCAACTATTGTAACATTGCCTAAACCAGGGAAGAAGCCCGATACTCCACAGAATTTTAGACCTATATCTCTCCTTAACACAGACCTTAAGGTCTATGCGAAGATTATAGCGAATAGGTTGGCCACTATCACTCCTTATTTAGTAAAGTCGGATCAAGTGGGATTTGTTAAGGGGCGTCAAGCCCCAGATGGCACTAGGAGACTATTTAATCTGATCAGCCTATTGGAAAACAGGAAGACACCAGCAGCTTTTTTAGCCCTAGACGCAGAAAAAGCTTTTGATAGGGTGCACTGGGGCTATCTCAGTGCTACCCTACAAAAATTTGGCCTGCAAGGCACCATCCTATCAGCAATTTCTGCACTATACACATGCCCCTCGGCTAGGGTCTTCTCGTCCGGCGCCATCTCCGATCAATCCCATATTACAAACGGCACTCGTCAAGGATGCCCGTTGTCCCCCTATAATCTTCACCCTGATGATGGAACCCCTAGCCGAGACTATCAGATCCAACCTAGACATATCAGGGATTAAGGTAGCGGGAGACATCCATAAAATAGGTCTCTTTGCAGACGATGTAGTCTTGACAGTGACAAATCCGGCTTCTTCCTTGGCAAAAGCACAAGAAATATTACAGCAGTTTGGTGCAGTATCCTATTATAAATTGAATATCACTAAATCCTGTATCCTACCCATTAACCTCTCTAAGTCAATGGTAGCATATCTCAAAGGAAGATTCCCATTCCAATGGATGACTAACTCCCTTACATACCTGGGTATTAAATTGATCCATCCCTCTAAACAAACATACAAGATGAATTTTAACTCACTTCTCGCAACTATCAAAACGGACCTAGAACACATCACAACATTTGAAATGTCATGGCTAGGCAGAATAGCAGCACTGAAAATGACACTTCTCCCCAAAATTATTTACTATTTTAGGACCATCCCTGTGGTGATTCCTGAGGCCTTTTTTTCACAAGTTGAAAAGTTGTTCAGGAGGTTCATATGGCAGGGTAAGATGCCTAGAGTGACGTTTGCCACAATTCAAAGACATAAATGGGAAGGAGGTATAGGGTTCCCTACTCTACGGAATTACTATAGAGCCGCAATCCTAGACCAAATGAAGGCGTGGTTTGAACCAGTTCCCTCCAAACTTTGGGTTAAAATAGAAAAGGCAACTGTCAGAGGAAGGGACCTTCCGGCACTACTATTAGCTAAATTGACGAGCCTACCGTTACCACAAACTGTTTTGCCCTCTATTGAGACCACACTCACAGTATGGGGGAGCATACAACCCTACATAGACCCTACGACCAAAAATAAACGCAGAATTACCGACCTTGCAATCATTGAACACCTGATACCTGACCTAACAACCTCCTCATGGAGACAGGACGGACTAACAACCGTTCAAGGGGTATTGAATAGACATCCGCCCACACATATGTACTCTTTCACTAGACTGAAACACTTCCAATATTCACATTCGAATTTAGCTTTTGAACTCCCTATAGATATCTGGTCATATCTTTGCACATCCTATGATAAACCTAGGGGACTATCTTGGTTTTATGCCCTATTACAACATAGCAAAAAACTTACTAAGACGTCACACATGACTAACTGGGAAAAAGACTGGGGCCACACATTCCCACTTGATGTATGGACGAAGGCGATCAAACTGACGTACAGATATACCCACTGTACCAACCATTGGGATAACATGCTGAAAATTCTACATAGGTCCTACCTTACGCCAGTTAGACTGTCATTGATCTTCCCTTCCGAAACTTGCCTCTGCTGGAGGAAATGCGGAACCAAAGGTAATATCTTCTATATACTATGGGACTGTGAACGCATTCGCACATATTGGAACGATGTATTTAAGTTAATGTCATATGTCACAGGTATTATTGTGCATCCAACATCCCCTCTAGCTTTAATGAATATTTCGATTACTCCCATTCCGATCTCATTAAGAAGCGTAGTGATACATATTCTAATAGCTGCCAGATTAACCCTTACTTCAAAGTGGAAAACTGCCCAGGTTCCCAAGCTAATCGAGGTAATACAGAGAGTATCTACACAACATTCATATGAAAAATTCTTTTCCATTCAGTCTGGCAATTCCCGCTCTTTCCATGAACAATGGCTACCTTGGACTTCTAAATTTCCTGATTAAGTCACTCCTCTCAATTGTCTAATGACAATCAATAGGAGATCATTTGGTACAGACGTTTTATGTTTTATGTTTTATGTGTTAATTATTATTATTTTGTTTTCCCCTTTTTTGTTACTCTTTAATTACTTTAATGAGTTCTACAATCCATGTCATAATGTTAAAAATGATATAGGTATACGCATAGTGATTTCGGCCTCTGCTTGTGGGCCCGCCCATTCGGGTCCGGCCTGCAGGTAATGGTCTATCGCTCTGAATAAGCACTAAAAGAAACATGCCTTATTACAACAATATTTGATTGATTTACCTAACATGCTCCAGGTTACTAGCTTCTCCCTTTGTAGGGGACCGTGGCTCCACATTGTGTAGTAGGACGCGCGGTCTCCGACCCTGAATTTTCCTTTTACAACATGTGGTAACTTCTTTTTGGATATCATACAATATATTGTTATTACTAGTTGACTGTCTTCTGTGGACCTGTGTGTCCTCTTTTTGATGTCTTGCCTATGATATGTTCCTTTTTAAAAAAAAAAACAATAAAAACCAATTGAAAAGAAAGATAAATCAAAAATCATGACCAGACAATAATAAAAATAAAATTAATCTGAAATTTATTTTTTAAGTAGCAATACATACATATAGGCCCAGATTCACAGAGTGTCCAAGCGTGGTGCAGTGTTTTACGCCCGGCGTATCATGAACTGCGCATGCGCCGTGACGTGGACGCATGCACAGCACCCCTATGCGCATGCTCACAACCACGCTGGCGCAACTGCCTAATATACACCAGCGTACGCCGAGAACATAAGTACGCCCAGTCATACGCCCGTCCAGCGCAAAAGTACGCCCGCTTGTTCCGTGATGCAGACGTACTTTTGTGATCTGTGCCAAGATGTCAGATGCTGAGTTTGACAGGGAGAGGGAGAGGAGGAAGAAAAATTTCTCGGCTGAAGAGAGGGCGATCCTGACCTCTACCATCTCCAAATATGATTCCTTCCTCCATGGCGCACAGAGCAGGAGTACCAGCCAGGCCAGTAAGGTAGAGATCCTGCAGAAGGTGACCCTGATGCCCAGGGAAAACCATGAATACTCCTACATGGCTTGGCCATGAAACCAGGACCTGGAAGGAGGTCCAAAAAAAGATTAACGATATGCGTTGGCTGGTCAGGGAGAAGCTGGCCAAGGTGAGAAGGCACCTCAGGGGCACGGAGGGCGGACCAGCTACTACTGTCAAGCTGACAGCTGAGGAGGAGGTGATCTCCAGCTGCCTGGAGCAGGAGCAGGTGGAGGGTTTTGACTCCAGTGAACAGGACTTGACGAGAGGACCCCCATCCGGTGTGAATGAATGAATGAATGAATGACTTGTATAGCGCTACTCATGCGAGCTGAATCGCCTCTAGGCGCTTTTTCCAGCCAGTGTCTGCTTGGCTGGTGTGGTCATTTTACCCCGTAGGATCATGACACGCTTGGGACACACAGTCATACACACAGATGTACATATATATACTGGGCCAATTTGGACAAGATCCAATTTACCTACCAGCATGTCTTTGGAGTGTGGGAGGAAACCGGAGTACCCGGAGGAAACCCACGCAGGCACATGGAGAACGCAGGCAGATTGTGTCATGGTCGGGATTCGAACCAGCGACCCTTTTGCTGCTAGGCTAAAGTGCTACTCACTACACCACTGTGCTGCCCCCTTGTGGAGCATGTGAGGGGGTGCAAGGGAACATGCGACAAGTGTGTCGGTCCACCAACATGTGAATGCTTTGTGTCATCCACAGATGTGCTGGAGGCAGCTGGGCCATCCTCTGCTGCTGGACGACCCACGCTATCCATGGAACATCATCTTCCTGAGTCTGACCCTCTGGGAAGCCACGTAACATCTGGTCTTGAGGTCATTGAGGAGGAGCAGGTGGGCATCCATCAGGAGGAGTGCGTTTACCTGGAACAGGATACCATTTTTGCTGGTTCCTCCGAGACGGTGGACCCCCTGACCCCCTCAAGGGCTACCCCATCCAGGGGAACCCCTTCAAGGGCTACCCCGTCCAGGGGAACCCCCTCAAGGGCTACCCCGTCCAGGGGAACCCCCTCAAGGGCTACCCCGTCCAGACGGACACAACCAGCTACTTCCCCCAGGAAGGCTCTGGGCAAGACCAGGGGTGTAGCCGGATCCTGTCAGTACCAGGACCCCTTTAGGACCCAGCACATTCACCTGACACAGCCTTTGCCTGGGAAACAGTGATTGGCCAGCTCTCCTTTAAATCACCTGTGTCATCATCCAATCAGTGCTCGTGATAGAGTTACCTTTGTTTGCCACTGTGTGATCCAGCCTGACTTTCTGCTCTGTATATTCGTGTATGACCCGGCCCGTTTGAACCTGTTTGTTCGCTTCTGATTCGGTACCGTTTGAACTCTGATCTACCTGTGAATGACCCGGCTTGCCTAGACTACGCTTTACCAGACTCTCCTGTAGCACCTTCATCTGCAGCGGTGAACTACAAGGCCCAGCTGACCTGCTCATCCCACCTTCATCTGCAGCGGTGAACTATAAGGCCCAGCTGACCTGCTCATCCCACATTCATCTGCAGCGGTGAACTACAAGGCCCAGCTGACCTGCTCATCCCACCTTCATCTGCAGCGGTGAACTACAAGGCCCAGCTGACCTGCTCATGGTATGTGCTTGTTCTTGAACTGTTTGCAAAGTTAGCACACCTTAACTGTTTCCTGTTTCTAGCCTGACAGATCCCTCCAAGAAGGGCTGGAGAGGGAGCAGGCACGGCAGACGCGCCACATGGAAGATATTGCCATTGACCTGCACCGAGTGGCTGACAGCCTGGCCTCCTCGGCTGAGTGCACAGTGGCTGTGCAGGGCACCGCATCCGCAATGCAGCAGTGCCTCAGCCAGCAGGCTGATCATACCCTGACCATATCGGACTGCCTGCAGGAGGTGAGCGCCAATTGCGCAGCCATGGCCACATGCCTCTGCGACCAATCCCAGACCCTCAATGCCATGCATCACCACATGGTAGCAGGGGGTCCCTCAACATCTGTGGACCAAGGATCGGTCGCGCAGGCCACCCATGAACGGCACACTGCGGCTATTGGGGAGCTGCAGGCCACAGCAACAGGGATCCTGGCGGAGGTTAGGAGCCTGGGGGAGATTGTGCAGGCCAACACTGCCGCTATCCAGTCGGAGGGTTGCCAGAACAGGCACCTACAGCACCAGAACAACGCCAGGCAGATTAGGATGCAGGCAGACACCAATAGCGTGCTGACACGCATTGCCATTGCCTTGGAGGGGATGCAGGCAACATCTGCCATCAGCTCCAGGAGCGACAGCCCAGGGAATGAACCTCCTCGTGATGAAAGACCCCCCCCCCCGAGTCGTCGCCACGACAATTGAGGAGCCGCACCCTGGGCACGAGGCCTGGCCCACGAGAGGGTAAATGACTCTCCTGAGGAAGATTGCAGCTCAGAGTATGAGCTTTTTTTTTTTTATTTGTGTGACGTGCACAGATGTGCCATCCTCCTGTAAGGGCATGCCATGTCGGACAATGGCATTAACCCTTTTTTTTTTTTTGTCACAGCACCATCAGACTGCACATGGTCAGGAGTGTAGAAGTGGTGACTGGACACCAGTTTGCAGGGGCAGGGTTTGCCCGGTGATGCTAAGGTGTGACTGGTGTGTGAGTGTGTGTATGTGTGTGTGACCAATGTGTGACATTCCTGCCAGCAAGGTGTGTCACCTTGTTTCGTCGGGGAGAGGTTATCCCCACGACCGTGTGAATGTGGTATGAATGTGGTATGAATGGACAGCAACATCATTGGGGCCTTGGTGTGGTGTTGTTGCTCCCAAGTCCTGCACGGTGGACTTGGGCTAAACCAATGTGAGGAGGATGTGGTGTGTGAGCTAGGGACCACAGTGGTGTTTAACGTGCAAAGATGCGTTCCACGAGGCAACTCATGACTGCTGTTTCTTCAGCAGACGGGGTAGCCTCGGGTAGCCTCGGGCAGGGGGGGACTGTGTGGCTCGGGGGTCAGGTCATCACATATGTCAATCTCCAGGCCCTTTCTCATGGCGTAGTTGTGCAGCACGCAACATGCACCGATGATCTGGCACACAAAGTTTGGGGAATACAACAGGGCCCCCCCGGACTTATCCAGGCATCGGAAACGGGACTTCAGGATGCCAAATGTGCGCTCCACCACTGCACGGGTGCATATGTGTGCAGCATTGTATCTTCTCTGGTTTGGGGATTCCGGTATGGAGTCAGGAGATGGGGCCCAAGTGCATATAAATAAAATAATGAAATAGATGAGTTGGGGGATAGGGAATAGTCTAAGAGAAGACTGTGGAGTTTAGATAAGAGGGTTACTATTAGTAGCAGTAAATGACCAAGAAGCTTGATTATGAATATATCAAAAGAAGTTTATTTAGCACAAATTCAGTGCAATATAAAAGGTAATCAGATGTAAAATCTAATTAATTTAAAAAGTTCCTTGACACATATAACAGGACTAACAAGACTCACTGGGACTACAAATAACGGCGCCCGTCTACGCGCGCTGAAAGTTCACACATCAGTGACGTGCATCATGTAAGTATGATAATTTATAAGTCCCGATCAAAAATCATAGGGACTATGTGTTGGATGACCATGTGTGGGAAACCATAAGTCTCACCACGTCTTCAACACTGTGGTGTCAAACTGATGCATTACCTGGTGGGTGAACCTGTGACTAGGGAGATGGGGGAAGGAGAGGATGTGGAGTGTGCCGTGTGTTGTCAAACCCGGAATTGATTGAAAAAATTATAAAGTAAAAAATAATAATTATGAATATAATGGAAGTCCATAAATAATGATGATCCAAGATAATAGAATTAATGCTGGATGACTGTCGAAAATTCTGACTATATGGTATCATGCGAATCAAAATAGTGATACTTTGATAGTACAATTGGTCCAGAGTGTGTAGATAGTGTCAATACTGATTGAATAATCGAAAAAAAAAAAATTCTTATAAATATTGCTCTGAGTATCCGTTGAAATCAATAAATTGGAATTTAAAAAGCACTGATCAGTTGTTAGTAATATGCAATTAACTATATAGTTAGTACTGATTTTTATAGAGTCACTGATAGATTCATTTCGGGTAATTCCGTGGTATATCTAGTAAGGTTTAATGGCAACAGAAAACCAGGCACCATCAGGAACTGCTGATCATAACGTATGTTATGGTTCCAGAACAATTGTACTGCTTGCTTTACATTCACATTTGTTACCTTTACATGAATACAATTGGGTCTTTGATCATCCGATCTTGTATAAGTAAAATTACCGACCTGTATTTGTTGTTCGTCAAGTTGGTAACAGCATCTATGGTGATGTGGTAGCAAGTTTACCAGTAATGTTCGGTTGGTCCGTGTGATCACTAGGGACCTTGATGAGCTGGTTACAGTGGTTCCTCAAGATGGTTTTTCTCAATGGGTTGTTGGAGAGGCTGCACAATGCACGCTGAGTGGCGTGTGTGCTTTGTGCAGACTTGCAGACAGCCTGTCTGTCGCAAGGCGCCTCCTCGGCTTGTATGCTGTTTTTCAAAAGCCGGTCCTTCGTTCTCCCTTCAGCCGGCTGAACGCCGGGGTGGACGTAGCGGGCGTCGGGTTGTGACGTCGATGCGTTTCGCCGTGCTTAGTGGCGTAGCTTCTTCCTGGACGTGCTGCACAATTAGTCAGTGAGTGTTTTATAACGATGTTTTTCAATCTTGATTGATGTCAATCAAAGATAACGATCGCTCTTGAGTTTGTGTCAGTAATTAACACAATGCGATACACCAGTGTAAAGGAACTTGTGGTTTTAAATAGAACAGACTGTGATATGATTTTATACTACTTTATTAGAACTATAGATGCCCTATGCATGGCCCTCGGAGCCGGTTGCAGTCCAAACCTGCGATATCAGCCTTAGGTTGTGATTTTCCCGATAGGAATTTGTGCCTTACGTATCATACCAAAGCAAAAGTTTTTTAAGGATTTTTAAAGATACAATATCTTGACTCATTATTTTTGTCTTTAATGAAAATAAAGCAAAAACAAAAACAAAAGTAGAAAGTAATAATAATGAAAGTATTGGATATAAGGCATGGGCAACGACTATTGTGTTGCTGGAAATGAGTATCTTATAAGTGTGTATTGATATCGGGAAATACAATAGGAAATAGACAATAAAAACAGTGAACATAGAATGGAATAGTGCAATTGTTTTTACAGTGTCGTTAAAGAATAATATGGTATTTGTTAGTGGATGTCCCCTAGGTCATTAGATGACCAGTTAATTTGACAACTATTTGGGTTTCACGAGGAAGTGATTGAAAATTAGATTGCATTAATTTGGCCGTGCTATTTTAAATGTAAGGCTACCATGCAATAAGTAGACTATGGATTCAAAAAAACTTGTAAATTTAGTTCGGTGTTTAAACCAGCCGGCATGAGCGATTTTAAACGATAGATCCAGAATTTTTCTTTTTGTAACAATATTTTATCAAAGTCGCCACGTCGGCTCGATAGCTTTAAATGGTAAATGCCTTTTACTGTTAGTCCTCGCGAGTCTCGATTGTGAAATTGGGCGAAATGTTTTGATAGGGGTTTTTCTGGGATTTTATCTTTCTCATTTATTTCCCTCAAGTGCTCGCCAATTCGTACCTTCAGAGGACGTTTCGTTTTTCCAATGTAAATTTTATTGCAAGGGCATGTGATCATGTAGATCACACGTTCCGTAAGGCAATTAATTAGATCCCTGATCTCGAAAGATTTTTCTCCCGTAGAGTCCTTAAATCTAGACGTACGATCGACATATGGACAGATGTGGCACTTGGTACAGGGGAACATGCCATGTGAGCGGGGGTAATTTGTGAGCCATGTGGGATCAGGGACCCGTATGTATTCAGATCTGATCAGTCTGTCACCGATATTTCGTGCTCTGCGTGCCACAAGCTTTGGTGTATCACTCACTATGGTTGCCAGTGGTGGGGCATTAGTTAGTATGCCCCAATGTTTTTCGAGGACAGTTCTAACTTCCCCCCACTGTGACCCAAAAGGAGTAATGATCCGTAGAGGTTCAGTGGATTTTTGGGGTATTTTATCAGTTAGGTCACTTTTGGTTGTTAATAGTTCATTGCGCTCCCTGTTCGCTGCTTTTTTGCGGGCATTTTTTATTTGTCTATGTGAGTACCCACGTTCTCTAAAACGATTGTAAAGATCCTGGCTTTCGCGGCGATAATCACTTAATTTAGAGCAATTGCGCTTGATGCGCAAAAATTGCCCTATGGGGATGCCATTTTTGAGCGAAGCGGGATGGTGGCTTGTGGCATTGAGCAGCGTGTTCGCAGCTGTGTCCTTGCGGTAGGTGCTGGTATTGATTCGTCCTTCCTCTAATCTGATTTTCAAATCGAGGAAGGACAATTCATGTGTGTGCGAGGTATGTGTCAAACGTATATTACGTTGATTATCGTTCAATTCGCACATAAACAGCTGAAGCTGCTCAGAGGTGCCCCGCCACAACATAAGCACGTCATCGATGTACCGCCACCAGGTAAGTACGTGGCGGCGGTACACCGATGACGTGTAGACATCCTCTGCCTCCCAGAGTCCCAAGTGCAAGCAAGCGTAGGCTGGTGCCCACGCTGCGCCCATGGACGTGCCTCTAATTTGGCAATGATATGTGCTCATAAATTGAAAGTTGTTATTATTCAGAGCAAACTCCAGCATCTCGGTGATGAACTCATTTTGAGGGCCTGCTGTTGGAAAGGTACCGTCCAGGAAAGTCTGTACCGCCATGATTCCTATTTCATGCGGTATCGATGTATACAATGATTCAACATCGATACTAACAAGAAGAGTATTTGGCGGTATTAGTTCAACACTGAGGTCCTGGAGCTTTGCCAGTACGTGCTGTGTGTCCTGGACAAATGACGGTAAGTTGTTAACCATCTCTTTAAGTAATCCGTCGAGATACTTTCCTGTGCACACAAGGGGTCCCTGACAGGCAGAAATGATAGGTCTGCCTGGTGGCTCTCTAAGATCTTTGTAGATCTTTGGGATGATATAAAATGTTGGTATATTGTAATTTTGTACACGTAGGTAGTTATGTTCCTTATTGGTGAGCAGGCCTTCGTCCCTAGCTAATGAAAGTTTGTAATTTAATTTGGAGACGACTAGGGGCAATGGATTATAGTCCAATTTTTTATAAGTTGAGGTGTCACTCAATAGGCGCTTTGCTTCGCGTTCATATTGTTTTTGGGTAAGAATTACCACGTTGCCGCCTTTGTCACTATTTTTTATGACTATGTTTTTATTGGACTCTAATTGCCGAGTCACCTGGAAGGGAAAAGACAGGAGGATGTTAGTCGTGCATGTGCCCCTCGTGATGTCTGCATCATGGGGTCGGACAGTCATGCCTGACTCCCATGTCAGGGTACCAACCAACTCACCAACCAGCTGTCCCTGTACACGTTCTGTTCGAATTCTGTTGGGATGTTGCTTTGACGGTATATGTAGCTGTCGTGGCTGGCCCCTGTGTGTTTGGCACGGACGTGCCATATGAGGCATTGGGCATCGGCTATCACCTGTACGTTGATGGAATGCCACTGCTTATGATTGCGGTATATGTGCTCTGTGGCACGGGGGGGCCGTAGTGCCACATGTGTGCAATCAATGGCCCCCACGGTGCGTGGGAATCCGGCAATTCTGTAGAAATCCTGCATTGCCTTCTGCCGCAGGTGCTCATGGGTGGGTTTTTTTTTTTAATCAGATACTTTTTTTTTTGAAAGACATACATATAAAAAGACATATACAAACATTTTCCTACCCTTTCCCCCCTACCCCCTCCCCCCCTCCCAGAACCCTTCCCAATATGTTACAAAACTTATTTCAAATTTCAGGAAAACAGAAGACAAACATTACACCATATTTATATTCTTCTATATATATCATAGATTCAAACTATCCAGGGGCATTACTTTTATATTGTTACCGTTATCTCCTTAGGGGTCCACCACCATACACCCTATCTCTCTTTCTCTTTTTTACCTCTTAATTCTTAATTTCCTGTTGCCATCTAACTAGGTAGGGCAGTTACTGCGGCTCTATCTCCATAGATCCTACTCTGTACGAGCCGTAGTGGTGCCAGTCCTTGAGTACCTAACCAGGGCTCCCATATGTTCTCAAACTTCACCGGGCTACCCCGATGCTTATACGTAAGTTGTTCCCTGACAAGAGAGTCATTTACCGCTGTGATCCATTCTATGTGTGTGGGGGCTGCTACAGACAGCCACTTTCTAGCAATAAGTTTCCTAGCCAGAAATAAAACCCTTATGATAGCGGTAGAGGAACATGACCCGTATCGCTCTTCATCTAGCCACCCCAATAGAGAAATTTTCGGATCAGTATGCAGTTGAAGGTTCCATATGCTGTTTATAGTGGCCACTACCGCTGCCCAATAGCGCTGTAGCTTTGGGCACCTCCACAACATGTGAACAAGTGTCCCATTATCCACCAAGCAGCGGGGGCAGAGTGGGTCATCTCTTCTATGCCATTTATACAGCTTTTCCGGTGTACGATATGTACGATGAATAATAAAAAGCTGTGTAAGCTTCTGAGTTGATGACAATGATACCTTCAGAACATTACCTAATATTACTTTCCACTCCTCATCGGAGAGTTGTCCTATATCGTCTCCCCAGCCATCTCTACATCTCAAGGTCATTGCCCCGGAGATGTGATCAAGTAGAGAGCCATACACAGACGAAATTTGTCCTTTCCTAGATGAAGCCGTGGTTAGTTTCATAAGTACTACCGGTCTGGTGGGTTCCCATATAGAAATTTTGGCCTGCGCTGAAATAGCATGTCGTAATTGTAAATATTGAAAGAAAGCCGTATTTGGCAAATCAAATTCCGCACGCAGGGATTGAAAGTCCCTAAGTATATCTTCACAGTATAGTTGTGAGATATACCTTATACCCCGTATTTCCCAATTGGAAACGTTTTTTAGCTTATTGAGTTCTAAATAGTTACTGTTCTTCCATATGCGTGACCATTTAGTGTATCCAGTGTATTGCAAGTGCTGTTTAATTTTATTCCATACCTTATCTATAAGTATAAAAGTGGGGCACTGGTTCCTAGCACCCAGTTCCCCCGCCTCTATACATTCCACCAGGTTATTCCCTATTACCTGGGTACTCACTATATTTCTAATAGGGTCTAAGTACTCTGGATATAACCATCCTGTCAAATGTTGTAGCTGTGCCGCCAAAAAATAGAAGAATGGGTTCGGTACTGCTAGCCCTCCCAAATCCTTTGTCTCCTGTAGAGTTTCCAGTTTAATTCTAGGGACTTGTTTCCTCCATATTAATGCGCGGTATATAGTGTTACATCTTTTAAATATATGCATAGGAATCCAGATGGGGGCATTATGGAGCACATAAAGTAGTTGGGGGTTCCAGATCATCTTGATCAAGTTACAGCGTCCAACCACAGACAGCGGCAGCTTGATCCAACTAGTTGTTTTTTCTTGAAATTTTTTTAAAATCGGTTCCACATTCAGCTTACTATATTGTTCTAAATTAGTGTGGACCATAATACCCAAGTTTTTAAATTTGTCCACCACTTTGATCTAGCCCGCACTCTGCGGTAGTGTTCCCTGAAGTGGATCCAGTGGGAGAAGAGTAGATTTATCCCAATTAATTGTAAACCCGGAGAATATTCCAAAGGTATGAATCAGTTCCATAAGGTGCACCAGAGACCCATTTGTGTCCCCCAAAAACAGCAATGCATGATCTGCATATAATGCCAGTTTGTCTTCTAATACTCCCCGCCTAAAACCTTGTATATTTGGATTCCCCCTTATAGCCACCGCCAAAGGTTCTATGGCCAGGGCAAAGAGAAGGGGAGAGAGGGGACAACCCTGTCTCGTTCCCCTATATAACTCAAATCAAGGTGAGAGGGTGTTGTTTATCCGCATACACGCCTTTGGTGTTTTATACAATAATTTAATCCAAGAAATTATTCCCTCACCCAAGTTAAACTTCTCCAGTACTTTCCACAGGTATTCCCATTCCACGCTATCAAAGGCCTTAGTGGCATCTAACGAGAGTATAGCTCTATTACCCTGATTATCAGTGGGGATCTGCATATTAAGAAAAAGTCATCTCAGATTATTTGCCGTAGATCTATTTGGTATGAAGCCGGACTGGTCCGGGTGTACTAATGTTGTCACCACCGCCGCAAGTCATGTGGCAATTACCTTGGTAAGGAGTTTCAAGTCCGTATTCAGCAATGAAATAGGTCTATAAGAATCTGGATTATTCAGTTCCTTCCCTGGTTTCAATATTACTACCACTACAGCTTCGTACATAGATCCAGGCAAGGAATCTGAGTCAAATGCATTTTTAAGCGTATGGAGTAGCTCCGGTAGGAGCACTCCCCCAAACTTTTTATATAATTCAATTGGTATTCCATCACTACCCGGGGCTTTTGAGTTTGGAAAAGTGGCCAACGCTGTCTGGAGTTCTTCAAGAGTGAGAGGTGCATTAAGATGCTCCCTATCCATCTCCTCAAGTTGGGGAAGTGTGATAGACTCCAGAAAGCGTGTCAAATCCTCTACTGGATATATCACCTTAGAGGAGTATAGGTCTTTATAGAAGGAATAAAATTCCCTCAATATAGAGGCCGTATCTGTGACCGTCACCTGTGCTGATGTCGTGATACTATGGACCACTTGAGATGGCTGCTGCGACCTAGCTATCATTGCCAACATACGGCCAGTTTTTCCCCCTCCTCAAAATAATTTTGGGAAGTAAAAAATCTTTTATTATCAGCTTGCTGCAGATGAATAGTGCGATATAGTTTTTGTGCGTCTATCCACTCCCTCCCCCGTTCGGGAGTGGGGTCCAATAAGTATCTCTGCTCTGTTTTCTCCACCACCCTCTCAGCATCCTTGGCCCACTGTCTGTTTTTCGTTTTAATAAAACTAAGTTCTTTTATGCACATCCCCCTAATAAAGGCTTTTAGCGTGTCCCATACAATACCAGGCGCAGCTGACAATTTATTATCATCCAAAAAATATTGGATCTGCATCCGCATGCTCTCTGCATCAGTAAATAGTTGAAGCCATAAAGGGTTCATCTTCCAATGCACAGGGAGACATATTTTATGGAGATCCAAGGAGAGTTGCATCGGGGAGTGGTCAGACAGACCCCTAGCCAGGTACTTCACCTCTGGGTCGAAGGGGAGCGTTAGGTCATTGCCTAAGGCAAAATCTATGCGAGACAGCGTGGAATGGGTCAGGGAGTGGCAAGAAAACTGGGCCTGAGCCCTGGTTCACACTGGGCACGATTTGGAACGATTTGAGATGCGATTTGACATGTCAAATCGCATCTCAAATCGGCGGCATTTGCCGGCAATGGCGCTGTCCTAATCAGTGCGACGCCGCATCTGCGATTTCAAAAAGTAGTTCCTGTACTATCGCGGCCGCAAAATCGCGGTAAAATCGCGCATTTTACCGCGATTTTTAATTCGCAGCAGTGTGAACCTAGGCTGAAAAGGAGCTTTACATCTCCACAAATCTATCAGTCCCAACTCAGTCACAAATCTAGCTAGTGGGGTATATACCCTTGGGCCCTGAGAAGAATTTTTTTTATGTATATATTTTTTATGTAAATCCCCCAGAACATATACGGGGAGCTGGGGATGTTTAAGCAGGAACCTGGCCAGACATTGCAATACTATCAACGTAAAGGGTGGCGGTATATATATATATTAGCAATAACACATATATGGGAATCCCATTTCCCCTTTAGGAAAATGAACCTACCCTCAGAATCTACAAGGACATCCTGCTCAATAAATGCAGTGGTTCTAGAAAACAATATACTAACCCCCCTGGAATATCTAGTATGAAACGAATGATACTGCACGGGGTATTTAGACATATGTAACAATCGAGCAGTATCATCCGTAAGGTGAGATTCCTGTAAACATATAACAGTGGGTTTTTGTTGTGCAAAAAAAGAAAATAAAGCAGTCCTTTTTATGGAGTCATGCAAACTCCTGACATTCCAGGATAGGATGGTTTCTACCTGCTTACCTATGGAAAAAAATCCATTATTTTATATACATAGCTTCTTAGACTCTTTTTTTAGCGTTCTATTCTGCTGTCTGTGTTGATTGATTTATGTCCTTAGACATTCTATTAGAGTACCCAAGTACCATCCATGACCCCCAAAAAACATGTAGCAAAAACAAAAATGTGTTATCACACCAAACTTTAAATTTTCCTGTTACTCCTATTTAGTGTACTTGGGTCCTTCATCTCTATACTCTGTAAAATCTGTACTTGTTCTTTTTAAATATATTATCTGTGTTAGTTTCCCCTTTACCATAATTTGTGTCATTTGTAGCATTTGTGTATGTACATATTCTCTCCCCTGTGTAATCGAATCTTTCCGTTTCCCAAAGTGTATCGTGTTAAAGTGTTCCCCCCCTTTCTACTCACCCTCCCTCCTCCCCCCTAGGTAATCCCTATGGGCCTTTTTTGTGATCGGTTCATCCACACTCACACCCCCTTCCTCCACCCCCCTCCCCCCGCCCCAAGACCCCCTCCCTCCCAATCTCACTGCATTACACTCCCTTCTCATTCTAACCCCTTAAACTACATGTGTCTCCCATTACCCATCCCTTCTAAAGTGCTTGTTATTATTCCTTGAATTTCCTATTTCTACTTCTCTAAAACTACATATCCCGTCATTTTGGTACTAATTGGTCCTTCTTATCCTCCAACCATCTCATCGCATCCTCTGCAGATTCAAAAAAGAAAATCCTATCCAGTGCGGCCACTCGCAGCCGCGCTGGATAAAGCAAGGCGTATGTTAAACTTTTGCATTCTATGTTTGACTTCAATAACGCTTGCCCTCCGCTTCTGTAGGAGGGGTGAAAAGTCTGGGTATAGTGAAACCTTCGATCCTTCCCATGTAACACTCCCCATCTCTCTACTTTTTCTGAGTAGCATTACTTTGTCCTTAAAGTTCAAAAATTTCATCAAAATTGATCGTGGTCTCCCTTCTGGTGGGGGGGGGGGGGTTTGGCAGGAACTCTATGCGCTCTTTCTATAGAGAATTGTGGCGTAAAAGCTTATTTTCCGAATAACTTTAAGAACCAATTTTCCAGGAATTGTGTTGGATTAGTCCCTTCACATTTTTCCGGTAGTCCCACCAGTCTCACATTATCCCTTCAATTCCTATTTTCCATTTCATCCAGCTTTTCCTCAAATTTAGTCATCTGTTCTTTCATTGTTTTAACCCCTTGCTTTACTGGGTATAGGTCATCTTCTATTTGAGATATTCTTCCCTCCGCCTCAGTTATTCGTTCATTTGTTTTTTGAAGCTCCTGTCTCACGGCTATCAGCTCTTCTTTAACCCCTTTCATCTGGTCACACAGCTCCCCCAGTGTCTGTTTACAAGTACTAACCACCAAAAATACATCTTTTAATGTGGGGTCCCCTTCCACAGTAGGTACCAGTCCCGGGTCTGTTGTATCCATATTTTTATTAGTGACATTTTTAACATTTCCTGGCGGTGGTCCTTGACTTTTCCTATCTGCTGTTTTGTTCTGGGCTATATATCTTTTTCTTTGTCCTTAGCGGAACGTAATGCTTGTGGGCCCGACATGGCCGCTTATTTCTTGGAAATAGAAAGAGATTTACAGATATTAAATTTTAAGCAGTCACTCTAAGGTTTAGGAAAGTACCAGTCAATTGTGGCGTTTGCTGGATTGCCAACATATAGTTCCATGCACAATACGCAGATATATCTGTAACAGACAGCCACATCAGTAACAGACAGCAAAAGACCACAAGCAGCAATTAGCAGCAGATAGCAGCAGGCATCATGAATCATCTGATTAACATCATTTGCATATCAAAGCAAAAAAAAAAAAGGAGGGTTGCAATCAGTCAACAGATGCTCTCAACAGATCTTCCAGTCCAAGCCAGGTAATAAATGGTGTTTATTCCAAAGTCCATAGGGACACAACATTCACTGCTCCCCCTTCTCTTTTTTTTCTTTAAACAGGCGGCATGTCACACAGGGAACAGCAGGTGGCAGCAGGAGACAGTGAATCAGCCACACTGTATAACAAGCATACAATGACTTGTCAGTTAATTAAAGGGGTTGTAAAGACAAAAATATTTTCCTCTTAAATTAAAGTCTGACAGTAGCTGATAAAGTAAAAAGTAATGTTTTGCATTATAACTAGTTTAATACCTGTTGAAATCGAGCTGTTTTATTCACCTCCGTCACTGCTGAATCATTATTCTCACTGACTTCCTGGTTTGCGGTGCGCATTCATTCTTGCTACATCACGGCCTAATGGGAACTACAGTTCCCATTAGGCTTAGCCTCCATGCCTGTGAGGGATAAGAGAGCATCTTCACGCAGGGCTGTAGTCATAGGGAGGGGGTGAGCACATTCTGCTTTCCACCATGCAAAACGGCTCAGATGCTGGTGGAAAGCAAGAAGAGGAGAGACAGGAAATGGCATTTTCAAACCTGGATTACTGTATTTTGGAGGTCAAAAGGAAAAATGAGGTAAGTGATATTTAAATGCTCTAGCTTACAGCAATCAATTGATCTAATAAAAAACGAACCTTTAGTGTTCCTTTAAGGGGTTTGCTGATATACAGTTCCATGAGTGACCCATAAGAAGTATATAAACAATACAGTGATACAGGGATTTACTCACTCCGTCCTTTTGGCGTTATCTTGGCTTTTGCTGTCACTTTTGTAGTGACCAGGAGCAATCTCCAGCTCTCTATGCTGCTGAGTCTTGAGCCCCCCCTCACCTTCACGCCATTCCCCGCTCTCTTTACCCTGCTCCGAGACACGGGAGGCAATGGATGGGGCGATGAAATGGGGAATACAACCCCCCCGGGAGATCCCCCCGGCAACCGAAGCTAGCTCCTCCGGCCGCAGGCTTAGACGTGCCGGGATTCGCTGACCCGGTCATGTGTCTCCCGTCAGCTGACTGCAGTCCTCCAATCACACGTTCCGGGAGACGAGTGTAAACAATCCTCTCCAGACCTCCGGAGATCCAGCACGGGGCATGGGGATCCTCCCGCACAGCATACACCAGGTACCCCGGATAAACCAAAGTGCATGAAGCGCTGCTCTCTCTCTCTCTCTGAAGTATTTAGCCGATGGGTGTGAGGATTAAGCTGGGGTCCAAACGGGAGATTTAAGGTGCATAGTCAGGGGCAGATAGGCTGTGGGAGACACACATCTCTCACCACATCTCACATGTCTCTCACATGCCGCACACCTCCGCACCTACATCCGGTCACGCCCCTTCCACTTGGTTCTTGCGCTCATGGGTGGGTTTGATGATGTGATGGGACATGCGTGTGAGGATTGCGGGGACAACCTGGTGCACGCATCTGCTCATGGTGGATTGTGACATCCCAGACACGACTCCACTTGTACGTTGGAAAGATCCACTGGCGAGGAAATGCAGTGTTGCCAGTACCTTGACTAGTGGCTGCACTGCATGTGAGCGTTCTGTCTGGCTGGTGATTTCATCATGCAGGGCTGTGGCTAATTCCAGGATGGCATCAGGGCTGAAGCTGAAGATGCGATACACCTCCGATTCCCCCATGCCAAAGACATTAATGCGCGTTCAGTATACCCTCTCCTGTGCCCTCCTCTGTGCCTGTGGACGCAGTAGTGCTATGACCATGGCTGCTGTGACGGTATCGGTATGATATCCCCGTCAAGCATTCCCTCCTCTCCATACAAGAACATCACAGGATCATCCATACATGAGTCAAGACTGAAGGCTGGAACCAAGACTGATTTATTGGCAGCTTGCTGCTGGTTATAAATACAGTTTTACAAGCTAAATCCTTAATCAAGGAACAATGGGAGCTCCACCCCCTTTTCACCCACTCTGGAGTTCTCATACAGAATATAGCCAGACAATTCGGAGCCGACCTGAAAACACATTTTCTTTAGATAAGGACATCAGCGGAGTTAATTACTAGGTGTAACAGCCTGACCACAATGAAGCAATCAGAATAATTAACATGAGCCACTTATCTAATCATTGTAAACAGTAAGGCCGGTCTCCTTCCCACACACAATAAATCAATTACCATTTGAACTAGGGAGCTGGCTGAGGAAGGGTCATTAACATATCAATCAGCCTGTAACACATGAACCCTTTTTACCTCTAACACACACAATATCTCTAAAACAAGCAGGGAGAATTACATGCTTCACAATGGCCCCCCTTTTTCTCCCTGCTCCGGCAAACCCGGTTGGACCTTCCCTGGTCCAGTAGGGTTGACGGGTTCAGAGCTTTTAGTCCGAGGTTAACTCCGTTTGGCGTGACTGACCTCCCTTGGCAACTGCTTCCGACTCAGGTATGTCACCGGGTCGTCGGATCACACGCCGGTCAGTCCCCAAGTCTTTGTGCGATCTGCAGAGTCACCAGAAGTCAGTGTGAAGATGGCGAATGGGTCTGTGTGCCGCCATCTAGGTGTCCCGCTATGGGAGGGGCAGGTTATGGCTGTGAAGTGACAATCACAGGAGATTCATAAAAAGAAAAAGTTATATTTGTTGAAATGCTGTAGCACTGGTGCTCAGAGTTCGGGGGGGGGGGGATCAGTGCCCCATAGGGTCAGCCACCCTCTGCTCCCTCCGCAGCCACCGGTTCTCCTCTTTGAGCTTCTCCAGCTCCATCTCCAGTTCATGGAGCCTGGGGGGGTCAGCCTGCTGTGACCTCAGGTGGTTGTTCTCCTCCTCCATGCGGCTTATGCACTCCTCCAGCTCTATGTACTCACGGATCAGCTCCTGCTTGCTCATGTCCTGCAGGCTCTCCACGTGGTCCTTCATCATCAGGAACTGAGTGGTGGTGTAAGGGGCCACCGGTGGGCCCTTGGCGAACATCTCGGCCCGCATCTGGGACGCCCGCTGCGACTCCCTCTCCTCCAGTCGCTTCTTCTCCTCCCAGGTCCGCTGGTTATATGACTTCCAGGACCTCTTCTTCTTGGAGGGTAGCTGGCGGTGCCTCTTTCTGCGCAGCTCCCTCCAGGGCCCCTCCGGCTCATGGCTGTCGCCCATGACCAGCTGACAATGGTGTTCCCTGTTGTCCGTAATAACAGATTGTACCATGAGGGCTTCGTAAGGGGTGCCCAATGGTTCTTCCGGACCCAGCTCCTGGGGATCCCAAGCCGAGTCTACACAATGGGCTGCTGCTGGTGGGCGGTACCCAGGTTGAGACCAATTTGATCTGGTGTTGTCATTCAGGGGGCAATTCTGCTTGAAGTGACCCAACTGTTTGCACCGGAAGCAGCGTTGTTCGTTGTCCTCCTGGCGTGGATAGCGAGGGCTAGATGTCACCGGTCTGTTAGGAGGTTGGTATCTAGCGGCTGGTGGGTGTGAGGGCACCGTTGGTCGTGGAGGTTGTACCCGTGGTGTGACCTGGTTTGTCTTGCGAGTATCCGCATATTCATCCGCCAACTTCGCGGCCTCTGGTAGAGTCATGGGCCTGCGATCTCTCACCCAATCTTTGACATCTGTCTGGATGTGATTGTAAAATTGCTCCAGGAGCATTAGTTGCAAAATGTCCTCTGCGGTGGTGGCCTGGCTGCTGTTAACCCAGTTAGAGGCCGACAGGGACAACTGGCATGCCCATTCCGCGTAAGAGTCTTTCGTGGTTTTGCGTGAGTCCCTGAACTTCTGTCGGTGGGACTCTGGGGTTACTGCATAACGAGCCAGGAGCACTTCTTTAACCCGGGCGTAGCTATGGATATCCTGATCTGGCACGATCCGGAAAGCATCAGAAGCTTTGCCTGACAGTTTGCCTGACAATATTGCAACCCACTCTCTTCTAGCTATTCGGTGCAGGTTACATTGTCGCTCAAAGTCTGCCAGGTAGTTATCAATCTCACAGTCCTTTTCATCAAAAGCTTTAAAAGCGCTAAACGGAATCTTCCTTGCGTCGGCTGTGCTGTACTCACTGTTTGGAGAATGTGCGGCTGCTTGTCGGACTGCTGCCAGTTTTAACTGTAGCTCTGCGTCTCTTATTTGTTTAGTTTCCTCCGCTAACAGGTCCATCACTTTCAGCACCACATCCGGCGTTGGGTTTGGGCCGAACCACGCTAGCTTCTCTCTCATTAGCTTGTTGGTTGGTGACTCCTCCTGAATCACTGGTGTCTCCATCTCTTGTACTGCTGGCGTTGCTGCAATCATGTCCTCCTGGTCTATCTCCATTGATTCTGCTATGATGACCCGTTGGTTTTGTTGCTAGCAATCCTTCCACGAACTTCCAGTAGTTCTTTCAGTGTATTTCTTTTAAGCAGGGTGTAGCAGCCTTCCATCCACTGTTCCCAGTGTCTGCTTGGAATCCTGGTGTAAGGGAGAGTAGAAGGGAAGATCCCACCGCTGCCACCAATTTGTGACGGTATCGGTATGATATCCCCGTCAAGCATTCCCTCCTCTCCATACAAGAACATCACAGGATCATCCATACATGAGTCAAGACTGAAGGCTGGAACCAAGACTGATTTATTGGCAGCTTGCTGCTGGTTATAAATACAGTTTTACAAGCTAAATCCTTAATCAAGGAACAATGGGAGCTCCACCCCCTTTTCACCCACTCTGGAGTTCTCATACAGAATATAGCCAGACAATTCGGAGCCGACCTGAAAACACATTTTCTTTAGATAAGGACATCAGCGGAGTTAATTACTAGGTGTAACAGCCTGACCACAATGAAGCAATCAGAATAATTAACATGAGCCACTTATCTAATCATTGTAAACAGTAAGGCCGGTCTCCTTCCCACACACAATAAATCAATTACCATTTGAACTAGGGAGCTGGCTGAGGAAGGGTCATTAACATATCAATCAGCCTGTAACACATGAACCCTTTTTACCTCTAACACACACAATATCTCTAAAACAAGCAGGGAGAATTACATGCTTCACAGCTGCCCCTGGCATGTTGGCATACAGATGTGTTGTCCTGAAAGTGTGGTTGCTCAGCTCGTCCGTAACGGTGCTGCTGTAGCTGCTCTCCAGCTGACGTGTGCACGTCTGTTGCCGGGTTGCACCTCCTTTATGGGGAATAACTTTGCGCCGGAAATACAACTTATGCGCACGCACGTTCGTGAATGGCCGTATTTCCCTCATTTGCATATTTGAATGCCTAATCAATGGGAGAAGCAACATGCGTCCAGACCATATTTGCGCCCACGCTACGCCCACGTAGGGTGGCCAGTTTTTAGGAGTATATTGTGACTCTGGCGCACATTTGCACTTACGTCGGCGTAACGTGATTTACGTCGGCGTAAGTGCTTTGTGAATCTGGGCCATATCCTTTTTTTTGTAGATTCTTGCGCTTATCATTTCATTCAGGCACATAAACATACACATCTTTTATAACAAAACATTTTTTCACTTTTTTTTTTTCATATTTACTTCATCACACTTTAGACAATGTATGTTCATAGTTTATTCATTATTTCTACACTGCCGCTGCATACTGTGTAACAATAAAATAATTTATATAATATATGTTCATTCAATTCTTTACATACTTTTTACACATGGTTGTAATAACCATAAGAGACGAAGGTAGTGGTTAGAGATGGCCTGGCGGTTCGCCCGGCTGTCGTTTTGCGGTGAACTTTGCTCGTTCGCGGTTTCCCTGAACAGGCGGACATCTGGCGATATTCGCGGCGGTCCACCATTTTACATTGAGAAGAACTTTGACCCATGACACATCCATCAGGTGGTACAGGACAGCCAATTGAGACATTTCAGCACATGGACATACGCCCTACCTTTTAAATAGACCAGATCTGGTGGCCATTTTACATTCAGCTTTTTGTCAGTGTAGGGAGAGGTTGCTGTGCTATGTGGAGCAGGAACAGGCTGTAGTACTAGTGACACAAATAGTTTAGCTAACAGGTCCACAAAAGTTCTTTTAAGGACTGGTATAGGTGTACTATTGGTTGGTGTGCAGTATATAGGGGTGTAATAAACCTATAATATACTTTCTAACATAGAAAGCATATTATAGTGGATTTGTATTGTGCACTGTGCAGCATTGTGACAGGTGTATTTGGGTACTGCAGAATTTTCCCCTTTCGTCTTTCAGGACAGCCCACAATGAGAGACATAGGCTCCTCCCCTTCCTCTGGAAACACTGCGCCAGCCCATAAATTCTCACTTCCCCTGCCGGACTTCAGTTGTTAGTGTTTCCTCCGGAGGGGAGACACTGTGCTTGAAACCTGGCCGGTCAGTCAGGGGACTGAGGCCACTTTTAGACCTAGAAAGAAGCAGGGGCTTCTAGGGTACTAAGAAGAAAACAAAGGCGCACCAGCCTAGTGTATTAAGATAATGATTCTCTATGAGAACCCCTGCACATATGATACGTGTGGGGTGAGCGCTGGGCCCTTCTATCATGTGTGCATATATTTACATATTTATATACATGTGAGTATGTATTTCTTGTATATTTTTATACATTTATGCACTTTTATAAAATTATGTGTTATTTCTTATATATTATATTTTATATATCATATGTTATATTATATTTTATATACTATTTATGGGCTTGTGCATCCATGTTGCTCTAGCCTATCTGGTCCTGCACCTCCCAGGCCCAATGTGGAATAGGTTCAGCCCCGCTAGGATGTCGGAGTAGTGCATCCACACTAGCCATTGTGGCTAGATTGATTTTAATACATTTGGGTAGTGTTACTCAAGAATATTCGTATTGCGAATATTCGGCTCGAATATTGCATATTCGAGTATTCGCGAATAACTCGAATTTCGCGGCCAATATTCGCTATTCCGAATATTCGTATTTTTTCAATTTTATTTTTAAAACAGATCACATCCTAGTGATCTCCATCGACGTCTAAAAGCATTGCTGGTATGATTAGAGACCCTGGGCCGAGTAGCTGAAGCGATCATTTCATATTGCCGAATATTCGCGATGCGAATATTCGGCAAAAGGAATATTGCGCGATTATTTTCTCCGCCCTTCATTTGCATCAGAGCCAATCAGAGTTCTCCTACCACAGTTGTCAGAGGTTAGCAACCTCCATAGCAACCAATAGGAACCTGCCTGCACGACCATTATATAAGATCACTCCCAGCAGTATTTCAGTGCAGATTCACAAGGTGGCTAGAGAGAGTGGAGTGTTTCTGTGTGATCTTACAGCTTACAGCATCAGCATTGTGCTTCCTTGCTATAGTGATTTCAGTTCAGATTTTCCTGATTCTAAAATGCTTTTTTCAAAGCAAAAGACCCAACAGCTTTTTTAAAGATTTGTGTTGTTTTGTCCAGGTTAGTGTAGCTTAGTGTTAGATAGATTTCTGTGTAGTTAGTGTAAGTGTACATAGTGTAAGTGTACATTTCTTTAAGGTAGCTTAGTTTAGTGTGTGTTTAGTGTCTGTGTTTTGTGTAAAAAAAAAAAAAAAAATGTTGCTTTAGTTTATAGTCATATAACTTTGTGTAAGTAGTTAGTGTTTGTTTAGTGCATATTTTTTTTTTTTTTGTAGTCCTCGTCTTTGTCCTTGTCAGTCAGTGTAAAAAAAAAAAACTTTTAGGTGTACTAGTTTTATTATAGTTTAGTAGCTGTCTACGTCTTTGTCTGCATCTTTGTCTGCGTGCCTGTCTTGCTAAAAAAAAAAAAACACTCCTTCCTCACATTTCCCCCCCAATAAAGTTTACCCCCCCCCCCCACATCAGCAAGTATGAGCAGCATAAGTGGCCGTGGCCGTGGCAGCAGGGGTAGGGGAGTTACTCCCAGTGCTGGGTCGCTGCCAGCACGGGGTCAGGGCCATCTTTTCCATTGGGCACGCTGGGCAGTTGCCCGGGGGCCCCGCTTGCCTGGGGGGCCCCACTGGCTGCCCAGCAACCCCAGTAAAAAATTGTGGAGAGTGACGGGTTAGAACTGCCCATGCCCAGTTTGCGGAAATCACAGAGAAGATCCGGTCCTCCACGAGTGTGGGGGGTTGCTGATGTAAGGGGGGAGTGAATGCAAAAATGTAAGGGGGCACTGATATAAAGGTTCCCCCTCCTATATTAGTGACCCCCCTTACCTTAGTGTATTTACTGTACGGAAGGTGGTCTCTGGTCACCAGAGTGCCCCCCACATCAGAGTTCCCCTTTACATCAGAGTCTGCAGGATTCCCCCTTACAATGCAAGGGGGAACTCAGTCTGCGGACCCTGATGTAAGTGGGAAAGAGAAAGCAGTGGACTCTGATATAAGGCGGTCTCTGGTCACCAGAGCCCCCCTCCACATCAGAGTTTCCCCCTTAGATCATGATCTGCAGCATTCCCCTTTACACAAGAGTTCCCTTTCACTGTAAGGGGGAATCCTGCAGACTCTGATGTAAGAGGAAACTCTGTGCTGGCTGGGTTATAGTAACCTGACCTTCATGTCAATGAAGATTTTTTTTTTTACTTTTGTTTAAGTTAAACACATTGCTAATAGCACTAGCTATATGTTTATAGTTTAAATACTGACATTTGCATTGTTCGGCACTGAAAACTGTAATTTTTGGTACTCTTTTTGCAGTGGCAGTAAAACATGTGGTTCTGCCAGTAAATTTTATGATTTTTGTCAGTAAATTCTCATGCGTGATTGTGTAGACAGGGCCCCAGTGCACTGTATTGCCCGGGGGCCTATAATGCTCTTAAGATGACACTGCACGGGGTACCTCTCGCGCCCCTACTAGTGGTAGAGGATCAGGTGGAAGGGGAGTCCGCCTCATCCGCAAGTTTTTTCCATCGGGCAGCCGCCCGATATTGCCTTCTCAGGCTCCAGTAGTGGTGGAGTATATGGGGCACAGCAGTGCCACTGAGTCGTCAGTCCCGACTCCCAGTAGCACCACCAGTACACCGGTGCCTTTAGTACCCACCCCCAGCCCCCAAGAGTCCAGCCTCTTACTGTTTGACAGCGACAGTGAGAGGGATATCTTGGGGGAGGCCATGCATCAGGCAGACATCCAGTTCTGTCCTGATGGTCAGGACCTTTTTGAAGGGATGATGGAGGAGGAGGATGGGGTACCTGCTGTCAGTATCCCAGAGACATCCCTTCCAAGTGGTGCTGCTGTTTTTGTGCAGGAAACAACCGCACCTAGTCAGACTCAGGCGTCGGCGAGGGAACAGCGGAGCCAGGCTAGCGGCTCCAAGTCAGCTGGTTCCCTCAGACCACCACATTTCAGCCCTGGGTCTGACATATCTGGGGGGGAAGACGATGGTGACACAACATGGGTGCCACCTGCCAGTGCCTTGTTGGTTCACAGCAGCAGTGACGACGAGGAAGGTAGGCACCCTGGGGAAACGGTGCGCCAGGTCACCAGGGAGACCAGCGTCAGGGTCTCCACTGGTGATGGCAGCAGGAGGTGTCAGCAGCAGCAGCAGGCAGCTCCACCTGTGCGCACCGAGTCCCAGCAGGTGCAAGTCAGCGTCACCCCATCTGACAGGAGGGCGGCGCTGAAGTCACCTGTCTGGGCCTACTTCACCCTGGTAGCAGATAACCATACCGTGGCCATCTGCCAGATCTGTCGTGCCAGGGTGAAGAGAGGGAAGTGCTTGGCTTGGGTGGGTACCACAGCCCTGAACCAGCACCTGAGAATTAATCACTGGCGGGAGTATGACCAGATGAAGCGTGGTGGTGGTAGCAGCCCCACCACCACAAGTGAGCAGGGTACAGCAGCCCCTGCCACAGGTTCATCTGTTCCCAGCAGGTCATGCCCCCCGCTCCCTCTAGTAGAGGTACTGGTACCGGCAGCCAGACCTCTACTTCCACAGCATCCTCCTCGTCTGTGTCCTGCACTGCCGTCCGGCGCCAGGCGTCGCTTTCCGACGCCTTCGAACGCACCACTCCCTTCCCCCCTGGAGACCGACGTGTGCGTTCCCTCAATGGGCTCCTGGCAAGGGTTATTGCCCAACATCTGCTTCCCTTCAACATTGTTGACTGCAACCCCTTCAGGCAGATGTTGGAGCAGGCCCAACCCCAATGGCGTGTCCCCAGCCGCCATTTCTTTGCCAGGACTGGTGTCCCTGCCCTACACCAGCACATTGTGCAGAATGTAACCCTGTCGCTGGATCACGCTGTCAGCGACAGGGTGCATCTCACAATGGATGGCTGAACCAGCAGGCATGGGCAGGGCCGGTACATCAGCTTCACGGCCCATTGGGTTTCCCTCTGAGGCGCCGGGGAGGGATCGGCGGCATCAGATTTTGTGGTGCCGCCCCGGGGTGTCCAGGGGAGAACTGCTGGTCTCCGTCAAGCCACTGTCTCCGCAGCTGCTGAGCCTCCCAGCAAGCGCCCCCGTAGCTACTCAAGTGTGGGGCACGTGCGCTGTCAGGCCGTGCTCCAGCTTGTTAGTTTAGGGGACCGGAGACACACTGGAAAAGAAGTACTGACCGCACTTCAGGCTCAGGTCCAGAAGTGGCTGACACCCCGAAGGCTCCAGGCAGGTATGGTTGTCTGTGACAACGGCAGCAACCTACTCTCCGCCCTCCAGGCTGGCAGTCTGACCCACGTGCCCTGTCTGGCACATGTCCTCAACCTTGTGGTGCAGAAGTTCCTGCGCACCTATCCCGGGTTGAGTGACATTGTGCTAAGGGTGCGTAGGATTGCCAGCCACGTCAGGCGCTCCCCAACCGCTACCGCGTCCCTGTCCAAGTTGCAGCGGGACAACAGCCTGCCCCTTCACAGGCTGATAGTGGACAGTGTGACGCGGTGGAACTCCACCCTCCACATGCTGGAGAGGTTGTGGGAGCAGCGAAGGGCGGTGAAGGAATACCTGCTGGAGCAAGGCACTGCTGGGCCATCACAAACACTCCCGTACATCACCAGTGCGGAGTGGGGGCAGATACACCAGGTCTGCCATGTGTTGGCCCCTTTCGAGCAGGCGACAAAGATGGTCAGCAGGGAGCATGTAGGCCTCACTGACGTGCTCCCTATAGTGTTCCTGCTGGACAGGGCACTAGATCGCCTGCTGGAAGCTGGGGAGAGTGCCTTGGTGGAGCAGGAGGAGGCAACACTGCTCCACCAAGACCAGGCCCAGGACGAGGAGGAGGAGGAGGATGATGATGATGATGAGGAGGTTACTGGTGACGTCCTGGAGTCAGGGCCTGGTCAGGAGGGAGAGCCGGTGTTGGGGGCACCGATAGTCCGGGGGTTGGGCATCTCTGAGCGCGAGTAAAAGCGCCTCCAGTATGAAGAGTCGGACGTCATGGACCCGGGCAGCCATGAGGAGTCACAGCGGGCTGTGCTCTTCCCCATGGCTGCCCACAGCAGATGCCTCAGGAGGGACCCCCGGGTTCTGACTATCAAGGAGAGGGATGAATTTTGGATGGCCACCCTTTTAGATCCAAGATGCAAGGGGAAACTGGAGCAGTTCCTCCCAGCCAGCCGGAGGCAGCGCCGGATGCTGGAACTGCAGGCACGCATAGTCAGCCGGTTGGAGCAGGCAACTCCCCGGCCTCCAGTTGTCCCCCCTCATCTCACCCAGCAGGTGGCTGCACCCAGCAGCAGCAGCAGCCGAGCAGGGGACCTAATGGGTGAGATGAGGATGTTCTTCCAATCTGAGCGACCCAGTACCAGCAGCAGCAGCAGCAGCAGTCGCCACCAGCGGCTGGCCCACATGGTGGCAGACTACATGGGGTCCGTCGGTGCTTCTGACAGTATGAGCACCGACGACCCCATGGAGTACTGGGTTGCCAGATTGGACACCTGCCGCAAGCTCGCTCAGTATGCGCTGGAGTTATTGTCTTGCCCCCCCTCCAGCGTACTATCTGAGCGGACATTCAGCGCGGCAGGTGGGGTGGTCACGGACAAGAGGATCCGTGGACAGACTCACATTCATCAAGATGAATGAGTCCTGGATCGGCGGTGACTTTCTGCCACCCGCCGTCGGTTCAGGGCGCTGAAGGGTCCCTTGTCATTCATTCCCTGATGTATTTATACCTTTGAAACTCATAGTGGGCAGGTAGTGTTAAGGGCATAAATATTTCCATGCTGTGTCATTAAGCCACTATAAGGAGTCCTGATGCTGCTGCCACATTATTTTGAAAAGTAATTGCTCATCATGAATTTAAAAAGTCACGTATAGCATAGAAATAACGTTAATCAAACTTTTAAATTATGAGGCACTATGGTATAGTCAGGCTACAGCTGCTTAAGGCCTGTGTCATCCTGCTTTTCAAATTTAATCACCATGCTACTGCAACTTCAAGCTTTTGTAATTTTGCCACCATATGGGCTCCTACTGCTAATGCCAAAAGGCTGAGTGATTATGTACCGATATATATTACTCATACTGCTGCTGTCACCTTTTGTCCGAGAGATTTGCCACTTTCTATTACTACTGCTGCTGCTGATGGCACCTCTTGCCCGAGCGATATTGTCTACTATTACTACTACTGCTGCTGCTCACGACACCTATGTCACGACACAAGTTATTTGCCACTATATACTACTATTACCACTGCTGCTGCTGCTGCTGCTGTTCATGGCACCTCTTTCCCGAGTGATTTGACACTATATTGTCTACTATTACTACTACTGCTGCTGCTCAGTCACGACACCTATGTCACGAGTTATTTGCCACTCTATACTACTACTACCACTGCTGCTGCTACCGTTCATCATGGCACCTCTTGCCCGAGTGATTTGACACCATATTGTCTAATATTACTACTACTGCTGCTGCTCACGACACCTATGTCATGAGTTATTTGCCACTCTATACTACTATTACCACTGCTGCTGCTGCTGTTCATCATGGCACCTCTTTCCCGAGTGATTTGACACTATATTGTCTACTACTACTACTGCTGCTGCTCAGTCACGACACCTATGTCACGAGTTATTTGCCACTATATACTACTATTACCACTGCTGCTGCTGTTCATGGCACCTCTTTCCCGAGTGATTTGACACTATATTGTCTACTATTACTACTACTGCTGCTGCTCACGACACCTATGTCACGAGTTATTTGCCACTATATACTACTATTACCACTGCTGCTGCTGCTGCTGTGCATGGCACCTCTTTCCCGAGTGATAAAACACTATATTGTCTACTATTACTACTACTGCTGCTGCTCAGACACCTATGTCACAAGTTATTTGCCACTATATACTACTATTACCAATAGTGCTGCTGTAAAGTCTTGCCCAAGTGTTTAGATGCTATCTAGTACTATTACCACTACTGCTTGTAAATGTTGCCTGTGTGATAATTACATTATATTTTAATACTACTGCTGCTGCCTTCATGGTGAGTAATGCTTCATGACCTCTCTGGCACAGCGGATCCACCAACAGCCTCCGCTACAAGCTACCAGACCGGATCTCTCTCTCTATATCTATATATATATTGTTGCTTTTGTTATATTCATTTTTCAACAGTTTAGTTTGTGTTAGTCGTGTTTGTGTCCGTGTATTTTAGTTTGTCTTAGGTTTGTGTTAAATAAAATAATAGTATAAAATGTTTTTGGTTATTATGAAGTTAGATGTGTTGATGTTGATGTTGATGTTGATTTTCCTCCATCTTTTTTAAAACTGTTAGGATATAAGAAAAAAAAAATAGGATTTCAAAGACCGTTACCAAATAAATAAAATATTTATGTTGCTTATTAAACAATCATTATCATGTCTATACAATTGTTATGTGTCACTGTCTAGCACATATACTTTTATCATAAATACCATATTATTGTTCTGAAATCTGACGGGTGCGCTTTAAATGCTGTCCATTTTTAGATCTACATCTTATTGTTGAAATGTTATTAATCTTTGTGCACATATTTACCCTCCTGACTGAGGCTCACAGGAACCTTCTCATCCTCCTGCTCCTCTTCTCCATCACCCGATTCACCAGGATTTTGGGGGGGGGGGGGTTGCAGCTCCTCCTCTTGCTCCTCAACAGGAGCTGGGGGTGGTGAACACTGGGAGGGCCCTGGCTGCTCCTCATCCCTCTCCTCCTGTGCATCCTCCTCCTGCTCCTCCTCTTCATCCTCCTCCTCCTCCTCCTCCTCCTCCTCCTCTGCGGCCTGTCGCCTTGTGCGCTTGGGGCGCACAGATGGTAGAGGAGCTCCTATAATAACACAATGTTCATATATGTAAAAATGATTTCTAATAATGTATGCAAATTCTGTGTACTCTGCTGTATTGTATATGAATACAAATTTATTTATATAGACAGTTAACCAATGGGATAATGTTATATTAAAGGGTCTTGCTGGCACTACAGGGGACTGAGTGTGAGCTGGGCTGCCACCATGGTAAAATGAGCTAGGATGAAGGAAAAAAGCTGGGACAGCCGCACTCCAAAAAAACTCCTCCTTTAATTAAAAATCACAAAATATAACATACATTAAGCTCCCTCGATCTGCCGGTTGTCCCTGCCCTATGTTTATTTTTACATTTACTTTTATCTTTTCTCATTTTCATTTCTAAAATATATATATATTTTTTTTTTTTTCACTTCCACTTCCACCTTTTTTTTTTTTTTCACTTCCACCTTTTATTTATTTTTTTCGCCACTTCCACTTCCACCTTTTTTATTTTTATTTTTTTCACTTCCACTTCCCCCCCTTTTTTTTTTTTTTTTTTTTCGCTCTACCTTGCGCACATTTTCCCATTTTTCTCCTTATTCCCTTCCCCCTCCCCCCCCTCTCTTTTCATCTTGTCTTTTTTCCTAACCTTATTTTCTTACAAGCACCCTGGATGTTTTTTCCCCGATTTTTACAGGATCCATAAATACAGTATCTCCTTCTTTGTAAGAGGACTACAAAACACCTAGGCTCTTGGCACCCTTTTCAACAAGATCTCAGTATCCTATACTCTCTTCTTTCTTTCTTTTTGGGTTTCATTAGAGAACCAACCAACATACATTGTAGGATATGTCCCACGATTACAGTTCTGCTGGCTTCCCAGCCATTCATACGATATTGCTCGTTATCTTAATATGTTTATCGGGACATTTCATATGCATATTGTGTGTTTTTTGTTCTTATTACTGTATTAACTGTTTTTTGTATATACAGCTGTCAACAGCAATGTTCAGCTTCTCCGTTTTATCGAATTTTATTTGTTCCTTGTAAATACACATTTAAGTATTTAATTCATGTAGATCGCACAGTCATCGCGACATGTATGGCGATGTCTTTGTTGTCGGCGAGATGTGGTGGCCTCAAATGTGGCTATTTCTGTAATTGGATGTGTCAAGACAGAGAATCAGATAGCGTATTTTCGATTTCAACACATGTTTACCTACTGCCTAGGGAGTTTTTCATTAACCCATTTGGTTTCCTTTTGGTTTTACTTTTCCCTTTCCAGTCAAACATTAAAGTATTAAAATATTGTAATACCAATATATCGATTCCGCTATGCAACCTGACACACACTCCATGCCCATACCCTGATCGCTATCATTCTCTAGAGAGTTTCTCTATTTAGATTGAGGTTCACATGTTGGCAATTGTCCGCTAATAGCGGTTATTTTTCATTAGCCTCATATAGCCACATTGACACTTCCCGACATTTCAAGTGCCTCTTTTTTACTATCATTCCATACTACTCTGCATGTTTACTCATTTACTGATTTTTAGGATATTTTAGAACTCTTCTATAAACGGCCACACATGTTCACATCTTTTTGCTTTTGTTTTTGTCTTTGTATTAATGGTTCAGCTCACAATGAATGTTTAACCAGTCCAGATAGATGCCCCGGTGTCTCAGTTATTATTTCAATAATGAGTAAGTACACAAACACATACAGGCAACAAAAATACAAAAAACAAAAACAATATAATAATAATCATAAAAATAATAAAAAACACAAGTTAATATACTATAAAACAAATAAGACCATTAGAATTAAGGTGCACCTTTACACTATGCTCAATATTTAGGCATTTTTTGTTCACTACATTACACCATATTATTTTATGGTTTATGCATCGTCCTTTATATGGTTCACCGTCATATTCACCCCTATTTTTTCCCTTTTTTTTTTTTTTTCTTCCCTTTTTTCCCCATTTCACGTTTTTTTTTTTTTTCCTTTCTTCTTTTTTAAATAATTTCACTTTACTTTATCGCACTTCAATTCATATCATATTTTTTGTTTTCTTAATTTGATTTTATTTGTTACTTATACAAGTTATACATGTTTTACACATATCATTCCATTTCCTGTCCACTTTAATTCACTTCTCTTACACTCAAAGATACTTCTTCACACTTACACATACTCCTACACTCTCTTTCACATTTTTCTGCACCCCACTTCTCTATTGGGTCAACACATCATTTTATCCAATGTTCACTATTCACTATGAATTTGCATGAGACATAGTCCACATGAGACACTCTCTGATTGTCTGCCGAGACACACCCAAACTTCACAGGGGACCCTGTTTTTTTTTTTTGGAAAATTATTTTTATTAAAGTTTTTGCAACACTTATACAATACAAGGCCGCAACATGCGACCGACAATTACCGGTCAAAACACAAAAGCCGGTTTGAGAGGGGGAGAAAAAAAAAAGGGAAAAAAGAAAAAGAGGGGGGGGACAGTAACAGTATATATCAAATTTACATACCCCAAGTCAAAAGCAGTAAAATCTAATTAAGTCAAATCAAAGTAAGAACCTTCTGCCCAAGTGTGGTCTCAATGTTGATATGATAAAACACGCTAATTTCTTTCTGAAAGAGAGCAGAAATGAGACACATCTCTCTGTCAGAATACACAATTGCTCTATGATAAGAAGGACCGTAGCCCGCCCCCACCTGACCATAACATACCTACACTCAAGGCCTCTACTGAACCTCGCTCAATCTGACACCGTATCCACCGAGGCCATCCAACCTCCCCATATCTTATCAAATTTTTTCAAGGCCCCCCTACTCAGATAGGTAGCCTTGTAAAATGGAATGGCCTTATTGACCAGCATCTTCCAGGCCTCCACCGTTGGGGCCGAGGAGCTCTTCCAGGAAAGGATAATCCGCTTTTTAGCATAGAAAAAAAGAAGAATGAGGAGCGTTCTAATCGCCCTGGTGGTAGCCAGGGGTTCCACCAAATGCAGTAAACACACCTCCACATTGATGGGAACCGAAATGGAAGTGACCGACCGTATACAGTCCACCACCCCCTGCCAGTATGGCTGAACCTGGGGACATTCCCAAAAGATGTGCATAAAATTTGCGGAGGGCATGGAACACCGCCAGCATACAGATCCCTGGTTCCCAAACATTTTAGCTAGTCTAGCAGGCGTCGGGTAAATCCTGTGTAAAAATTTGTAATGGATGAGTCTATCCCTGGTAGAGACCAAGGCCTGGAAAGCTGCTCCCCAAACATCATCCCAGTCATCTCTGTCTAAACCTGAGGTCACTGTCTCCCAGGCCCGTCTACATGGCGCCAACAGTTTAGTCATTTCTTGGAAAAGGTCCCTATATAGCACAGAAACTGCTTTAGACAGCGATTCTCCGCGAGCCAATAATTCCAAATCACTGAGTTTAAAGACAAGAGGACCCCCCCTGAATTGGGCCTGAAATGCGTGTCTTAGCTGCAGGTACCTAAAGAAGTGCGTGTTGGGTAGGCCATAACATGCTTTCAGGTCGTCAAATGGGATGAGAGTGCCATTAGCCACTATATGGCGCAGGAGTTTAATTCCAAAGTTAGTCCACACCACTGGATCTGGATAATCAAGAAAATGTGACAGCTTGGGATTCCTCCACAGGGGAGTCTCAGGGGAGAAAGTGACACCATCCTGGGGTCTCAGCTCATGGGCCACAGACCATGCTCTGAGTACCGAGCGCATAGAGGACGTCAAGGGGTAGGGAGCCCTCGGCCCCCTATAGACCAGAAGTGAGAGTGCCTCATAGGAGCCCACACAGGCAGCCTCCAGAGAGACCGCGGCATCATCCGGAGCGGTAATCAACCAGCGATTAGCCACCGCCAGCTGGCCGGCCAAAAAGTATTTATGGAAGCTGGGTACTGCCAATCCTCCCTCCCCCCATGGTTGCTGAAGAATGGCCAGTTTGAGGCGAGGGAGCTTCCCCTGCCACAGAAAAGAGGAGATCAAACTGTCTATGGACCTGAAGATCGACTTTGGTATCCACACCGGTGAGTTCCTAAGGGTATAGAGTAGAAGGGGAAGAATCTTCATTTTAATTAGACTCACCTTCCCAATGAGGGACAAGGGGAGGTTTTTCCAGGAGTGGAGTTTTTTGGATACGGTGGCCAGTAAAGGAGTCACATTGAGACTAATGAAATCTGTCACTGAGTTCGTGATTTGTAACCCCAAGTATCTGATCTGAGTCACCCACTGTAAGGGATTGGAAGGGTCAACCCGCCCGGGCATCCCATGGGAGCGTAGCGGAAGGATCTTTGACTTAGTCCAGTTGACCTTGAGACCAGAGACCTCAGTGAATCTACCCATCAGCGAGAGTGCTGCATGCAGGGAAGGGCCCGTGTCCCCAAGAAATAGAACCAGGTCGTCAGCATAGAGGGCCACAGTCTCAGTCAGGGAGCCCACCTCAATCCCCCTAACCTGCAATGAGGAACGTAATGCAATCGCCAGGGGTTCCATAACCAGAGCAAATAAACCCGGGGACAGGGGGCATCCCTGCCTGGTGCCTCTAGATACCGGAAAAGTGTCAGATACCCCGCCGTTCAGGCGGATTGCCGCTACTGGGCGGTCATAGAGCATTGTTATCCATTTGAGGAACACAGGGCCGAAACCCATGCGCTCCAGCACCTGGACCATGTATCCCCAGTCTATGGAGTCAAACGCCTTTTCCAGGTCAAAAAACACCAGGGCACCCCCATGGGACAGCTCCCCATCAATTTGCGTATGTGTATACACCCTGCGCAAATTAATATCGGTAGCCTTCTTGGGCATAAACCCCGTCTGGTCAGGTGATATCAGGTGTTCCAGGCATTGCATTAATCGGTTGGCCACCATTTTGGTGAGAATTTTAAGGTCCATGTTCAACAGAGCAATGGGCCTGTATGAGGAACAATGAAGCGGGTCCTTCTCTGGCTTAGGGAGCAGAACCACATGTGCCTCATACCACGTAGGGGGCAGGCTCCCAACCTCAAGACACTCCACATACAAATTCAAAAGCCTGTGAGACAGCACCTCCGAGTAGGTCTTGTACCATTCAGCCGGGAGTCCATCAGGTCCCGGCGCCTTGCCATTCGGGAAGGAGGCAATTGCCACGGCCAGCTCCTTGGAAGTAAAGGGGGCCTCCAAGTCCGCCGCCGCCTCCTCAGGCAGCACCGGGATCTGAAGGGAGTCCAGCAAATCCGTCAGTACCTGACTTTCATATTGCGGGATAGCCGCATACAGATCAGAGTAATAGGATACAAAAGCCTGCATAATACTTTCTCTATCCCTCACTAGGGCACCCCCCGTTGAATAGACGCAGGGGATGGCCACATGGGGTCGAGCATCTGCCGCCAAGTAGGCCAACAGTTTCCCATTCTTATCCCCTTTCTCAAACAGCTCCTCAGCCCTGCATCTGAAGGTACATTGTGTAAGGGTTTGAAAATGGACCAAGAAGGCCCTCCTAGCCATCTGTAGCTCCACCAGCGTGGACTGAGAAGGCGCCTCAGCATGTGCCTTCGCGCACCGTAGTTCCTGGGTCTGGAGTGCCTCTGACTCAGAATTTTTCTCAACTCTAGCGGCCTTGATGGCCGCTATGTACGCCCCCCGGGTGGATGCCTTAAATGCATCCCAGACCATATGACCATCCGCGGAGCCCTCGTTCACATTTCAATATTCCGTGATATGTTCTGAGACCAACGGCTCCACGGATAACTCATCCACCCACCCCGGGTGCAATCTCCAGACCCTCGGACCTCCATCCCCAGGTCGGCTCAGCGTCACCTGCAGGGGGGTGTGGTCCGAGAGTCCACCAGCTAAATAACCAACCTCCGCCACCTGAGGCAGCAAGGCCGAGTTCGCGAAGGCTAGATCAATACGGGAGGAGGAGGAACTGACGTGGGAAAGATAGGAGTAGCCTCTCTCACCAGGATGTTTCCACCGCCATACCTCCTCCAGAGCCGCCGTGTCCGCCCACTGTCTGAGGTCGAGATTCCGCACCCGATTTGGGTTGGAGGCATCTAGCGTATAGTCAAGAATATTGTTAAAATCTCCTGCCATCAACACTTTTAACGGACCGAAAGTAGCAATTTTCCCCAGAACCTGGTACAGCACCTCCTTGCCAAAGGGGGGGGACATAGACGTTCACTATAGCCCACAGCTGAGAATCAACATTCAGAATCACAATAGCATACCTCCCATCTGGGTCAGTTACTACATGCTCAATAACACATTGCAATTTCTTGTGTAACAAGATAACCACTCCCCTGGCGTATGAGGAATAGGTGGAATGTATCGCCCTCTGTATCCAGTTCCTGTTCAGTGATAGGGTTTTACTGCCCACTAGGTGGGTCTCTTGTAAGAGAACGATATGGGGGTTCAGGGATTTAAGATACTGAAGGACTAGAGAACGTTTATACTTAGAATTTAGACCGTGGACATTCCACAAGACAACTTTAATATCATCCATTAATACGGGCGGGTAGCAATTGAAAGGCAGGAGGAGCCTGTAAAACCGGGCGACCAGGAGGGAGGAGACTGGACACAGAGAGCCACACTACAACGCCATATAGCATTCGATGAGCACATAGCACATAGGGCAGAAAATAGTCCTCTGCACAGAAAGCAGAACGTATATGCATCGAGAGGGGGGGAACAAAATGTTACTGTCCCGAGTAAAAGAAAAAAGAAGGGGGATAAAAAACCATACCAAAAAATTAAAAATAATTGAGAAAAAAACAAAAAGAGTGTCAACCAAAGAGTCCCAACTCCCTGTTTGCTCCAGGCGAACCAAACTAAAAAACGGAACCACCGCTGGAGAAACTTAAAACCCAAAAACATATTGAACAGAAGTGGAGTATCTGTAGAGTTCATCCACACACAAAGGGGGGGAAAGGGAGTCCAGAGAGGCACTCAAATATCCCAACCTGTGTAACTCAGTACCTGTTGCTCCTGTCAAGAATGGATAACTGTTCTTACAGTCCCCTGTAGCATGTATTCTTCCACGTGTTCCCACTTTAGGAGGTAGGAGGGATGAAGAAGAGGATCACAGCAACGAGGAACCACTGCACCCAGCAACGACATCTTAGGCAGGTGAGTATCGCTCGCCTTCAGCCCACCTGCACCGCCACCATGAAGCTATGGTCGGAACCTTAGGCCAGCGAATCCAGCCAGTCCACCGCCTCCGTCGGAGAGTCAAAGAATTTTGCCGACCCACGATGGATCACCTTCAGACGGCTAGGGTAGAGCATGCTGTATACCAAGCCCTTCTCCCTCAATCGGCGACGGATGTCTGTAAAGGAGCGCCTTTTCTTTTGCAGATCCGGGGAGAAATCGGGATAGAGATGGATCACAGCATTGTCATGTTTCAGCTCCGGGTGTCTACGAGCCTCCGCCAGGATCAGATCCCTGTCCCTGAAGTTCAGCAGGCGAACAAGGAAGGCCCGCGGCCATGCACCTGCCGGTCTCCTCCCCGCGGCCACCCTGTGCGCCCGCTCCACCACATAGACAGGGGACAAATTCTGCAGGCCCAGAAGTTCCTTAAAGAAGGCCTCTGCAAATAGCACCGGGTTGGCACCCTCAGCCCCCTCCGGGAGCCCGACCACCCGCACATTATTGCGTCGGAGGCGATTTTCGGCATCGTCAGAACGGGCCATTAGGATCTTAACCTGCTGCTGCAGCTCCCCCACAATGTGGGTGGTAGAAGCCGCTATGTCCTCCGCCGCAGATATGCGATGTTTCGCTTCAGACAGGCGGCCCCGGAACTTGTCCATATCTTGCCTAATGAGCCCACACTCTATAGCAAGAGTGTCAATCTTCCCCTCCACAGAGGACTTACTGTCAGCGATGGCCGCCAGGTTTGCGGCGGTAGACTGGCCCCCCAGCAGCTCCGGCGGCTCCTTCATCTCCACTGACGAGCCCTCCAAGTCTAGGGCCTCCAGGTCCGCCATCCAGGACTCCGTCTGTACCGCCACCGAGGCCGGGGAAGATGACAGGAATGGCAAGATGGCCGCCGCACGTGTGGTCGGCGGCTGGATCCGGGCCGTATAGCCGCTCGCCTTCTTGGTCGAATTGCGCTTCCCAGGCATCGGGAGGACCGGGGCAGTCCCCCGGGCAGGATGAAGGTGCTTGCTGAGCAGAATGGCGCTGTATAAGCAAGGATTCAGTCGGATGGAGAGAACGGATGGCAGGAGCACAGGCTGAACACGTCCGTCTCTCTCTACATCCCGGCCACGCCCCCACAGGGGACCCTGTTTAACTTAATTGTTTCCAAAGCCCCCTCCCACTCATTGGGTTGTAAGGTATATATTCACTCATTTTACTGTTTACACACTAGCTATGAAGAAGCACTAAGGCATAGTGCGAAACGTCAGCTTTTCTTTTGTTGTGCTGTTTTTTGCTGTGGCATGTATTTTGTGATTTTTAATTAAAGGAGGAGTTTTTTTGGAGTGCGGCTGTCCCAGCTTTTTTCCTTCATCCTAACCTGCATTTTGATTGCACTGCCTGCACCCTTGGCTCGGACCACAGGAATTAGATTACCTGGTTCTCTTTGAGCGGTTACCCACTCTCTCATGGTAAAATGAGCTGTTTGTGTTTCCTTTGTATTATTCTGACGATCTCATGTTAAAAAAAGGGCCTGATGGAGTACACGGGATTACTATGATAACCCCACGCCTAGCACAGGAATTTAGTGGTAATTGAGTTATAAAATACCACCCCTTCCCCTTTAACCCACCACACCACCACTTTAATTCCATGGTTTAACTTGATGGAATAATGATAGAAAAGGGGGAGAAGGTTTCAATTCCCCCTTTTCTCATGGGAAAGTGGCAGGACTTAATAAAATTAATAGTGACAGTTTCAAGTTCCCCTTTTGGGAACCTAATAGAGCTCTTTAGGTGTAAGCTGGTCCTCACGTGGACTAGTTAGCTGGAAAACGTGTTTTTCCCGTTTTTTTGGTGAGCACGAGGTGATCACGCGGCCTACACGTGCTTTTCCCGCACTTTTTAGGCCTGTGCGCCTGGTACCAGTTGGTTCTGGAAAAATCCAGTGTTAGTTAGGGGTATATAAGTAGGGTTCCGTCAGCCTTGCTCTCAGTCGCCTCAGTAGACAGGACTGTGGTGTTCCCCAACCCCCCACCTTTTTTCTTTTCTTTTTGTCGCGGCTGCTAATTATGTGGGATGGTCACCTTTGTTTTAAAAAATAAAAATAAAAATTAAATTATACTAAGGGGGACAAATCTGTTTAGTTTAGTTGTTGGATAAATTTTAAAGTTGGAATATATTTATGTACAGCCTGAGCCGTAGTGACTAGGCTGTTTTTTAAGTTATTAAAGTATTTATTTAAAATATATGTCTGAAATCCAATAATAAAGCAGCCTCGGCCAGTATTAATCCAATAATGGTGTGTCTTGTTTATTTAGTTTAATTATAGTTAATAAGTGTTCCTGTCTGCTGTTCCAAGTTATTTTTCAACAGTACTATGAATACCTTGGGTGGTTATATATGTTACCACAACATGGCGTCTGGGTTAACAACATCTGCCCTAAGGTTAATTACATATGACCTTACATAACTGTCACCAATAACTTACCTGGATGAAATTCATCTCGGATCTGTGTGACCCGGGCCATGTGGCGCCTCTTTAGGTCAGACCACTTTTTTAGGATGGCCATGTGGTCATGTGTGCGGCCATGGACTTTCCGTAACTCCCGCAATAGGGAGCGGACTATTTTTTTTTTGTCCTGCTGGCTCCGGATTTGATCATATCCCTGTTGCAGGAACCTCTGCAAGATGAAGAACAAAGTATATTATAATACTTTTGTTTAAACCCTTATGGATATATGACGTAAATGTATGGTATTCAACAATTGGAAGCATTCTCGCCTTATTAATCACTGACAGGGGTAACATGACAGATTTTATATCTTGCCTTTTTGGTCGCCACCTTTTTTGCATAAATATAGCAGCCATTATCATTTGCATAATTATGTATATATGAGTAACAACACAGGATACACGTATAGGGGAGAAATGAGTTGCTATTCATCTGACCGCTATAATTATTTTTTGACCCTTACACTGGGCCTGTACAATAGATTATTTTTTTTCATCCCTAATCCCTACCCCTAAGTTGTAGTTCTGCAACATCTACAGGGGAATATGTATTCGAACGTCCTTGGGCCTTAAGGACCCTGAAGTCAGGACGTTCGCATACGTCCTATGTCCACAACATGTTAATTATGCTAAATAGCAAGGAAAGTGCCTAAATACACATTTACCAACCAGGGTGTCTGCAGCTGTCTAGGCATGCTGGGAGTTGTAGTTTTGCAAGAGCTGGAGACACACTGTTTGGGAAATACTAATATCTGATCTTATATCCTAACTTTTAAACTAGTCTAAAATGCAGTTAAAGATAATGAAAAAACAGTGGTGAAATTACTTACACTAATCAGCAGTTTTTCCTCACTGGATGAAAAGTTACTCCCCACCATCTTCGCTTCGCAGTGCAGCACACAATCGCGATCCGAAATTCGACTGGCAAAGATCCATGAAATGATCTCCGTTTTCGCGTGTTGTTCGCGCGCCTGCGCATGCGCGGACGAGAATTTCGCAATCATATTCGCATTAGCGAAATTTCGCAATATTGTTTATTCGATAAAATATCACGAATATTCGATTTTAGCGAATATTTCTCGAATATTCGTCTATATATTCGTGATATATCGCGAAATCGAATATGGCGTATTCCGCTCAACACTACATTTGGGATGCACCCACATCCTAGTTCTATTTGTACACACACACATATGCTTTCCATGGCCTGCCCCTGTAAGCCGTTGTGGCAGTGACACCAATAGGTACTTTGCTACCTTTATGTTTATGATCGTAATTATAATAATATTGTTGTTTTATATATATATATATATATATATATATATATATATATATATATATATATATATGTATATATATATTTTTTCTTTTTAATTATTTGCCGTGATTTGCAAATTGTAGTCTATGATTTATGAACTACAAAAAGTCAAGCTCTGTTTGGCCCCATGGAGTGCAATATTGCTAGTATAGCAATCTATAATTAGTCACCTAGTATCCCCCCTTTTTGCCACTGGGAGTCTACTATTTGTCCTCCAGAGTCTGGCCTTCACTAAAATGGCGGCGATTTGGGGCTGTGCTCGTCCAGCTGCATCGGTTCCGCTTCGGCGTTGACGCAGGTCTCTGGCGCCTGACAACGTGGAGCGCAGATGGATCTGTTTGCGCTCCACCTACAGCGCGTTTGTGTTCGTGCGGAGGCACGTTATGACCGCCATGGCCTACACTGGTCCACTCCTGGGATGATGACGTCCTGTTTAAGGTAATCCACGCAGGCAGTGGGCTCCTGGTTACATGTATGTGCTTTTTAAGCTAGCATCTATTATTGTGTGCATGTAACGCTTCTGCAGTTGCGCCAGTCTCTGCATCATGCCTTTTATAACGTCTATAACATCTTTAACACTAATAACAATATTTATGGTGTGATGTTGGTATTTGCATCTGTAACATCAGTGCTGCCATCACTATTGTTGTTGTTACTTTTATTACTACTACTATCGATACTATCTTTGACATGACTTTCTAATATTAGTATTAGCATCACCACTATTACCATTTATCACTTTGACCATTATCATTATTATTATTTTTTGCTTAGGCCTGCCACTGCTGTTGTTGGTAGCCTTGCACTCCATGGTTGTTTTTCAGTTTTATTTGCACTCCCCTGCCAGTTCCATCATCATTATTACCACTATTACTACCACTATATATATTTATGGTCGTTACCCTCTGACCGAGAGTGATGTGGATCACATAAACACGCGACAAGACTTACAACATAAATAGACCTGAAGTGTGCCTTGATGGTCTGGTCAGTATGTCAGTAAGTAATGGGTAGTTAATTGAAGAAGGTTATGCTGAGAAGTGCCCTGAAAAAGTAAAGGGTGGGAGGGTGTCGAATGCGATTGAATGAGCAGACTCACGGACATGAGGTGAGCTGGGAAGAGTCAGCCCAGTGACGTGTAGTACCGCACACTGAACTGACAAAGAGCATGTGTGAGTGGGCTGCTTAAATACCCTCCGGGCTCCTCCCATAAACTCAGGCCACCATACTGGCCTTCTTATTTATGGTCGTTACCCTCTGACCGAGAGTGATGTGGATCACATAAACAGGCGACAAGACTTACAACATAAATAGACCTGAAGTGTGCCTTGGTGGTCTGGTCAGTATGCCAAGAAAAGGGGGCAAAAGACTCAGATAGGGAAATAGTTTTTATTGATTTCTTGTATTTATTGAGCCAGCTTGGTAAAAGCTTGTGCCATTTCTTCCTGAGGATTTGGGATGTATGTGACAAAACAAGAAAACTTCCATCAGCCTGATATCTTGATTACGTGGTCTGGGACTCCCTGTTGGGAGGCAGCTCTAATTCGGAAAGAATGTCCAGAGCACTGACTGGGGTTTGAAGCCCAAGTTACTTAGGAGGATTCTGACATGCTTGTCACACTGGCTGCCACTCAGAGCTGGTTTAGAAAGGGTAGCAACGAGCTACCATCAGATTGGCTGGGTAGATGGAGCAGTAGTGGGTTGTGCACCGTTACTGGGCGTCAGGCGGTGTTAGTCTGAAACAGGTTGATGTCAACCACCGGGGCTGGTTCGTTGCATGACTAGTCTGGGCAAAGCCCTAAACGGGGAACCAGTAAGGATTTTAGACATGTCCCTAAAGAGGGCACTCTTGAAAGGTAGGTGCTTGCCACTGACTACAGGTTGGTGCTTCTGTATGCCCTGTAGGAGGGACTTGACTGCATGGGCTTGAGAATACTGACGGTTTACTGGGGTCCTGCAGGGACAGGAAATGCTGGACGCCATCTAGATATGGCGTGATAGTATTGTGAGAAAGGGTCAGCTGCGTGCGACAATACGATATGAAGGCTAGGACATGTCTAACGTTGCCTATTGCTGCTCCGGGGCAAGGGGCCAAAAATTAGCGGTTAGTGTTCCAAGCAGAGTGATTGGCCTTCAGTGTGTTGCGTGCCAAGGAGTGGTTAATAAGCTGGGTTGCGTTGGTGAGATGCGACTTCAGTCCATCGTCAGCAATGTCTACGGTGGGACAAGGACAGTTGTTGGGTCGGCTCCAGGCTCTTGCTGGAAAAAACAACCATTCCAAGGTTGGAATAGGAAAGCGCATCAGCTGCTTTTTGCATTTGCCTGGAATATGTCTGCATAAGATATTAACTGGTGATGGAGTGACAGCTGCGCGAACCTGCACAGGAAGTGATGGGAAGTGACTTAATTGATGATGTCGGCTGTGGCCTGATTGTCTGTGGTGAAGAACAGTGTCTGTCCTGTTCAAGTGTGGTCCCAGACCTGGGCAGCTGCCACGATGGGGTACAGCACAAGGCATGATGAAGACTGGGTGAAGCAAAAATTTAAGAGAATTTCTGGGGGCCAAGGTTTGGAGAACCAGTGGCGGCCTAAAAATGACCGCAAAAGCCTTTGGTGGCTCGGCTGACACTGCTGGGATGAAGATTGAAATGCTGTTCTATCAGGTGGGGAAGTTGTCCCACATAGCTAAGTCTGCCACTGATGCCTGGTCTAGTTTGAGAACTTGGACTGGATCTTGCGTTGGTGTGAGAAAATCAAGACAATACACAGGTGCTCAACAAGACGATATACATGCACTCGCAGGCCAACGTGCACTCTCTGGTGCTGGATGAAAACCTGAACTAACCGCAGGGAAAAAAAAAGACAGAGAAAAGATATGTGGCCCGCGTGCCACTGAGGATGAATGGCCAACTGGGTGCCACTGTGTGTTTGTTTGGCTGATTGTTTGTCACTGAGGTGTGTTTGCAAGTTTAGTTTGTATTCGGGTTTGCACGTAGGTGCGTGCTGCAAGGGTGTCAGGTTGCTGGGACGATATTGTGTGGTTGTAGGGGCCTTGAGTATGAAGGTTTGTTTTGAGACGGCATTGCGTGGTTGCAAGGATCTCAGTCTGGTTTGCTGAGACGATATTGCGTGGTTGCAAAGGTCTCGATGATTATGAGGTTTGTTTTGAGATGGCATTGCGTGGTTGCAAGGGTCTGTCTGGTTTGGTGAGACGATATTGCGTGGTTGCAAAGGTCTCGATGATTATGAGGTTTGTTTTGAGATGGCATTGTGTGGTTGCACGGGTCTCAACAAGTGAGGGGTTCCTGAGACGATGTTGCATTTTGCAATGGTCTCAAATGAGTGTCAGGCCGCTGAGACAACTTTGTATGGCTTCAAGGGTCTGAAAGGGTGTCAGGTTGCTGAGATGACATTGCGTTTGCAATGGTCTCAAATGAGTGTCAGGTTGCTAAGATGACTTTGTATGGCTGCAAAGGTCTGAACGGGTGTCAGGTTGCGGAGACGAGATTGTGTGGTTGCAAAGGTCTAGACGAGTGTGAGGTAGCTGAGACAATATTACATTTTGCAAGGGACTCACATAAGTGCCAAGTTGCTGAGACAATATTCCCTTTTTTTTTATTAAAACGACTGAATGAAATGCTGGTGAACATGAGTTACTGCATCTGGCAGTGTTTACAAGCTGTTACAGGCATTGGTGTTTCAAATGCCTCTGAACATCTGTCTGCACTTTTTTTTTTCGGGAAGGTTTCTAACTCAACTGCCTAGAAACGACTATAGATGATCCTGTGTACATGTACTGATAAGATAACATAGAGGAGAGATCGGGGATCCTGTGTAGATGTACTGATAAGATAACATAGAGGAGAGATCAGGGGCGGCTGAAAAACACCCAACTGTTCCTAAACGTCCGTTTACCAACAGCAGTGTACCTGAGGCCTAAGACGATTTCTCTGGCTGCAAGGGTCTCAATGAATGCCAGACTGCTGGGGCAAGACTGCATGGTCACAAAAGGTCTTTGACGAGTGGGAGGTTGCTCGAGATGGTATTGCGTGGTTGCAAGGGTCTTGATGAGTGTGGGGCTGCTGAGACGGTATTGCTTTTGCGAGGGTCTCAACAATGGTGTGAGGCTGCTGAGACGGTATTGCGTGGTTGCAAGGGTCTTGATGAGTGTAGGGCTGCTGAGATGGTATTGCGTTTGCATGGGTCTCAACAATGGTGTGAGGCTACTGAGATGGTATTGCGTGGTTGCAAGAGTCTTGCTGAATGTAGGGCTGCTGAGACGTTATTGCGTTTGCAAGGGTCTTCAACAATGGTGTGAGGCTGCTGAGACGATTTTGCATGGTTGCAATGGTCTGAACAGGTGTCAGGTTGCTGGGCCGAGATTGTGTGGTGACAATTTTTTTTTCTGCACTTTTTATATTTCTTTTTGCGTATTTTTTTTTTGTGTTTTGTAAGGGTCATGTGTTGCAAGGGTCTTAACAAGGGTGTCAGGCTGCTGAGACAATTGTGTGCTTGCAAGATTCTCCATGAGTGTGAGGCTGCTGAGACGATTTTGTATGGTTGCAATGGTCTCAACAGGTGTCAGGTTGCTGGGCCGAGATTGTGTGGCGACAACAATTTTTTTTTTTCTCTGCACTTTGTATATTTCTTTTTGCGTTTTTTTTATATTTTATTTTTTTATTTTTGCATATTTATTTATTTTTTGCGTTTTGTAACGGTCATGTGTTGTAAGGGTCTTAACAAGGGTGTCAGGCTGCTGAGACGATTTTGTGTGGTTGCAAGAGTCTCGATGAGTGTGGGGCTGCTGAGACGGTATTGCGTTTGCAAGGGTCTCAACAAGGGTGTCAGGCTGTGGAGACGATTTTTGCGTCAATGCAACGGTCTCAACAGGTGTCAGGTTGCTGGGCTGAGATTACGTGGTGGCAATTGTTTTTTTTTTTTTTGCATTTTGTAAGGGTCATGTGTTGCAAGGGTCTCAGCAAGGGTATCAGACTGCTGAGATGATTTGCATGGTTGCAAGGTCTCAATCAATAAGAATTGGGTTACTGAGAAAGGATAGAAACACCTGGTTTATTTGTACCTTAAGCAAGCAGTATAAGGTAGAAGGACAACGCCTGTTTGAATCGTAGGTTCCGCAGGGGCCACTAATGAACAATATGGGAGACAACGAATGGTAGCAAATTGATAAGACAAATAATGTAATAACAAATCTTACTTGCGACAGTGGGCCATGCGAGTGAGTTTGCGGCGGACTGTGGCTGGAGTGAAACATGTCGGGAACGTGTAGCGTGATGCCGTGCATGGGGCAAAACAATGAGGTTTGGTGTAGAAAATAGAACACGAGAAGTACGTATCAATGCTTTGTAATCTCCACTGCGGGAACCGAACATATGGTACAGGTGACACCATGAGTGGCCACAAATTTGACATGACAAACAAGCTAACGAATCCTACCTGGGACAGTGAATGTGCGACTGGGTTTGCTTTGGACTGGAGTGGATGTGCAACACATCCCAAGAGTGTGGCGTGGCGCCATGCATGACTCACAGGCAATAACTTTGGTAAATAAATGAGAGAGAAGAGCCGTTTACAAGCAATTTGTAAGTTCCACTGCGAATTCCGTTCCGAATCTGATAAGAATTGGTTGTAGAGTGTATGCTACCCCTTCCTCTGAAACCGAACACCTACCAACCACCCATCCCCCCAGGCTAATCAAGTGCAGACAAGGCACCATGTGAGTCCAATTACCACCTCAATCTGCCAAAGAACCCATACAAACACATGTTAATCTCCAAATGGATTTACAAATGAATCGTATGTTTTGCTGAAGGAAGTTACAAATGTACTACACCTGAGCCGAATGATGTTGGAACATGAGCAAAAGTAACTCAGAGGCAGATTTTTTCCCAAAAGGGGTGCAGGATAGGAAGCATAACGAATTGCAAGATTGCACAAGATACGAAAAGGTTTGAATCCTACCTGCGACAGTAAGCGGGAACCGCCGGTGAAGACCATGAAGGGAGAAGCCGCAAAGCGTTTGCGATGTCGAATGCGATTGAATGAGCAGACTCACGGACATGAGGTGAGCTGGGAAGAGTCGGCCCAGTGACGTGTAGTACCGCACACTGAACTGACAAAGAGCATGTGTGAGTGGGCTGCTTAAATACCCTCCGGGCTCCTCCCATAAACTCAGGCCACCATACTGGCCTTCTTATATATATATATATATATATATATATATATATATATATATATATATTTTTTTTTTGGTGCTAGGCACGTAAGACCACACACATCCAGTGGGAGGAGCCTGGGAGGTTCCCCACGGCTCGTTGTCATGGTGCATGGTCATGTGTGCTTATGGACTGTGTGTATATAAAGGAGGCTTATTGCAGGGTGCTTTCACTGCTGGGCTCTGATGAAGAGTCTTAGAGCTTCGAAACGTATCAGCCGGTGGTGACCCCCTTCACTTTCTCCACGACTGATTGGAGTATCGTTCGAGGTCATCTCTTTGCAGCTTATGTCGATTAAGCTTTACTGCGATTCTTTCTACTACACTTGTGAATAGGCCCTGTATATATTTTACATTTTATTAAAAATCTTTTAATGGGGGCATGGCTTAGCAATGGCCGAGTGAAGAGAGGAGCTCCCGGCCTGACCCGGCTTACAGCGGCCACCACTACACCTTCCCCGCATGTGGACACGGTATGACCACCCCTAGCAGATACATCTCGGGGACCCGTTCTCTGAGCTCGCAGTCCAGCATACATACCTATTTCAGGAGCACATTGAGACTCTCGCCAGGCACTATAGTGGCCGCGCCATGTGAATCCCGCACGGAGCTGAACTGTGCCATTGCCCAGATGACTACGCTGACAGCCTCACAGGAGCTGGTTCCCCTTACAGGCACGCTGGCAACCTTCCATATGGAGATGGCTGACCCTACCCTGAGCCAGAGCCAGCTGGACGCAGACCTCCTCAGTATGCTCCAGGCCCTCCCCACAAGGTCTGATATAGAGGCCCTAATCCTGCGGATTGAGGAGGCGCACAGCAGGGACATTCAGGATGTGCGGACGGAGCTACACTCAGTCGCAGACCGCGTTATGTCTGGGGAGACGGTGGTTGCCTCGCTGATGTCCCAGGTGCAGGCCCTCGAGCGGGCCTCCGAATCCCATTCAACAGAGGCCCAGGAGATGCAGCTGCACCTAGAGGAAATGGAAGATTGCAGCTGCCGCAACAACCTGCGGCTGCGGGGCATTCCTGAGGCCACAGGTCCTGAAGACCTTGCGGTGACAGTCACGGCCATCTTTCATCGACTGCTAGACACCCGCCACCCTCCCTGGAAATAGACCGGGTCCACTGCACACTAGGCCCCAAATCTACAGACCCTGCCAGGCCGCGTGATGTCCTGTGCCGTCTGCACCGCTACGCACAGAAAGAGGCGATTCTGCGGAGGGCCTGAGACCTAGGAGACCTGGACTTTGATGGGGCGAGCATCCAGGTCCTCCCGGACCTGTCCCGAGCCACACTCCAGTGACAGGCAATCTTGAAACCGGTACTGAAGCTGGCGAAGAGACGCGGCTGCACCTACCGCTGGGGATACCCATTAGCGGTCATTTTCCATACAAAGCAGGCCTCCTTTACCCTGCGCTCACCAGCAGACCTGCCTGAGCTTTTTGCCATCCTGGAAGTGGAGCCAATCCCGGTTCCGAACTGGCTGTGGCAGATACCTAAACCGACGTGCCGTCCGGGCCCTGCCGTCGGTCATCACAACCAGCCTGCCCGCTCTCAGAGGTCCCGAGGCCGTATGCGGGCGCCATCTACCGTGGAGGCACGTGAGTCTTGAACACTTACCAGCTGCCCTGCTTAACATTATACCCAGGCTGATTGTTTGCACTTTTAGTGCAAACGGGCTGAATTTGGTGTGCCCCCCCTGCTTTTTGTCTCCCGCTCTGTTTTCGCCCCAAGGCCCTGCGGTCCTGGAAGACTGATTGAGACCCGTGGGGCCGGTGGGGGGGCCGGGGTTATGTTGTTTCCCCCCCTGCTTGCCTACGGTTGCTTTGGGGGGTATTGCCCCCCGCCTGGTTGGGCGAATCTGCGCAGATGGACAGGAACATGGCCTCTGACATTGTTTACCCCTGCAGACACCACTGACGTTGAAGTCCTTGACCCCACCTGGCGGGAGCATAAACACCCCCTCCCCCGTGCCGTCATCACTTGAGGCCCCAACGCCTGGATCTTCTGGCATGCTCCCCTGTTCCCTTTTTTCTTCTTCAGACGCACCTGTGGTCCCACGTTGCCAGACTCCTCGGCAGTGACTTCTCCTCCTCCCCCAGCTCCCTGGGGACATCAGGAGCCGCACGACAGTTTTGATTCGAGTGGCGTGAGTACTATGGGGTGATGTGAGATCAATTGGACTGTGGGGAGGGATTTCCCACAATCTGGGGGGCCTTAGGCCTATGGGGAACGTAACGCCCCACACTGCCGGAACACGGGACTGGACGCTGTTTTGGGGGTTGGATGCGTGGGGGGGTGGGGGGTTGGGGGCTGATTGCTGTGGCCTGTCTGGGGGCCTTAGGCCTATGGGGAACGTAACGCAGGCCCCACACTGCCGGAACACGGGACTGGGCGCTGTTTTGGGGGTTGGATGCGTGGGGGGTTGGGGGCTGATTGCTGTGGCCTGTCTGGGGCGCCTCCTCGGGGTGCGGGGTTGACACCGGACGGGGGGACTTGGGTGGGAGGTCTGTGAGTTTCTTTTGACCCGGGGGGGTCGGGGTTGGGGTGTCACGGGATGTTACCTTGTTTGGTGGTCGGCCTGGCTACTAGGTTCAATATGTTATTTGTATTGCTGTTGAAGCTTGTTGATATTATAGGCAATCTGAATGTCCTGTATACCTAATTGTTCTTACTTTCCACACATTCTCTGGCCGTGGTAACCCTGTTCAGGGTCCATGGCCTCTATCCATGCGGTGGCCGGTGGGGTTGGGAAGGGTTTGGGAGCACCCCATGAGCCCTTGCTGAACACACTCCCACTTAGGATGACGCTCGTTACCCAGGTGACACTGGGGAGCGTTCTTGCAAATACTTTGCGTACCTTAGTTACCCAGCTAAGTTGGTCAGCACCCGCTGCGGGCTTACCCCTTCAACGGGCGCGTCTTACACCCCCTGCGGGACTGGTCACCCGTAGGGGACTACTTCTCTTCTCAGTCTTTCGCACTCTATTCCTTTTCCTAACTCTTGCTATACAAACCCCCCACCCCTTTCCTCCCCTGTTTGTCGCCCGTCTCTTCTCTCACAACCTCTATGACAATGGATGAGATTACGTAGTCACCCTGAATGTAAAGGGGCTTAACGTCCCTGAGAAACGGCGGATGCTGCTTAATGACATGAGACGCCTGAACGCTGATATTGTTCTCCTACAGAGACACATTTTAGAGAAAATACTTTTCCAATCCTAAAAAATAGATTCTACCCGATGGTATACCATTCCGCATACTCGGAGGCCAAATCTAGAGGAGTCTCTATTTTGATTTCAGCAAAACTCCCGTGGACCCTGACAGCGGTCCGGACGGATCCGATGGGCAGGTTCCTTTTCCTCCGAGGCCTGATTAGCGGCACAAAGGTTACTATTGCCAGCCTTATTGTAGGGGGAGACTTCCACATCCCCCTGCTCCCTGAGGAGGACACCTCTACGGGGCGCTCCTCGATTACTCCGGCCGCGGGTAGGGCCATACACCTAGCTCTACATGCATCACAGCTTATTGACACCTGGCGTCTTTTCCACCCCGGTGAGCGAGACTACACTTTCTTCTCCCGCCCCCACAACGCGTATTCGCACATAGACTACATTTTTATTCCCCACAACCAACTGCAGGCTGTCAGGGGAGTCTCACTGGGTTCCATCACGTGGTCGGACCATGCCCCGGTCTCAATGGGGTATGCCCTGACCGACTTCTACAGAAGTGAAAGGAAGCCGTGGAGGCTCAATGAGAGTCTCCTGCCAGTTTCCGAGATACTGGCTGACGTGACTAGAGAAATAACCAATTATTTTCATACTAACAATGCTACAGACAGAGGCGCGGGCTTGGTATGGGAAGCCCACAAAGCGGTGATTCGGGGTACCCTCATAAAGCACGGTGCGAGACTTAAAAGGCTGAGGACGGCCCAATTGACCTCCCTGCTCGACAAACTTCAAGCCCTGTAAATTGGACACAAACAAACCCAGACGGATCCACTGAAGGCGGAGCTAGACACGGTAAGCACGCAGGTCACTGATCTACTCACTTTTAAAGCTAAGTCGGCACTACAAATAAGCCACAAAAAAGTATATGAGTCAGGCAACAAATGCAGTTGGCTTTTGGCACAATCCCTACGTGACCAGAAATTGGCATCCTACATACCGCTTGTACGCACCCCGACGGGCCAGGGAATAACTATGCCTCAGCACATATCGCAGGAATTTAAGTCATTTTATGAGTCACTTTACAACCTATCCACAATGGCTCCATCCTCAGACCATATGGTAGACTACATAACCTCCTCCCGCATGCCCACTCTACCTGCCGAGACGCGCGCTCTGTTAGAAGACCCCATCACGTTGGCCGAGCTACAGCTCGCGGTGAGCAACAGCAAATTGGGGAAGGCACCTGGACCGGACGGCCTTACGCTTCACCTGGTAAAGATGCTTATCGGCCTTACCGAGGGGGGTACACTACACGCCTCCACATTACAAGCACCGATTTCCGTTATCCCTAAAAAGGGCAAAGACCTGCGTGTTGCGGGAGTTACCGTCCTATTCCCCTCCTTAATACAGATCTTAAATTGTTCACCAAAATTATCTCCACCAGGCTACAATCCCACCTCCCTCGCCTTATCCACCTAGACCAAGTGGGCTTTGTCCCAACAAGGGAGGCGAGGGACAACACCACTAAGGTCCTGAACTTGCTCTACTCCACCACCCGTACAAAGACACCTAGTATTTTTCTGAGCATCGACGTGGAGAAGGCATTCGATCGGGTCGGCTGGACCTTCATGCTCGCTACGCTAAAACATGTAGGGCTAGACCATAAAATGATGAACTGGATCTCAGCGACCGATGTGTGGCCAACAGCCAGAGTCCAGGCTAATGGGGTGTCTTCCGACCCTTTCCCAATCACTAACAAAACGCCACAGGCTGCCCGCTGTCACCCCTCCTCTTTGCCCTCTCATTGGAACCATTTCTTTGTCACGTACGACTTAACCCTGACAACTCGGGAGTGACAATAAACCGTACCCAACTTAAGGTGTCGGCCTATGCCCGACGACCTTATGTTCTCCCTCACCAACCCCACTACTTCCCTTCCAACCCTCATAGGGGAATTCGAACGATATGGAGTACTCTCCAATTTAAAAATAAATTATGCCAAATCGGAAGCCATGGGTGTGGGGATACTGTACAACTCACACACCTGCGAGCCAGATTCAAACTGAAGTGGACGACTACCGCCCTGCAATACCTAGGCACACACATTCCCCAAACAATCTCACAGGTATACGATCTTAACTTCCCACCCCTGCTGCGGACGATTTGGGTACTCTTGAACAAATGGCACACGGGACTACACTCCTGGGTGGGCCGCTGCAACATCGTGAAGAATTTCTTTATCTCATGCAAGCACTGCCTATCCACGTCATATTTTAAACAGGTGCAGTCCACACTTACTGAATTCATTTGGGCTAGAAAGAACCCACAACTCTCGGCTAAGCTCCTAGTCTTACCCAAATGCCAGGGGGGCTGGTATTGCCGGATATCCGCGCTTACCACCAAGCAATTTACCTAGGCAGGATTGTAGATTGGTCCCGTAATCAGGAGAACAAGCTCTGGGCGCAGATGGAGCAGGACCAGAGCGAGATTCCACTGGTGCTCCTCGAGCATGTCGGAGGAATCCAAACGCCACCCACTGATTTGGCAACACAATACGGGTCTGCGCCAGGCTCATTTTGCAGTCACTTGTATCCTCAACCAACTCACCTTTATATCCTATACTGGGGAACCCCTGGTTCACACCGAGCATACGGGATGTGGCCCTTCAGAGGCTGAGTGAGGCGGGCCTCTACCAGGCCTCCCACTTTAGTGTGGGGGGCGATGGAACACTATTGCGGAGCTTTCTGATCCCGCCGGCCCGTTTCGTTTGGACTTCTTGAGATCACATCAACTAGGTCACTTTCTTCTCTGACACCTCCGGCCAACCTCTCACAACACTAGAGGAACTTTGCAACACCTCAGGTACCACGTCACATACTCTTTCCCTGATCTATAGTCTTTTAAACACACCACGCGCAGATTTTGTACCTCCGGGTATACTCAAATGGGAGGAGGAATTACACTGTCATTTCGATACGACCAAACGACAGCGCATCCTGAGGTTTACGCATAAGTCCTCCATTTGTGCCAAGACCCAGGAAACTAGTTACAAACTTCTGTCAAGGTGGTACAGAACCCCAGTATTGCTCCACAAGTTCTTCCCGGACTTCAACAAAGGTCAGACGACGTCTGACCTTTGTTGACGCTGCCGGGCCGACAAGGGAACGCTGCTGCACATTTTTTGGTCCTACCCCAGCCTGAGTCACTTCTGGCAAGTGATTCGGGAGGTGGCCCAGAAATTCACAGACCGCGATATTCCAGCCGACCCCCTGTTCTTTCTCCTGCATGCATCTAACATCCGTGATCTTTTGGATGCAGCCAAGGCCTGCATTCCACTTCACTGGAAGGCTACACTTCACTGGAAGGCTACCGACCATTTCCCAGTGGATCGCGAAGGTTAAAGAGATAAAACGCATGGAGGACCTTATCCTTACAGCGCACAACAGACAGGAAACATTCGCCAATACCTGGCAACTGTGGAATATCTTCATATACTCGGCTGAGGGCCAGGCACTGAGAGAGCCCACGGCTGATGTGTGAACGTATACTTCTCAGCGGGTTCCCTCCCACCCCAGATCATCCCTATAACGGAGAGTAGGGCCACAAAAGTAGGGGAATTCCCCCCTTAGGGAAGTCTCCATGTGGGGGGAGTTATCCATCTGCCCCCCTCCCCCCTCCTCTATCCTTGACCACTCTCTTTCTCCCATCTTTAGTTCCGACTTTCTCTCCTCTGGGATTTTCCAGACCCCCAACCCCTCTTTTGATATAAGGGAAAATGAAGGAACAGGTTTGCGCGGACCAGACGTCTTGCTATAAATTGAAGCGGGACAGGGTCCCCTCTGAGGGACACCGCAGTCTCCTGTGGCGGCAACTTTCGGGCGCACTCCGGAGACACACGCGCCCCTCGGCGCTAGCTGTGTCCGGTGGCTGACTGACAGGGGGTTTGCGATGTTTTGTGTATGCTATGTACTGTTGTTGTGTAACTAGTCTTTCGTATGCACTGTATGTACCATTATGCATTGTCTGCCTGCATGGCACCGTTGTTGGTATCATCCTTATGGGCAATTGATTCTTGGATTATCCTCTCGTGCGCAGGAGAATTTGTTCTCTGTGTTTTAAAGGCTTCTCTAGGGTACTATAGGTGTGGTACTTACCCACCATCTGGAGCCACCCCATCCTCGTCGAGCTGGGCAGCAGGTTGAGGGGGTCCCCTATTGCGTCCACAGGGCCGCAACAGGGAGGCATCCTAACTCTCCCTGTTTTTTTCTAGGCCGCATCTTTGGGAAACGGCGGGCTGGACGGCGGGTGACGCCATTTCCGGATGAGGGCGGATGTTTCACCTTTAACCCGCGACTTCCGGTTTCCGGGTCGCGGAGCTAATAGGGGACCAGGCACTCGCTGGAGAGAGTCGGGAACGCGCACAGGCAGCGTAGGACTCCTTAGCAGCAACCACCTGCAGTCATGTAGGAAGAAGACGCTCAAAACGACACCCAGTGACACTACCTCCAGCCTTCCTAAGGTAAGAGTACCCTGGGGTGGGTTCCTCTCTACCTAGGAATGCCCCTCCATACACGGTTCCTGTCTATGGGGGGGCCATCCCGCTGTGTGGTCAGGGGGGAGGGTCTGATCCCTACAGGAGAGAGGGTCAGTGCACTCCCGAGGTTGTATCTGTTTGCCCATTTTTTCTGATTGTTTTCTGCCTTTTTTGTACATGTTTTGCAGAAAGCTACTGACAAGTCAAAGTCATCCCATACCTTCAGAAGCAAGTGTGCCTCCTAGTTAGAGAGAAGGATTCAGAGCGGGAGTCAGGACTAGCTGCTTCCGTAAAGGAACTCCCGTCCACCTTTTCATCGTTTAAGAGTCTCTTTGAAAGATTTCAACTCCCTTCTAATCCCGTCTCTCAGGATACAACCCCTCCGCTGGTTCAGGGCTCTGCACTTGCCAAACCTGCCACTACACGGAGCGCAGAGGAGGCTTCAGGTCCTTTCGGCGTTGAACAGGCACGTCCAGATAGTGCTACCTCTGATTCTCAGTGCTCAGAGGAGGAGGGCCAGGATGGGGAATCCGGCAAGCCCTCCAGATACAATTTGTCCCTGGATGAGGTAGAGGACCTCTTGGGGGCAATTTTTACGACCCTCGGTATGCAGACCGACAAAAAGACCTTATCGCTCCATTAACCAAATGTATCAGGGTCTGGGGGAGTAGGAGAAAAGAGTCTTCCATGAAGTATTGGTTAACACCGTGAAGAAGGAATGGGAGGATCCCGAGAGGAAACCCTTCTTTCTTTACTGTACATCACGGGACACAGAGCGGCATAGTAATTACTATGTGGGTTATAGAGCCTACCTTCAGGTGATGGACACTGGCACTCTTCAGACACGAAGTCCCTCCCTATATAACCCCCTCCCCTATGGGGAGTACCTCAGTTTTTTCGCCAGTGTCTAGGTGTTGGTCACATTGTGAAGCTAGGCTCTAGGTCCTTTGTGGCTGGGCTAAGCTATCTACCGGATCCTTCCAAGGTGCTTCATAGCCAAAGTGGACGGTACCCGGGCCCCGGGTGGAAGAACAGGGTTTTGCCTATAATGCTTCTCGCTAGAGAGCTGGATCCTGGGCCCAGGGCATTGGTCGATTCCAAAGACCAAATGTTTTTCTGTTTGCCAGGGTGCTATATAGGTCCAGGGGAGAGGTGACCTGCTATGGACCCCAGTCCCTAAAGGTCGGTGACAAAGCCCATGGTGAAGGGTGAAGGCTGGGCCTTTTGCTTTAGCAATACCCTGCAGCGTGGACAGGTAAGTGGAAGGGCCTGGGGGACTTAGTCCGTCAGCAGGTCCTCCTTAAGGGGACTATGGGTTAGCCTGTATTGTGCTGCTATACATGGGCAATCCCACCACTATGTCTGTTGAGACAGGATGGTTCCGCACCCATACATATCCCCTGGCTGGTTCTAGGGTCTGTTAGGCTATCATGGTGTCCCTTGGTGTTAAAAACAGAAGAAAAAGCTTACCGGCCTGTTGCCATTTTGGTTGGCCTGAGTGTACCCGGTCACCCCTGTTGCGCAGTGTCTCCTCTCCTGGCAGGTTGCTGTTCCTCCTCCGGCAGAGTGCGGAGGGGCGGAGCAGCGTATCTGCGTTCCTCACGGCGAGGAGACCCTTCGCAAGAGCCGCGCGGGGTGGAAGGAGACACAGAGCGCTGGATCGATCAGTGGCAGCCGGCTTCACTCCTACAGGAGTTTCAGGTTGGGTGGACAGGACACTCTAGGGGCACCAGTTCAGGGGCTGACCGCCCAAATCTGAACAAGTTACTACGGCAAGTCTTCCCTTTAGCCTCCTCCCCCAAACAGACACATCACTAGATCTCAGCAGCGTGGACTCTACCTACAAGCAGCTCCACCAAGGGTCCTAACAGTTATTGCTGAAGGGGATTCCTATTACTTGGGTCACTAAGCCCAACATTACCTGTATTGTGGTACAGTTGAGGGGGTACCTCTGGGTTGTAAGTAGGGTTGTCCCGATACCGATACTAGTATCGGTATCGGGACCGATACTGAGCATTTGCGCGAGTACTTGTACTCGCGCAAATGCTCCCGATGCTTCCCCCGATACTTTATTTATTTTTTTCTCCTGAGTGGGGGTGGAGAGGTGGTGGGGAGCGGTCGGAGAGGAGGCGGGATCCAAAGGCGGAGAGGTATAACATACCACTGGAGGAGAGCTGCTGCCGCCGTCTAGTTGTTCGGCGCTCAGGGAACATTACAGCTTTCATTTGAATAGCTGTGTGTTCCCCGCTGCGCATCATCATAGCCCCTCCCCCTTGTCCGGGCACTTTGATAGACAGACCACCCGTCCCAGGATTGGACGGGTGGTCCAACTATAGACGGAACTATAGTGATCTCCGCCTGACAGCTCCGGGTTTTTTAATGGCAGTTGCTTCCATTCTGGAATGAGTTGGGATCTAAAAGCAACATGTCTGCATATCACTGCAATTGGGAATGTTTGTTTGCTGAGGACAGACCTCTCAAAATGGGGATTGTGCCCAGTAAACAAGGACAAATGGCAACCAAACTTTGCAATGTTAATATTTCAATAACTTAGTGATTCTGTGTTCAGTTTGAATATCCAGTCATGTCAAAGGGACACTAAAATATGTTTGTTTTTTCACTTTGAAGGGTAATTATTCACTTTGCTCAGAGAACAACCTATTTTTTTTTGTAAATCAACCCTATAATTTTTTAAATGCTAAAAATAAACATGCCAGATGGGTTTCTTGTAAGATTTATTTTTTGGAAACACAGTGGCCCGGATTCAGATAGCACTTACGCCGGCGTATCTCGAGATGAGCGGCGTAAGTGTAAATTTGCGCCGTCGTATCTATGCGCCGTACCCACAGAACCAGATACACCAGGCTTCTTCCTACCAGCGTAACTTTTCTATGCGTGGGCGCATATATACGCTAGACGGATCTGCCGCTCCCATAGATTTTGTATTCAAATATGCAAATGAGTGAGATACGCCGATTCAAAAACGTACTTTTGGCCTGCGCAGGCTACGCGCGGTGCGCATAAATGGAGAGTCCGGCGGAAAGTTACCCCTCATAAAGCAGGGGTAACTTTGCACCAGACTTGCACAGGTCAGCTGGAGAGCAGCTACAGCAGCACCGTTACAGACGACTTTTAAGACCTGCAGTAGTTAAGGTACTGCGGCCTTCTTTCCATCCCTCAATCGCCAAGCATCGCTACCATAGAAGGTAGAGGGATAGTGGAGATGAATGCAGTTTCCAAGATGATTTTTCCGAATAGTTAGAATATTCCCCCCCAACCATGAGCCGAGACTTCATGAAGGGTGTCCAGGTATAGCATAGCTTTATTGAGAGGCAGGTTCTTATATACAGCAAAAGGGAATACTTGACGTAATCAGATGAACAATGACAATCTCCTCCCACCACATCATACAATGGTTTTACTAACGAGCCCCCCCTTCAATAGACCTCTTAGGAGACAGACGTCCTGTCTCCGATATAATCTACATGAGTTAATTACTGGTCAGTTACCCAGATGAGGTGAGCTCTTCTCACCTGCTAAACAATAGAAATTCACACAATGAATGCTTCTTGAGAGACAGACGAAAGTTCATTTACATGACACCGCAGACGATATTATCACAGCAAGCTCTGCCTGGGAGATATTGAGATAAGTTAAGGAATAAACCAATTATCTCCAGGCAGAGAGCACCCCAAGTTTCCCAAAAGTTGGAACACCCCTTTCCACACAGGGTATCCCTACAATTACATATCCCCTGATAGCCCTGATCTGGGGGACCAACATATCCAAATTTCACCCAGATCGGTCCAGGGGTTCTTAAAAAAACAAACAGAACCTATGAGAAAATACAGAATAAAGTCGATTTTCTTCACAATACTCCCCCTTAGTTCCATGGGTCGGCATAACCGCCTAGACCCTGCCGGGTTGGCTAGGGGATGTCCGGTCAAAATTATACTTCCAAGTCGGTTTGGCGGGAAAGCCCATCCGCATTACCGTTCTGCTTGCCCGGGCGGTATTGCAGTGTAAAATTGTAGGGCTGCAACACTAGACTCCAGCGCAGCAACCGAGGATTGTCTCCAGAGACTCGGTTGAGCCAGATGAGGGGGTCAGTGAGGAGGGTAGAGGCACGGCCATAATGGTACGGTTGGAGCTTCTTTAAGGCCCATACTAGAGCCAGGCATTCTTTTTCCATGGTGGCGTAGCTGACCTCCCGAGGTAATAACTTGCGGCTGAGGTATGCCACCGGGTGCTCCATGTCGTCTTCCCCCACTTGGCTCAGTACGGCTCCCAGCCCAAACATGGAAGCATCTGTATGGACGAGAAATGTTTTGTTAGGGTCTGGGGCCGCCAATACTGGAGCTTCGCTCAAAGCCGTCTTAAGTCCCTGGAACGCTGTTGCACACTCCGGGGACCAGGCTACCTGCTTGGGTAGGGACTTTTTGGTCAGGTCGGTGAGGGGCTTTGCTAGGGTGCTATACTCCGGGACAAACTTTCTATAATACCCTGCAGTGCCTAGGAATGCCAATACCTGCGTCTTGGTGCGGGGCTGGGGCCAATTGGCTATGGCCTCTACTTTCGCGGGTTCGGGGCGCTGTTTCCCAGACCCTACTCTATGCCCTGGGTATTGAACCTCTGCCATGCCCACATGGCATTTCTCGGGTTTCAGGGTGAGGCCAGCTTCTTGTAACATCCCAAATACCAAAGCCAAGTGCATCAGGTGCTCCTCCCAGGTGCCGCTATAGATTGCAATATCATCTAGGTAGGCACATGCGAAGTCCTGCATTCCCTCCAGAAGTTGGTCCGCCATCCATTGAAACGTAGCCGGGGCATTCTTCATCCCAAAAGGCATAACCCGAAATTGGTATAGCCCGAATGGGGTGACGAATGCCGACTTGAGGATGGCGGCCGAGTCTAGCGGAATTTGCCAATACCCTTTGCACAGGTCCAGGGTAGTTAGGAAGTGACCGCTGGCCATGCGATCGAGCAATTCGTCGATCCGTGGCATGGGGTATGCGTCAGTGATAGTCTGGTCGTTCAGTTTCCGGTAATCAATACAGAAACGAATCGTACTGTCTCGCTTCGGTACTAAAACCACTGGGGACGCCCAGGGACTTTGGGAAGGCTCAATTACTCCTAACTCCAACATTTCTTGGATTTCTTTCCACCTGCTGGTCCGTACTGCTGTCGGGATACGGTACGGCTGCTGCCGTAATGGGGTCTCTCCCTGCGTCTCTACCAGGTGTACTGCGGCGGAGGTGTACCCGGGTCGGACCGAGAACAGCCCATCGTGTTCCTGCAGCAGTTGTTTTGCGTCCGTCTGCTGTGTGAGATTTAGTTTCTCCCCCAACCCAACTTGCTCTAGGCTACCTTGGTTAGCTGCCAGCAGGTCGGGTAAGGGGAGTCCTTCAGTATCGTCCGTGGACGGGGCACAGATAGCGTCCACGTCCTTGGATCGCTCGAAGTACGGTTTCAACATGTTCACATGAAAAGCTTGTCTGATCCTTTCATCCGAACATTTGGCCACAATATAGGTGGTGTCGCTAATCCGTTCCACCACTTTAAATAGCCCCTGCCACGCCGCCTGTAGCTTGTCCTTTTTGGATGGTCTGAGGGCTAATACTTTTTGCCCTACTTCCAGGTTCCTATCGCGTGCTCCCCGGTCATACCATTGTTTCTGTCGTTTCTGGGCCGCCTGTAAGCTCTCCCAAACTGATTCGGTCAGTGCCCGCAGGCGGTCCCGGAATTCCAGCCCGTACGGCAAAACTGGGATCCCTTCCTCTCCTGTGTTGCCCTCCCAGTGCTCCCTTATGAGGTCCAGGGGTCCCCGGACTTTTCTCCCATATAGGAGTTTGAAGGGGGAGAACCCAGTCGACGCCTGGGGCACTTCCCGGGAGGCAAACAGGAGATGGGGTAGAAATTTCTCCCACTGACCGCAGGACTCTGTGAACGCTGTGAGCATCTGCTTAAGCGTGCCGTTGAATCGTTCACAGAGGCCGTTGGTCTGGGGGTGGTAGGGGGAGCTAAATAACAGTTTCACCCCGCAGCTCTGCCATAACTGTTGAGTGACAGTTGCCGTGAACTGGGTTCCCTGATCTGAGAGTATTTCCCGGGGGAATCCTACTCGAGAAAAGATCCTGACTAGAGCCTCTACTACCGTCTCCGCCTCAATGTTGGAGAGCGCCACAGCCTCAGGGTACCTGGTGGCATAGTCCACCACCGTGAGGATGTAGCGCCTTCCAGAGGCGCTGGGTTTGTTGAGGGGCCCTATCAGGTCTACTGCCACTCTGTAGAATGGTTCCTCTATTATAGGTAGGATCCGTAACTTGGCCTTGGGGTGGTCCCCCTGTTTCCCTATCCTTTGACACGTGTCACATGTCCTGCAGTACGTCTGCAAGACTTTTGATATCCCTGGCCATAGAACGTCTGGGTAAGGCGGTCCTTAGTTTTCTTGATACCCAGATGTCCGGCTAGCGGGATATCATGGCTGAGCTTTAGAAGCTCTGCTCTGTATTTGCGGGGTACAATTAGCTGCCTCTTTATAACTTGTGCTGCCCCACTTCCCACTCCCCCTGTGACCATATATAGCAGTCCCTTGTCCCAGTGGAAGTTCTCTTGAGCATTACCTTCCTTAGGGGTACGGCCTTCCTGTAACCTGCTAAGGTGGGATCTGACTGCTGGGCTTGGCCAAAGTCTTGTGGAGTGCCCCAGAAGGGGATAGGGTCAGGGCATACTACAGGGTTTTCGGTTCCTACCTGTGGTTCCTCAGAGTGCATCTGTCCAGCTCGGTGGGCTTGCGCCCTGGTAGTCACAGGGCAGGTTCCAGTGGGATCTGGGGTAAGCAGCTGTAAAGTTAGGCACCCCAAATCGTTCCCCAACAATACTTCCGCAGGTAGGCCCGACATAATGCCTACTTCCATCTGCTTGGCTCCGGTGCCCCAATTTAACTGCACTTTGGCTGTGGGTAGTTTGTGGATGGCGCCTCCTGCCACTCTTACTGCAACAGTCCTGTTGGTGCGCTCCTTCGCAGATACGGTGTGAGGCTGCACCAGAGTGAGGGTGGCCCCAGAGTCTCGTAGTGCCTCAGTCTCCTTTCCATCTACTGTGACCCATTGTCTGTGGTGCACCCGGTTGTCCCCCTCGGCTTGTGCTAGGTTCACCTCATGTAGTACGGTCCATTGCTCAGAGTCAGGGCTGTGGTCTTCCAGCGGCTCATGCTGATAGTGATGGGCGGCTGCCCTCGGTGGTGGTGGTGATGGCCGCTCCCAATTGCCTCTGCTCCGCTGAGGGCAATGTATCTTGTAGTGCCCTGGTTGATTGCATTGGTGACATACCAATGGCGGTCTCCGGTTAAAATTAGGTGGTGTCGTGGGTGGTACCGCGTTCGGTCGGTGGTGGGTCACAGGACCTGGCGTTGGGGTGCTGGACCTTACCAGGGGGCGGTTTCCACTAGCCTCTCCTTTTCTTCCCTCGTGATGCTCGTCTGCCAGCTTGGCCGCTTCCTCGATTGTGGCCGGCTTCCTGTCTCTGACCCAGTCCTTGGTGTCTGCAGGTGTGTGGTCAAAAAATTGTTCTAGCAAGAAGAGTTGTAGCACCTCTAGCGTTGTGGCCTGGCAGCCCTGTATCCAGTTTTGGGCCGCCCGATACATCCTAAAAGCCCATTCGGTGTAGGAGTCTCGGCCCCCTTTCCGTAATGCCCTAAACTTTTTCCTGTAAGTCTCTGGGGTCACGGCATACCTGGCTAGCAGAATGTCCTTTACCCTGGTGTAGTCGTGTATGGCTGTATCAGGAACTGCTCGGTATGCCTCTGCTGCTCGGCCCGTGAGTTTGCTGCTTAGAATCGTGGTCCATTGCTCCGATTCCAGACCCTCCAAAGTGCATTGACGCTCGAAATCTTGTAGGTATGCGTCAATTTCCATTTCTCCATCCGAAAAACTTTTAAACGCAGCATAGTTAATCTTTCTCCGCTGCCCTCCATTTATAGATCCGGCTAAGGAAGCGGTGTCTCCTTGGTTTACGCTTGCCTGTTGTGCTCTGCGTTCTGCGCTCACCTGCTCCAGGACTTGCGTCACCATCTCTGGTGTGGGATTTGGCCCATGTAGGTTTAGCCTCCACATCACCTTCTGTTGTAACTCTGCTTCCTCCTGGCTGACATTCGCCATGCTGCTGGTTTGGTCGCCCTCCATTAGTTCTGCTATGAGGGTAGCTTTCTTTTTGTTGCTTGCCACCTGACCTCGGGCTTCCAGCAGATCCTTTAGCGTAGTCCTCTTTAGTCTCTCGTAATGCTGGGCCATTCACCTGCTGTCTTTATGCATCCCATTCAACCCCGCTGCTTGCCACCAGTTGTTAAGACCTGCAGTAGTTAAGGTACTGCGGCCTTCTTTCCATCCCTCAATCGCCAAGCATTGCTACCATAGAAGGTAGAGGGATAGTGGAGATGAATGCAGTTTCCAAGATGATTCTTCTGAATAGTTAGAATATTCCCCCCCAACCATGAGCCAAGACTTCATGAGGGGTGTCCAGGTATAGCATAGCTTTTTGGAGAGGCAGGTTCTTATATACAGCAAAAGGGAATACTTAACGTAATCAGATGAACAATGATAATCTCCTCCCACCACATCATACAATGGTTTTACTAACAATAGACCTCTTAGGAGACAGACGTCCTGTCTCCGATATATTCTACATGAGTTAATTACTGGTCAGTTACCCAGATGAGGTGAGCTCTTCTCACCTGCTAAACAATATAAATTCACACAATGAATGCTTCTTGAGAGACAGACGAAAGTTCATTTACATGACACCGCAGACGATATTATCACAGCAAGCTCTGCCTGGGAGATATTGAGATCAGTTAAGGAATAAACCAATTATCTCCAGGCAGAGAGCACCCCAAGTTTCCCAAAAGTTGGAACACCCCTTTCCACACAGGGTATCCCTACAATTACATATCCCCTGATAGCCCCGTTCTGGGGGACCAACATATCCAAATTTCACCCAGATCGGTCCAGGGGTTCTTAAAAAAACAAACAGAACCTATGAGAAAATACAGAATAAAGTCTATTTTCTTCACAACGACCTGAGCAACAACACTTGCAGGACAACACATCTGTATGCCAACATGCCAGGGGCAGCCGTGGTCATAGCACTACTGCATCTACGGGCACGTAGGAGGGCACGGGAGAGGATATACCGAACGCGCATTGAAGTCTTTGGCATGGGTGAATCAGAAACACATACATTCATCATGGCACAAGGAGAATGCACGCATGCACACCACTGTGGTCCCCAGCTCCCACACCCCACATCCTCATCATGTTGGATTAGCCCAAGTCCACCAAGCCGGACTTGGGAGCAGCAACGCATCGGCAAGGCTCCAATTATGTTGCTGTACATTTATACCACATTCACACGGGTCGTGAGGATAACTTCTCCCCAACGACCGAGGGTGACACCCCTTTGCCGGCAGGAGTGTCACCCCCCCACATTCACACACCATGGGGTGACGCCAACTTACACTTACGCTGCCTTACGTCGTCGAAAATACGTTACGCTGGCGCATCTTGGTGAGTAATATCTTTCTGAATACAGTACATGCCTCTCTGCGCTGGTCCGGCGTAATGTAAATAAGATACGCTACGCTGGCATAAATATGCGCCAATGTATCTGAATCCGGGCCAGTAAACGCGATCCAAAGTTTATTTGACAAGTAAAAGTACCTCCTGATGCTTTTAGATAACAATAGTGGAGAAGCTGTGGTTTACGAGGGAGAGGAAGAAATCTTCATGACCTTTAAACTAGCATTTATGAAACCTTTTGCTTTTGTTTTGGATAGAGTAGGGAACGAGCCCCTGCTGTAGAGATTCACCATCTCTATTTGGAAATATTATTGATGGTAAAAAATGGAAATCATTATGTTAAAATCATATCCAATGATAATGTTTGTAACAATTAAATTGATTGCAAAATAATAATAAGGTTAGTAATAAAGATAGAGTATGAAATTTATGTTAGTGACAATAATATTGGTCATTAAGGTAAAATAATAATGATAAAGATGATGAGACCTACACAAAGCTGCATTTGGGGGGGAGACACAGACAAAGCTGAATTTGGGAGACACAAAGCTGCATTTGGGAGACACAAAGCTGCATTTGGGAGACACACGGCTGCATTTGGGGGACACACGGCTGCATTTGGGAGACACAAAGCTGCATTTGAGGGGAGACATGGCTGCATTTTAAAAAAAGTATCGGTATTCGGTATCGGCAAGTACATGAAAAAAAAGTATCAGTACTTGTACTCGGTCCTAGGCCTCAGCAACACCAGCCTCCCCTGAAAAATCAGAGTTGGGCCTCCAGAGTGAGTCTTTGGAATTTTCTGGTGCTGCAGCAGGCCCTAGTCAGTCTTTGTGACTGAGGAGGCTCTGGCTTCCACCCTGGGGGGGTTGGAAACTATAGCGGCACTGATTGCTGCTTCCTTACCAGGGAAAAAGTGGGCTAGATCCCTCTCTCCTACTTTACAGTCCCCAGGTTTGGGAAATCTTTCGTCAAATGAAATGGAATCTCTAGGAGACCAGGGCGAGGACTTAGAGGGGTTGGAGTCAGAGGAATCTACCATTGAGGAGCCTTTTTCAGCCTCCCAAGCGGAAAAATTGTGGATCCAGTCCTTGGCAGAGATGGTCCAATCAGCTTTTAAGTTACCCCTCCTGGAGCCTCCGGTGGGTACGGTATCCTCCTTAGGATCATTAACCACTTCCGGACCGCCGCATGTACATATACGTCGGCAGAATGGCACGGACAGGCACATTGGCGTACCTGTACGTCCCTGCCTAGACGTGGGTCGGGGGTCCGATCGGACCCCCCCCGGTACATGCGGCGGTTCCGTAGGCTTCGGGAGCGATCCGGGATTCGTTTTCAGCCACCCCCTCGCGATCGCTCACAGCCAATGCCTCTTCCTGTGCTAAGTGTAAACACAGGAAGAGGGAAGTGATGTGTTCTCTCCTCGTGGCGGTCTTTTCAACCGCCGCTGAGGAGAGAAGACATCACACAGTAAGTTGCACCTAACAGACCACTAACACCAGTACACACAGGCACACTTACCCCCCCCCCCCAGTCACCGCCGATCACCCCTCCCCCAGTCCCCTGTCACAGTGTGTCACTGAATGCAGTGATCATTTGTTTTCTGATTACTGCATTTAGTGTCAGTGTGACAGAAAAAAGTGTTAGGGCAGTTAGTCTTAGGCCCCTTTAGGTCCAGGGTAGCCCCCTACCCCCCCTAATAAAGGTTTAACCTCTTGATCACCGCCCTAGTTAACCCATTCACCCCCTATTGCCAGTGTCACTAAGCGATCGGTTTTCTGATCGCTGTATTAGTGTCACTGTTGCAGCTAGGCAGTTAGTTTTTTTTGAGGTTCGCCGCCAGGTTCTATAGCGTTAGGTACCCCCATAAATAACGTTTTTAACCCCTGATTGCCCCTAGAGTTAACCCTTTCACCAGTGATCACCATATAAGTGTCACTGGTGACACTGGTTAGCCAGTTAGTTATTTAGGTCCCCCCAGGTTTTTATAAAGCGTCAGGTACCCCCATATATTACCCATATATTACCTAATAAAGGTTTTAACCCCCTGATTGCCCCCTAGTGATCACCGTATAAGTGTTAAGTTGACGCTGGTTAGTTAGTTTGCTGTTTATAGCATCAGGGCACCCGCCATATATAACCCAATAAAGGTTTAACCCCCTGATCGCCCGGCGGGTGATATCAATTAAATTTTAGCGTCAGTCAGGGTCTGCGTCGCCCCAGGCAGCGTTAGGTTAGTGCCAGTACCGCTTACACCCACTCACAAAGCATACACCCCCCTTAGTGGTATAGTATCTGAATGGATCGATACCTGATCTGATCAGATCTATACTAGCGTACCCAGCAGTTTAGGGTACCAAAAAACACATTGTTAGCAGAATCAGCCCAGATACCCGCGCTAGCACCTGCATTTTGCCCCTCCACCCAGCCCAACCCACCCAAGTGCAGTATCGATCGATCACTTTGACTTCAAAAACACAACACACATAACTGCAGCGTTCGCAGAGACAGGCCTGATCCCTGCGATCGCTAACAGTTTTTTTCTAAGCGTTTTCTACATTTTCCTTTCTATAGTCAGGTGCTTTTTTTACCTGTGAATCATCACCAGTCTACGACTAAATTTAGAGCCCAAAATGGCAAAGCGAATGTACACTGGTGAAGAGGCTTTTAGGATCCTGAGCATGACAGATAGTGAAGAGGAGGTCACGCATCTGAAGATTCGGGCTCAGAATATGATCCTATTTACGACAGCGGCTCCATGTCAGATAGCTCTGATGACGGAGTTGTGGTCCCTGCTAAGGCCAGGCGTACCCGACCCCATTCTGATGTTGTTGAGCAGCAAGAACCGCAGGACCCTTGTATGGAGCAGAGAGCCAGTACTAGCGCCGCTATTCCTTCTGGTGGATTGGCAAGCACCAGCGGCCTAGTACACCCTGGTCGTTCATCCAGCACTGCAGTATCACGTGGTGATGTGGCGAGTCCCATAAGTGCAGTTCAAGCTGGCGAGGTGGCAAGCACAAGTAGTGTCCCGCTGCCACCAAGAAGAAGACAAAGACAGGCCCACAGTGTCCTTCCTGCAGAATTTGCCTATCCTGATTGGGTCCCCACCACTTCTGCAGCACCCGTATTTCCCCCATTCACTGGCCAACCCGGTATTCAGGTGGATACAGCGAATTTTATGCCACTTGATTTTTATTCGCTGTATTTCACGACCAGAGTAATTTATATGCTGGTACCTACATCGCCGCTAATCCCCAGACCTTCCTTGCCAAAGAATGGAAACCTCTTGAGGTTTCCGAATTTAAGACCTTTCTGGGCCTTACCCTCAACATGGGCATACACCAATTTCCGGAGTTGCAGATGTATTGGTCCACACATCCAATTGACCATATGCCCACATTCTCTGCTCACATGGCCAGGAAACGATACGAGGCGATCCTGCGGTTCCTGCATTTCAGTGACAATGCACTTTGTTGTCCACATGGAGACCCTGAATTTGACCGGCTCTACAAAATTCGGCCCCTCATAAACCATTTCAACGAACGTTTTGCAGCCTTGTTTAATCCCCAGCAAGTTGTCTGCGTTGATGAGTCCCTAATTAAATTTTCTGGCCGCTTGTCTTTTAAGCAGTACCTTCCCAGCAAGCGTGCCAGATACGGGGTCAAGCTCTATAAGCTCTGTGACAGGGCAACAGGCTACACATGGAGCTTTAGGGTTTATGAGGGCAAAGATAGTGAGGTAGAGCCGGAAGGATGCCCAGATTACATGGGGAGCGCTGGCAAGATCGTTTGGGACTTGGTGTCACCCTTATTCGGAAAGGGGTACCACTTGTATGTGGACAATTATTACAGCAGCGTGCCACTTTTTAGTCACTTGTTTGATCGTCAGATTGGAGCATGTGGCACCGTGCGACCTAATCGCCGGGGCTTTCCCCAGAGGCTTGTAGATTCTCGTCTTAGGCTGGGGGCGGGAGCCTGCTGCAGATGTAATAATTTGCTCGCTGTGAAGTGGCGGGACAATAAGAATGTTTTCGTTCTTACCACTCTTCACGCAGACATGACAGTACAAATTCGTATGGCGACTGGTGTTGTGGAGAAACCCCTCTGTATCCACGAATATAACCAAAATATGGGAGGGGTGGACCTCAACGACCAGTTGATGGCACCGTATCATATTGCCCGTAAGACGAGACGCTGGTACAAAAAAGTGTCTCTACATTTATTTCAATTGACTCTACTGAATGCTTTTGTCTTATACAAAGCTTCAGGACGGAATGGATCTTTCCTTCAATTCCAGGATGATATCATCACAGAACTCCTGTATCCAGGCGGTGCTGTACCTCACCATCCCCTACCAAATTCAGTAAGCCGACTGCATGAGAGGCATTTTTCGTATACCCTCGAGAGTACCCCTACCCAACGAGCCCCCCAAAGAAAATGTTGTGTCTGTAGAAAGCGCGTGTAACGGTCACCACCGTTTACGACCTTCCATCAACTACGACAGCTCATCTGACACACAGACAAACCAGCAGGCATCCGATTTCCCCAGAATCAAGACGAGACACGCAGCTCCGTACTTGTTTCAAATGAAGACAACTTTAATGGTTTCTTCTCAGTCTTATATACAGTACAGGGCATGAAAGGAACAATCAACTCCCCACCCACACATCACACCTTGGGGCTTCAATCACATTCTTTGAGCTAATTACTTAAACATTCTAGACAGGTCGGCGCCGGCCTATAATTATTACTGCACATTCCTTCATTAACAGCATAACAAACAAAACACCATCACACACTGAGTTCCTTAGGCAGACGTTCCGTCTCCGCATACAGCTTGACACCTATTCACACCTCTGAGCATCAATAGGCTGTAGACAGTGTTATCACACAATTAAAGGCCTTTCAAGAGCCAGCCTTACACAATGTCTCTGCAATTAGGAGTCTATGCAATTAACACCTTTCACAAGGACAATGAAATGTCTTCCAGGCCCTGACTCAATTAGCATGTCACTAGTCAGGGCTAATCATAGAATGAGTCACCACATTGAATAGCCAACAACTTGTGATATCTCAAGACATCCTGCAAACATGATTTATTATTAATGTCCCATCTCATGTAATACATCAATTATGATTCACTTGCCACCCCATGCTCAAAGGGCACAGGGTGGACTCAGACCCAAGAGTTATCAGTGACGCTGACACAAGAGTATCCCCCATCCTCACAAAGTCTCTGGGTGTCCCGGGTCATTCCGTTACATCTCTCCCCTTTCGGTGGGAGACTGACACAGGAGGAGACCCCGAACGGGTTGACTCCAAAGTCAGTCAGTAGATTCAGTCCTTCAATGCTGGTATTCATACCATACCCCAAATAAATTGCTCCAAACAGAGCATTACTCACCCTGCCAACCTCTGTCGCTCTCAGAGAACCTGCCTGCCGCTGGGGAGAGGCCTGGACTGGCCCTTCTCCCCGGAGTCCTTTCAGCCGCTGGAGAGAAGACAGGGTGACTGGGCTCAGTCCATCATGTTGTTGGGGATCTGGGCCAACTGGCCCCCATCCCTGGGGTATACCAGTGGAGACTGAAGTCTTATCCATTGGTCCAGGAACTCCCTCTCCTGCTAGGTGAGAGCAGAGGCTTGTGGCACTCTGCTCTGTTGCCAGCTCTTCTGCTGGGTCGCTTTGGGGGGAGACCACAGTCCCATCCCCCGATGTCAGCTCAAGCTGCAATTGTGTGCAGCAGCCAGTAGCATCCTGCCCTGCCGTCAGAGATTCAGCTGGGAGTAAACGCTTTACCACCACAGCTTGTTGCTGGGGAGAGGGGCCAATTGCCCCGGCTCCCTGGAACTCCACTTCCATGGTGACTGGCATCTGTACCTTTCCCCTCTCTTCAGTTGGTGCTGCTGTGACTTCTGCTGCTGCAGCACCTCTTTGCTGTAGCCAAGTGGCATCCACAGCCGCTATAACCCGGTCTATGATCTCCGGTGGAGGATTAGGTCCATACTGCGCCAGTCCACGTCTAACAGCCCGGTCAAAAAACTCTTCATCGGGTGTCCTGTCTGTTATGCTGGGCCTTTCAGCTCTATCCATTTGGACAAGCTCTGCAATAATGTCCCTTCTCTTACGGTTGCAGGCCGATCTGCCCCGGCTCTCCAGTTAGTCTTTGAGGGAAGAGAGCTTCAGCCGTTCATACAGCGTCTCCATTGTCCCGTGTCCTTGTAGCCGTTCTTCTGCCGATGGAATTATCCCACTGCTGTGCCACCACTGTAACGGTCACCACCGTTTACGACCTTCCATCCCATCCACGACAGCTCATCTGACACACAGACAAACCAGCAGGCATCCAATTTCCCCAGAATCAAGACGAGACACCGCTCTGTGCTTGTTCCAAATGAAGACAACTTTAATGGTTTCTTCTCAGTCTTATATACAGTACAGGGCATGAAAGGAACAATCAACTCCCCACCCACACATCACACCTTGGGGCTTCAATCACATTCTTTGAGCTAATTACTTAAACATTCTAGACAGGTCGGCTCCGGCCTATAATTATCACTGCACATTCCTTCATTAACAGCATAACAAACAAAACACCATCACACACTGAGTTCCTTAGGCAGACGTTCCGTCTCCGCATACAGCTTGACACCTATTCACACCTCTGAGCATCAATAGGCTGTAGACAGTTTTATCACACAATTAAAGGCCTTTCAAGAGCCAGCCTTACACAATGGTTAATGGAATATCTTAGGAGTCTATGCAATTAACACCTTTCACAAGGACAATGAAATGTCTTCCAGGCCCTGACTCAATTAGCATGTCACTAGTCAGGGCTAATCATAGAATGAGTCACCACATTGAATAGCCAACAACTTGTGATATCTCAAGACATCCTGCAAACATGATTTATTATTAATGTCCCATCTCATGTAATACATAAATTATGATTCACTTGCCAAAGGGCACAGGGTGGACTCAGACACAAGAGTTATCAGTGACGCTGACACAGGAGTATCCCCCATCCTCACAAAGTCTCTGGGTGTCCCGGGTCATTCTGTTACAGCGCGGATTTAGGCGTGATACCCGTTAATTTTGTCCCCAATGTCCTGCCGATCCTGGTCTTTGTATTGGTGAATGTTTTGAACGCTTCCACACACAAGTTAATTATTAGCGTAGGGTAAAACATTTCACAGGCTAGGCACACTTACACAGGGTCTCCCAAGATGCCATCGCATTCTGAGAGACCCAAACCTGGAACCGAAAAGTTGAACAGTTACAAAAAAAAAAGTGTTAAAAAAAAGTAAAAAATAAAAAAACACAAAAAAAATATAAAATAAAAAAAACAAAAATCGTTGTCGTTTTATTGTTCTCTCCCTCTCTATTCTCTCTCTATTGTTCTGCTCTTTTTTACTGTATTCTATTCTGCAAATTTTTATTGTTATGTTTTTTCATGCTTGCTTTTCAGGTATGTAATTTACTTTACTGTTTTCAGGTACGCCATTCAGCTGTTGCGCGGACTTATTTATCTTGACAGCGACAGCGTTTGCTCCCATGATATATAAAGCCGCGACTCCAGTGCTGTAGGAGGTGATTTCACCACCACAGTTAAAAAAAGAGCATATATGCCGAAGCATGGGGGCATTAGGGTCAGGGAGCGATTTTGCTCCTAATGCCGCGTACATATGGTTGATATTCCTACAGAGGCTTTCCCGTGGAAAAGTCTGACCATGTGTACACGGCATAGAAAAGTCCGACCATGTGTACACGGCATAGAAAAGTCAGACTGTGTGTACGCGGCATAACTTTTTTGCGGGAGGATGCCCCCATGCTTCGGCATATATATATATAAGAAGGCCAGTACGGTGGTCTGAGTTTATGGGAGGAGCCCGGAGGGTATTTAAGCAGCCCACTCACACATGCTCTTTGTCGGTTCAGTGTGCGGTACTACACGTCACTGGGCCGACTCTTCCCAGCTCACCTCATGTCCGTGAGTCTGCGCATTCAATCGCATTCGACATCGCAAGCGCTTTGCGGCTTCTCCCTTCATGGTCTTCGCTGGCGGTTCCCGCTTACTTCGCAGGTAGGATTCAAACCTTTTCGTATCTTGTGCAATCTTGCAATTCGTTATGCTTCCTATCCTGCATCCCTTTTGGGAAAAAATCTGCTTCTGAGTTACTTTTGCTCATGTTTCAACATCATTTGGCTCAGGCATAGTACATTTGTAACTTCCTTCTGCCAAACATACGATTCATTTGTAAATCCATTTGGAGATTGACATGTGTTTGTGTGGGTTCTTTGGCAGATTGAGGTGGTAATTGGACTCACATGGTGCCTTGTCTGCACTTGATTAGCCTGGGGGGATGGGTGGTTGGTAGGTGTTCGGTTTCAAAGCAAGGGGTAGCATACACTCTACAGCCAATTCGTATCAGATTCGTTCAATACTCCTTACTATCAATTCGTATCGGATTCATTTCATGCATTTTACAACCATTTTGTATCAGATACATTGCATACTTTCTACCGTTGTCATTCATTGTTTCCCCCATGCCGTGTGTTTTAGTTCCCGCAGCGGAACTTACGAATTGCTTGTACACGGCTCTTCTCTCTCATTTATTTACCAAAGTTATTGCCTGTGTGTCATGCATGGCGCCACACCACACTCTTTAGATGTGTTGCACATCCACTCCAGTCCAAAGCAAACCCAGTCGCACGTTCACTGTCCCAGGTAGGATTCGTTAGCTTGTTTGTCATGTCAAATTCGTGGCCACTCATGGTGTCACCCGTACCATATGTTTGGTTCCTGCAGTGGAGCTTACAAAGCATTGATACGCACTTCTCGTGTTCTATTTTCTACACCCGGCATCACGCTACACGTTCCCGACATGTTTCACTCCAGCCACAGTCCGCCGCAAACTCACTCGCATGGCCCACTGTCGCAAGTAAGATTTGTTATTACATTCTTTGTCTTATCAATTTGCTACCATTCGTTGTCTCCCATATCGTTCATTAGTGGCCCCTGCAGAACCTACGATTCAAACAGGCATTGTCCTTCTACTTTATACTGCTTGCTTAAGGTACAAACAAACCAGGGCCCAGATTCAAGAAGCACTTGCGCCCGCGCAACCATAGGTTGCGCGGCGCAAGGGCTTACTTGCTCCGGTGTAACGAGTGCTCCTGATTCAGGAACCTCGTTACACCGACTGCAGCCTAGGATGTGACAGACATAAGCCTCCTTATGCCTTCACATCCCAGGCTGCATTCTTGCGTTGGCCGCTAGGGGGCGCGGCCTTTGTGATCGGCGTATAGTATGCAAATTGCATACTACCACCGATTCACAAAAGTTGCGAGGGCCCTGCGCACACAAGGTACGGAGTTTCCGTACGGCCACTTTAGCATAAGGCTGCTCCTGCTAATAGCAGGCGCAACCAATGCTAAAGTATAGCTGCGCTTCCCGCTCTCGACGTTCAAATTTTACGTCGTTTACGTAAGTGAACCGTGAATGGCGCTGGACGCCATTCACGTTCACTTAGAAGCAAATGACGTCCTTGCGACGTCATTTGCCGCAATGCACGTCGGGAAAGTTTCCCGACGGAGCATGCGCTGTTAGCTCGGCGCGGGAGCGCGCCTAATTTAAATGATTCCCGCCCCCGGCGGGATCATTTACATTAGGCGCCCTTACGCAGGGCTATTTAGCATATCGCCCGCGCAATTTACGGAGCAACTGCTCCGTGAATCGCGGGCAAAGCGCAATATTTGCGTGGGCGCAGAGAAAAATTTTTGCTCTTTGCCCACGCAAATATTGCGCGATTCTACCTGAATCTGGGCCCAGGTGTTTCTATCCTTTCTCAGTAACCCAATTGTTATTGATTGAGACCTTGCAACCATGCAAATCATCTCAGCAGTCTGATACCCTTGCCGAGACCCTTGCAACACATGACCCTTACAAAATGCAAAAAAATAAAATAAAAAAAAGGACAAAAATATATAAAACGCAAAAAAAAAAAAACAATTGCCGCCACGTAATCTCAGTCCAGCAACCTGACACCTGTTGAGACCGTTGCAACGACGCAAAATTCGTCTCCACAGCCTGACACCCTTGTTGAGACCCTTGCAAACGCAATACCGTCTCAGCAGCCCCACACTCATCGAGACTCTTGCAACCACACAAAATCGTCTCAGTAGCCTGACACCCTTGTTAAGACCCTTGCAACACATGACCCTTACAAAAAAAAAAAAAAAATTATTATAAAAAAAAAAATGCAAAAAAACGCAAAAAAAAAAAAAAATAAATAAAAAAAACGCAAAAAGAAATAAAAGTGCAGGAAAAAAAAAATTGCCACCACACAATCTCAGCCCCGCAACCTGACACCTGTTGAGACCGTTGCAACGACGCAAAATTTGTCTCCGCAGCCTGACACCCTTGTTGAGACCCTTGCAAACGCAATACCGTTTTAGCAGCCCCACACTCATGGAGACTCTTGCAAGCACACAAAATTGTTTCAGCAGCCTGACACCCTTGTTAAGACCCTTGCAAACGCAATACCGTCTCAGCAGCCCCACACTAATGGAGACTCTTGGAAAGCACGCAAAATTTGTCTCTGCAGCCTGACACCCTTGTTGAGACCCTTGCAAACGCAATACCGTCTCAGCAGCCCCACACTCATGGAGACTCTTGCAAGCACACAAAATTGTCTCAGCAGCCTGACACCCTTGTTAAGACCCTTGCAGCCTCAGCAGCCTCACACCATTGACCCTTACAAAATGCAAAAAAAAAATGCAAAAAAAAAATAAAAAACACAAGAAGAAATGTAAAAAAGTGCAAAAAAAAAAAAAAAATTGTCACCACACAATCTCGGCCCAGCAACCTGACACCTGTTGAGACCATTGCAACCATGCAAAATCGTCTCAGCAGCCTCACATCATTGTTGAGACCCTTGCAAACGCAATACCGTCTCAGCAGCCCTACACTCATCAAGACTCTTGCAACCACGCAATACCATCTCAGTAGCCTCACACCATTGTTGAGATCCATGCAAACGCAATACCATCTCAGCAGCCCTACACTCATCGAGACCCTTGCAACCACGCAATACCGTCTCAGCAGCCTTACACCATAGTTCAGACCCTTGCAAACGCAATACCGTCTCAGCAGCCCCACACTCATCGAGACCCTTGCAACCACGCAATACCGTCTCAGCAGCCTTACACCATAGTTCAGACCCTTGCAAACGCAATACCATCTCAGCAGCCCCACACTCATCAAGGCCCTTGCAACCACGGAATACCGTCTCAGCAGCCTCACACCATAGTTCAGACCCTTGCAAACGCAATACCGTCTCAGCAGCGCCACACTCATCGAGACCCTTGCAACCACGCAATACTGTCTTGAGCTACCTCCCACTCGTCAAAGATCTTTGTGACCATGCAGTCTCGCCCCAGCAACCTGGCATTCATTGAGACCCTTGCAGCCAGACAAATCATCTTTGGCCTCATGTACACTGCTGTTGGTAAAAAAAAAAATGGGTTCAGACGGATGTTCAGAGGCATTCGAAACGCATTCGAAACGCCAATGCCTGTAACAGCTTGTAAACACTGCCAGATGCGGTAACTCATGTTTACCAGCGTTTCATTCACAGTCGTTTTCATAAAAAAATAAAAATAAAGGGGAATATTGTCTCAGCAACTTGACACTCATTTGAGACCCTTGCTAAATGTAATATCATCTCAGCTACCTCACACCCGTCTAGACCTTTGCAACCACACAATCTCATCTCAGCAACCTGACACCCGTTCAGACCTTTGCAGTCATACAAAGTCGTGGCAACCACACAATGCCATCTCAAAACAAACCTCATAATCATCGCGACCTTTGCAACCACGCAATATCGTCTCAGCAAACCAGACTGAGACCCTTGCAAACACGCAATGCCGTCTCAAAACAAACCTTCATACTCAAGGCCCCTGCAACCACACAATATCATCCCAGCAACCTGACACTCACTGACACCCTTGCAACCACACAATATTGTCTGCAGTAGTATAAAACACTTTGCGGCAGGCACCTATGTGCAAACCCGAATACAAACTAAACTTGCAAACACACCTCAGTGACAAACAATCAGCCACACAAACACACAGTGGCACCCAGTTGGCCATTCATCTTCAGTGGCACGCGGGCCACTCATCTTTTCTCTGTGTTTTTTCCCTGCGGTTAGTTCAGGTTTTCATCCAGCACCAGCGAGTGCACGTTGGCCTGCGAGTGCACGTTGGCCTGCGAGTGCATGTATATCGTCTTGTTGAGCACCTGTGTATTGTCTTGATTTTCTCACACCAATGCAAGATCCAGTCCAAGTTCTCAAACTAGACCAAGCATCAGTAGCAGACTTAGCTATGTGGGACAACTTCCCCACCTGATAGAACAGCATTTCAATCTTCATCCCGGCAGTGTCAGCCGAGCCACCAAAGGCTTTTGCAGCCATTTTTAGGCCGCCACTGGTTCTCCAAACCTTGGCCCTCAGAAATTCTCTTAAATGTTTGCTTCACCCAGTCTTCATCACACCTCGTGCTGCACCCCATCGTGGCAGCTGCCCAGGTCTGGGACCACACTTGAACAGGACAGACACTGTTCTTCACCACAGACAATCAGGCCACAGCCGACATCATCAATTAAGGTAGATCTAAATCACTCCCCATCACTTCCTGCGCAGGCTCGCGCATCTGTCACTCCGTCACCAGTTAATATCTTATGTAGACCTTTTCCAGGCAAATGCAAAAAGCAGCTTGGAATGGATGTTTTTTTCCAGCAAGAGCCTGGAGCCGACCCAACAACTATCCCTGTCCCACCATGGACATTGCTGACGATGGACTGAAGTCACATCTCACCAACGCAATCCAACTTATTAACCACTCCTTGGCACGCAACAAACGCAACACACTGAAGGCCTATCGCACTGCTTGGAACACTAATCGCACATTTTTGGCCCCTTGTGAGGCTGCTGAGGCTGCAAGGGTCTTAAAGCGGTAGTTCACCCTCACTTGCATCATTTTTCCATCGAGACAGGCATTGTAGCGCGAGCTACAGTATGCCTGTCCCGATTTTTTTACCCCCGTACTCACTGTGTACCTGTACGATAAAGATTTCGGCTCCCGCGGGGAATGGGCGTGCCTAGGGAGAGGGAGGATGATTGACGGCCGGCCCTGGCACGTCACTCTCCCCGAAGACAGCCGGAGTAGGTCTCGGCTCTTCACGGCGCCTGCGCACAGGCTATGCGCATGCGCCGTGAAGAGCCAAGCCTATTTCAGCTATTTCCGGAGAAGCGTGACGCGCCAGAGCCGGCCGTCAATCATCCTCCATCTCCATAGGCACGCCCATTCCCCGGTATCTTCGATCTACGAGTACAAGGTGAGTACGGGGGTAAAAAAATCGGGACAGGCAAACTGTAGCTCGCGCTACAATGCCTGATTTTATGGTACAATAAAAAAAAAAAAAATTTTCGTTCATAGGGTGAACCCCCGCTTTAACAAGGGTGTCAGGCTGCTGAGACAATTTTGTGTGCTTGCAAGAGTCTCCATGAGTGTGGGGCTGCTGAGACGGTATTGCGTTTGCAAGGGTCTCAACAAGGGTGTCAGGCTGCAGAGACAAATTTTGCGTGCTTTCCAAGAGTCTCCATTAGTGTGGGGCTGCTGAGACGGTATTGCGTTTGCAAGGGTCTTAACAAGGGTGTCAGGCTGCTGAGACAATTGTGTGCTTGCAAGAGTCTCCATGAGTGTGGGGCTGCTGAGACGGTATTGCGTTTGCAAGGGTCTTAACAAGGGTGTCAGGCTGCTGAGACAATTTTGTGTGCTTGCAAGAGTCTCCATGAGTGTGGGGCTGCTAAAATGGTATTGCGTTTGCAAGGGTCTCAACAAGGGTGTCAGGCTGCGGAGACGAATTTTGCGTCGTTGCAACGGTCTCAACAGGTGTCAGGTTGCGGGGCTGAGATTGTGTGGTGGCAATTTTTTTTTTCCTGCACTTTTATTTCTTTTTGCGTTTTTTTTATTTATTTATTTATTTATTTTTGCGTTTTTCTTTGCGTTATTTTTTTTGCGTTTTTTTTTTATAATAATTTTTTTTTTTTTTTTTTTAAGGGTCATGTGTTGCAAGGGTCTTAACAAGGGTGTCAGGCTACTGAGACGATTTTGTGTGGTTGCAAGAGTCTCGATGAGTGGCAGGGGCTGCTGAGACGGTATTGCGTTTGCAAGGGTCTCAACAAGGGTGTCAGGCTGTGGAGACGAATTTTGCGTTGTTGCAACGGTCTCAACAGGTGTCAGGTTGCTGGACTGAGATTACGTGGCGGCAATTGTTTTTTTTTTTTTGCGTTTTATATATTTTTGTCCTTTTTTTATTTTTATTTTTTTGCATTTTGTAAGGGTCATGTGTTGCAAGGGTCTCGGCAAGGGTATCAGACTGCTGAGATGATTTGCGGTCTCAGTCTGGTTTGCTGAGACGATATTGCGTGGTTGCAAAGGTCGCGATGATTATGAGGTTTGTTTTGAGATGGCATTGTGTGGTTGCCACGACTTTGTATGACTGCAAAGGTCTGAACGGGTGTCAGGTTGCTGAGATGAGATTGTGTGGTTGCAAAGGTCTAGACGGGTGTGAGGTAGCTGAGATGATATTACATTTAGCAAGGGTCTCAAATGAGTGTCAAGTTGCTGAGACAATATTCCCCTTTATTTTTATTTTTTTATGAAAACGACTGTGAATGAAACGCTGGTAAACATGAGTTACCGCATCTGGCAGTGTTTACAAGCTGTTACAGGCATTGGCGTTTCGAATGCGTTTCGAATGCCTCTGAACATCCGTCTGAACTCATTTTTTTTTTTTACCAACAGCAGTGTACATGAGGCCAAAGATGATTTGTCTGGCTGCAAGGGTCTCAATGAATGCCAGGTTGCTGGGGCGAGACTGCATGGTCACAAAGATCTTTGACGAGTGGGAGGTAGCTCAAGACAGTATTGCGTGGTTGCAAGGGTCTCGATGAGTGTGGCGCTGCTGAGACGGTATTGCGTTTGCAAGGGTCTGAACTATGGTGTGAGGCTGCTGAGACGGTATTCCGTGGTTGCAAGGGCCTTGATGAGTGTGGGGCTGCTGAGATGGTATTGCGTTTGCAAGGGTCTGAACTATGGTGTAAGGCTGCTGAGACGGTATTGCGTGGTTGCAAGGGTCTCGATGAGTGTGGGGCTGCTGAGACGGTATTGCGTTTGCAAGGGTCTGAACTATGGTGTAAGGCTGCTGAGACGGTATTGCGTGGTTGCAAGGGTCTCGATGAGTGTAGGGCTGCTGAGATGGTATTGCGTTTGCATGGATCTCAACAATGGTGTGAGGCTACTGAGATGGTATTGCGTGGTTGCAAGAGTCTTGATGAGTGTAGGGCTGCTGAGACGGTATTGCGTTTGCAAGGGTCTCAACAATGATGTGAGGCTGCTGAGACGATTTTGCATGGTTGCAATGGTCTCAACAGGTGTCAGGTTGCTGGGCCGAGATTGTGTGGTGACAATTTTTTTTTTTTTTTTGCACTTTTTACATTTCTTCTTGTGTTTTTTATTTTTTTTTTGCATTTTTTTTTTGCATTTTGTAAGGGTCAATGGTGTGAGGCTGCTGAGGCTGCAAGGGTCTTAACAAGGGTGTCAGGCTGCTGAGACAATTTTGTGTGCTTGCAAGAGTCTCCATGAGTGTGGGGCTGCTGAGACGGTATTGCGTTTGCAAGGGTCTCAACAAGGGTGTCAGGCTGCAGAGACAAATTTTGCGTGCTTTCCAAGAGTCTCCATTAGTGTGGGGCTGCTGAGACGGTATTGCGTTTGCAAGGGTCTTAACAAAGGTGTCAGGCTGCTGAGACAATTGTGTGCTTGCAAGAGTCTCCATGAGTGTGGGGCTGCTGAGACGGTATTGCGTTTGCAAGGGTCTTAACAAGGGTGTCAGGCTGCTGAGACAATTTTGTGTGCTTGCAAGAGTCTCCATGAGTGTGGGGCTGCTAAAATGGTATTGCGTTTGCAAGGGTCTCAACAAGGGTGTCAGGCTGCGGAGACGAATTTTGCGTCGTTGCAACGGTCTCAACAGGTGTCAGGTTGCGGGGCTGAGATTGTGTGGTGGCAATTTTTTTTTTTTCCTGCACTTTTATTTCTTTTTGCGTTTTTTTTATTTATTTTTTTTTTTTTTTTTGTTTTTTTTTTTTTTTTGGTTTTTTTTTTTATAATAATTTTTTTATTTTTTTTTTGTAAGGGTCATGTGTTGCAAGGGTCTTAACAAGGGTGTCAGGCTACTGAGACGATTTTGTGTGGTTGCAAGAGTCTCGATGAGTGTGGGGCTGCTGAGACGGTATTGCGTTTGCAAGGGTCTCAACAAGGGTGTCAGGCTGTGGAGACGAATTTTGCGTTGTTGCAACGGTCTCAACAGGTGTCAGGTTGCTGGACTGAGATTACGTGGCGGCAATTGTTTTTTTTTTTTTGCGTTTTATATATTTTTGTCCTTTTTTTATTTTTATTTTTTTGCATTTTGTAAGGGTCATGTGTTGCAAGGGTGTCGGCAAGGGTATCAGACTGCTGAGATGATTTGCATGGTTGCAAGGTAAAAAATAAAAATCGCAGAGGCAATCAAATACCATCAAAAGAAAGCTCTATTTGTGGGGAGAAAAGGACGCAAATTTAGTTTCGGTACACCATTGCATGACCAGTTAAAGCAGCGCAGTGCCAAATTGTAAAAACACCTTGGGTCTTTAGGCAGCATATTGGTCCGGTCCTTAAGTGGTTAAAGGCTCCGCAGACTAACTCCTTTTTTCCGGTTCACCCTCTCTTAGAGGATTTAATGTATAAAGAGTGGGCACGACCAGATAGAATCTTCGTTCCCCCTAAAAGATTCTTGGTACTATACCCCATGGAGGAAAAGTTTTCCAAAAAGTGGTCGGTCCCAGCGGTGGACACCGCAATATCTTGTGTGAACAAGACATTAATCTGCCCGGTCGACAATGTCCAGATGTTCAAGGACCCGGTCGACAAACGGCTGGAAACTTTGCTAAAGTCTTCCTTCGCCACAGCAGGGGCAGTGGTACAGCCGGCTATAGCTGCCATAGGTGTGTGCCAGGCCTTGAAGGACCAAACCAAGCAGGTCCTAAAAGACATTCCAGCCCAACAGGCAAGGGAATTAGCGGATCTACCTAGAGCCCTTTGCTTTGCAGTAGATGCAATAAAGGATTCTATTCAACAGGCATCTCGTCTCTCAATGTTTATTGTACATATGCACAGGCTCTTGTGGCTGAAGAATTGGTCAGCCGAGACTCCTTGCAAAAGGCTCCTGACAGGTTTCCCCTTCCATGGGGAAAGGTTGTTTGGTGAAGATCTGGACAAGTACATACAGAAGATTTCCAGTGGGAAGAGCACTCTTTTGCCTGTAAAGAAGAGGTTTAGGGGTCCCACGTTCAAACGTCCAGCTTCACCAGAGCCGGGTCCTCTAACCCCTGGCATTATCGACGGCCGCCTAACCGACCGACCAATGATAACAAATCACAGGGCCAGTTTCCAGGAAACAAGAGACCCTGGGCCCTTAAGCCGGGCAAGCCCACCCCAAAGTCATCCTTGTGAAGGGGCGCCCCCATCCTCTTGGGTGGGGGGAAGGCTCCAGCTATTCTCAGGCGCCTGGGAAGAGAGGGTCCCCGGCAAGTGGGTCCTCTCCACGGTCACTTCTGGTTACCGGCTGGAGTTCCAAGGTGTTTCTCCACCCCAATTTCTGAGGTCGAACGTGCCAAGCGATCCAGGGAAAAGGGCTTCACTGATGGCATCCTTAGAGTGCCTCTTGCACCAAGGGGTAATTGTACAGGTACCTGTTCAAGAAGGGGGTCTAGGATTTTATTCAAATCTTTTCATATTTCCGAAGCTAAACCGCGAGGTCAGGCCAATTTTAGACTTAAAGGGTCTGAACAAGTTCCTGGTCATTCAGACCTTTCGGATGGAGTCCATCCATTCGGTAGCCGTGGCCTTACAAGGAGGGGACTTCCTAGCATCCATAGATATAAAGGACGCATATCTCCTAGTCCCGATATTTCCAGGTCACCACAGTTTTCTGCGGTTTGTGATAGGTCAGCACCATTTTCAGTTTGTGGCCCTCCCCTTCGAGTTGGCCACAGCTCCCAGGGTCTTTACAAAGATCCTGGCTCCTTTGCTGGCAAATCTAAGAACCCGCGGAATACTGATTCTGGCATATTTGGACGATCTCCTGCTGATAGATCAGTCAGCCTCCAGCCTAAGACGATCAGTCCGAACCACTGTCCGGTACCTAGAGGCCTTAGGTTGGGTCATAAACAAGGACAAGTCCGCCTTGCAGCCAACTAGGAGCTTGGAGTACCTGGATATGCTCCTCGATACAAGCCAGTAGAAGATCTTCCTACCACAAGCAAAGATCGACTCCCTAAGGGTTGTAATACTATCAGTACTAAGCAAGTCAAAACCAACTATTCGGCTCTGCATGCAGCTGTTAGGGAAGATGGTGGCGACATTCGAGGCAGTACCCTACGCTCAATTCCACTCGAGGAGATTGCAGAATGCGATTTTGTCGAAATGGAACAAGGAGATTCAGGCCTTGGATTTACCCATGACTCTCTCCCCATTAGTCCGGGGCAGTCTAGGCTGGTGGTTAGCACCCGGGAACCTGAAGAAGGGAAAGTCCTTCAGCCCCGTGGATTGTCAGATAGTCACAACAGATGCCAGCCTATCAGGCTGGGGGGCGGTCCTGGGGGACTTATCCCAGCAGGGGAGGTGGTCAAGCACAAAAGGGGTTCTACCTATCAATCTCTTGGAGATTCGGGCAGTTCGGTTAGCTTTAAGGGCTTGGACAGCCAAACTGCAGGGGACCCCTGTCAGAATACAGTCGGACAATGCCATGGCGGTGGCATACATAAACCACCAGGGGGGCACGAGAAGTCGATCTGCCCAGAGAGAGGTGGATCAGATATTCATTTGGGCAGAAGCCCACATCCCATGCCTATCGGCAGTATTTATCCCCGGTGTACAGAATTGGCAGGCAGATTATCTCAGCCGACGTCAATTATTTCCGGGGGAATGGTCAGGACATTTGTCGGAGGTGGGGAACTCCGGATGTAGACCTCATGGCATCAAGATTAAATGCGAAACTGCCCAGATTCGTGTCCTGGACAGGGGACCCATGGGCCTGCGGAATGGACGCTCTGGTATGCCCGTGGCACCAGTTCTCGCTGATATATGCCTTTCCGCCATTACAGCTATTACCCCAGCTCCTTCGTCGGATCAGGATAGAGGGCAAGGCCATGATCCTAGTGGCTCCATCGTGGCCCCGAAGGTCATGGTACTCCCTGATTGTCAAGATGTCAATCGAAGATCCCTGGCCTCTACCGCTCCGGCCAGACTTGCTGTCTCAAGGGCCGATATTCCATCCTGTCTTACGGTCGCTAAGTTTGACGGCTTGGCGGCTGAATCCTATGTCTTAAGGAAGAGAGGGCTTTCTAATCCAGTGCTTGCCACTGTAATCAGTGCTAGAAAGCCAGTATCTAGGCTAATATATTACAGGGTATGGAAGGCCTACGTCACTTGGTGTGAGGCCAGGAGGTGGCATCCCCGTAAATTTGTCATTGGTAGAATTCTGGAGTTTCTACAACACGGGGTAGACATGAAGCTGGCTGTCAGCACCATTAAGGGCCAGGTTTCAGCTTTATCGGTTCTCTTCCAGAGACCATTAGCCACTCACTCTCTGGTCAATACTTTTTTACAGGGTGTACTGCGGATTAATCCTCCGATCAGACTTCCGCTATGTCCCTGGGACTTAAATTTGGTCCTGTCGGCCTTACAGAGGCAGCCCTTTGAACCCTTAGGCCAGATTCCCTTGATCCTTCTGTCTAGGAAACTGGTATTTCTGGTTGCTATGGCTTCGGCCAGGAGGGTGTCAGAGCTGGCAGCTCTTTCATGTAAGGAACCATACTTGATTTTCCATAAGGACAGGGTTGTGTTACGACCACTGTCTACTTTTTTGCCCAAGGTGGTCTCGAGTTTTCACCTAAACCAGGGCTTAATTCTTCCGTCTTTCTTTCCCAACCCAAGTTCAAAATAAGAGAGGTTGCTACATTCTTTGGATGTAGTAAGGGCTGTTAGGATCTATCTACAAGCTACAGCCCAGGTCAGGAAGACGGATGCCCTGTTCATTTTACCAGATGGGCCCAGAAAGGGTCAGGCAGCGTCGAAGGCCACCTTAGCCAGGTGGATTCGGCAGGTAATTACTCAGGCCTATGGCCTGAAGGCCAAGGACCCTCCGGTTTCTATTAAGGCTCATTCTACTAGGGCCTTGGGTGCATCTTGGGCAGTTCAGCACCAGGTTTCCATGGCCCAGGTCTGTAGGGCATCTACCTGGTCATCAGTCCACACGTTCACAAGATTTTATCAGTTGGACGTGAGGAGGCGCGGGGACCTGGCCTTTGGTCAAGTGGTCCCGCAGGCCGCCCTTTAGGTTCCTTGCGTCCGATGGCATCTATTGGGCCTTCTTTTATAAGCCTTCCTCCCCTTATTTGGCATTGCTTTTGGACATCCCACATAGTAATTACTATGCCGCTCTGTGTCCCGTGATGTACGGTAAAGAAAAGGGGATTTTTATATACAGCTTACCTGTAAAATCCTTTTCTTGTAGTACATCACGGGACACAGAGCATCCACCCCTCTTGTTGGGGAATTTTTTGGGATTAATATTGCTTGCTACAAAACTGAGGTACTCCCCATAGGGGAGGGGGTTATATAGGGAGGGACTTCCTGTCTGAAGAGTGCCAGTGTCCATCACCTGAAGGTAGGCTCTATAACCCACATAGTAATTACTATGCCGCTCTGTGTCCCGTGATGTACTACAAGAAAAGGGTTTTACAGGTAAGCTGTATATAAAAATCCCCTTTTTCCAGGTCCCTTAAAAGAAGGTTTCCCTTTACAGAGGACCCGGCGTCTATTTGGAATAAAACCCCCAAATTAGACGCAGCCTTCTCCCAGGTCTCCAGAAACACGGACCTAGCGTTCGAGGACATGGGGGCTTTAGCTGATGTGATGGACAAGAGGATAGACTCCCTTCTTAAAAAGACATGCGACTCTACCATGGGTAACTTAAAGCCAGAGATGGCGGTTACAGTTGTGGCCCGCAACTTAGAGTATTGGCTCAGCAAGATCCAGGAGCATATTGAGGCAGGTACGGCTAAGGATACTATCTTATCCTCCTTTCCCTCAATCCTGCGAGGTGTCGCTTATATAGCTGACGCCTCAGCGGAATCTATCCGCATGTGGGCCAGGTCAGCGGCCTTGGTTAACTCTGCCAGAAGAGCCCTTTGGCTCAAAACTTGGCCAGGTGACAAGGCCTAGTTATGCGGGATACCCCTGACTGGTGACCTACTCTTTGGCCCAGGTCTGGAAACCGTTCTAGACCGCACAGCGGATAAGAAAAAAAATACTTTCCTCTCAAACGAAAGGCCCCGGTACAGTCAAAGAAGGGGTTTGAGGGGCAGAAGAAGCCTTGGACCCCGAAAGGCATGGGCAGAGGAGGGGTGATTTTTCGCCCTCCTGAGCAGCCCAGCAAAAAACAATGACTCCCCAGTCAGGGTGGGAGGAAGACTGGGGACCTTTTTCCCACAATGGGAGGCAATTTCTCCCAACCAGTTCATCCTGGGGGTCATAAGAAGGTAGTATCGCCTAGAGTTTACAAGTCCCCCCCCCCCCCCCAGAGATACCTAATTACACACTTACCCAGGTGCAAAGAAAAATCTTAAGCCTTGCTTGGGGCCCTAAGGGATTCTATTTACACATTTTTGTTGTGAAGAAGCCTTCTGGAAAATTCAGACTAATTCTGAATTTAAAACCCCTGAACAGGTCGATTACAAGCGGTTCCGCATGGAGTCGATATTCACAGTCAGGGCCCTTCTCCTCCCACAACTGCTTCATGGTATCTCTGGACCTCAGGGACGCGTACCTACACGTCCCGATCGCAGAAAACCCTGTTTCCTGCAGGTAGCGGTAGACCTAGATGGAACAATTGTACACCTGCAGTTCCAGGCTCTGCCATTCGGGCTATCCTCATCTACTCTCCGCATCTTTACCAAGGTCTTGGCAGAACCCGTGGCGTTTCTGCGACTCCAGGGAGTGTCCATCATAGCGTACCTGGAGGACCTGCTCCTGTTCGCGGCATCCCCAGAACAGCTTTCCAAAGATCTGGAGATGACGATGAAAATCCTAACGGACCTGGGGTGGCTACTGAACTTGGAGAAATCCAGTCTCATCCCCTCACAGCGTATCACATACCTGGGATTCTGGTTGGACTCAACACTCTTAAGAGTGTTTCTCCCAACAGAGAAGGTTAGACAGAGCAGTGGCCCTCCTACAATGCAACCAGCAAGTCCCGATAAGATCTCTGATGTCAACACTAGGTCTGCTGACATCCACCCTCCCAGCAGTCCAATGGGCAGGACTACACTTTCGCCCCCTGCAGGCCTCGTCCTAAGGGTTTGAGACCACAGTCTAGAGGCTCTAGACACATTGGTTCAGGTACCAGATCAGGTAAAAAGATCTCTCTGGTGGTGGAGGAAGGTTACAAACCTGTAGCAGGGTCGGCTGTGGCTTATCCTGGTGTCTCAGGTAGTAACCACAGACGCAAGTGGCAAAGGCTGGGGGGCTCACCTGGGGTTCCTTCCAGTTCAGGGCACCTGGGGGTCCGAAGATCTAAAGAGATCGTCCAATTGGAAGGAGCTGTGGGCGGTGGGGCTAGCCCTCAGATTTTTCCAAGAGGAACTCCGGGGACACCACACTCAGGTGAGGACAGACAATTTCTCGGCCGTAGCCTATCTAAACAAGCAGGGCGGCACGAGGAGCGGAGTTCTGTTGGCCCTAGCAACAGACATCCTGAGCTGGGCCGAGATCAACACTCTCTCACTCTCAGCAGTCTTTCTGAAAGGCGAGAAGAATGTGTTGGCAGACTTTCTCAGTCGGAAGCAACTGAGAGAGAGCGAGTGGGTCCTCAATCAGGAGGTCTTCAGTCTCTTGGTCAAGAGATGGGGACCTCCGGAGGTGGACCTCTTTGCGTCAAAAGAAAATGCGAAGGCTCTCTTTTCTCTCTCTAAACAGAGGAGAGGGAGCACTGGGGGTGGACGCACTGTCCTAGAGCTGGCAGTTCAGAATGTGTTACGCATTCCCACCACCGGTATTATTGCCCGCAGTGCTAAGGAAGTTTCAGTTGGAAAGCACTTCCCTGATCCTAGTGGCACCACATTGGCCCAAGAGGGCTTGGTTCTCAGTGCTCAAGCAGCTGGCTGTAGAACCTCCCCTTCTCCTACCGCCCCGAGAGGATCTCCTCTCGCAGGGCCCAGTTCTCTGCCCTCAGGTACACAAGTGGAAACTAGCGGCCTGGCTACTGAGGAGGGCATCCTAAGATCCAAGGGATTTTCAGAGAGGTTAATTACCACCCTCCTTAATAGCAAAAAGAAGGAGACTCGCCAGATCTACCAGAAGGTTTGGCTTTACTTTAATAAGTGGTGCATAGGACGTTCCTGTTCGGTGCAGAGCCCCACAGCCATTCTAGAATTCCTGCAGCGTGGCGCGGATAGGGGTCTTTCTGTAAGTACCCTCAAAGGACATATCTCAGCGCTTAGTGCATTCCTAGAAAAACCGTTGGCCTCTAACCCCTGGGTAGTCAGATTTTTCAGGGCTCTCTCTAGGCAGAGACCGGCTCAGGGCCCACCATTCCCCAGCTGGGACCTGTCCTTAGTTTTGCAGACCCTCACGGGTCCCCTTTTTGAGCCTTTAGACAAGTGTTCTCTAAAGGAACTGACCTTAAAGGCAGTATTTTTGGTTGCAGTGACTACTGCTAGGAGGGTCAGCGAGATAGAGGCCTTATCTGTTAGACCCCCCTTTTGTGTTATTTTTCCAGATCGGGTCATTTTTAAGATCGATCCAGAATTTTTACCCAAGGTTACTTCGAAATTTCACAGAAGTCAGGAAGTAGTTCTACCTTCCTTTTGTCCCAACCCCACAGGTGAAGGGGAGTTGAGGTTTCATACCTTGGATGTCAGGAGATGCATCCTGCACTACCTAGAGCTGACAAAGAAATTTAGGAAGTCAGACTCAGTATTTGTTTTGTTTTCTGGGGCCAGAAAGGGTTACAAAGCGTCTCGACGCACTATTGCCAGATGGCTCAGAGCAACCATTGGACAGGCATATACCCTAGCTGATAAGGAGATCCCTACAGGGATAAAGGCACACTCTACCAGAGCTTTGGCAGCTTCTCAGGCGGAAAAGGCTGGAGCTACGCCAGAACCGATATGCAGGGCAGCGACATGGTCCAACTGCTCCACTTTTGTGAAACATTACAGAGTGGACCTGGTGTCGGCAGGTGAGAAAGCCTTTGGACGTAAAGGTTTTGCAAGCTGTGGTCCCACCCTAGTTGGTAAGTGCTCGCTTATCCTTTAACTTATTGTTAAAACTGAAGTCCGGCAGGGGAAGTGAGAATTTATGGGCTGGCGCAGTGTTTCCAGAGGAAGGGGAGGAGCCTATGTCTCTCATTGTGGGCTGTCCTGAAAGATGACTGGAAAAGACGTTACCGGTAAGTAACTGTATTGCTGCTTACCAGGGCTGGTGCAAGGATTTTTGACACCCTAGGCGAAACCTGTGCCTCTGGACCCGGCCCGAAGAAAAATGGTGGATGGCACTAGCTCACTTCCTCACGCCAGCCGTGGTCCACTTTGTTGCACGCCCCTCCCCCCCACACACACACACACATCTGTTCCCCCTCTGTTCCCCCCTGCACACCTGCCCCCCCAACACACACATATCTGTTCCCCCTGCACACCTGTCCCCCCCCACACACATACCAGTACCCCCCTGCATGTCTGTCTGTCCCCCCCACACACATATCAGAACCCCCTGCACGTCTGTCTGTCCCCCCCACACACATACCAGTACCCCCCTGCATGTCTGTCTGTCCCCCCCCACACACATATCAGTACCCCCCTGCACGTCTGCCCCCCCACACATACCAGTACTCCCTCGCACATCTGTCCCCCCCCCCCCCCCACACACATATCAGTACCCCATGCACAGCTGCCCCACACACACACACACATATATCAGTACCCCCTTGCACGTCTGTCCCCCCCACAAACACATATCAGTACCCCCTGCACGTTTCCCCCCCCCCCACACACACTTATCTGTCCCCCCTTGCACGTCTGTTCCCCCCCACAAACACATCAGTACCCCCTGCACATCTGCCCCCCCCCCCACACACATATCTGTCACCCCCCTGCATATCTGCCCCCCCACACACATCTGTCCGTTCGTCCCCCACACACATATATCAGTACCCCCCTGCAATCTGTCCCCCCCCCACACACATACCAGTACCCCCCTGCATGTCTATCTGTCCCCCCCCACACACATATCAGTACCCCCTGCACGTCTGTCTGTCCCCCCACACACATATCAGTACCCCCCTGCACATCTGCCCCCCCACATGTGTGGGGGGGCAGATGTACTCCCTCTCACATCTGTCTGCCCCCCCCACACACATATCAGTACCCCATGCACAGCTGCCCCCCCCACACACACACACGCACATATATCAGTACCCCCTTGCACATCTGTCCCCCCCCCCCCCAAACACATATCAGTACCCCCTTGCACGTCTGTTCCCCCCCCACAAACACATATCAGTACCCCCTGCACGTTTGCCCCCCCCACACACACATATCTGTCCCCCCCCACAAACGCATATCAGTACCCCCTGCACGTCTCCCCCCCACACACATATCTGTCCCCCCTTGCACGTCTGCCCCCCCCACACACATATCTGTCCCCCCTGCAAATCTGCCCCCCCCCCCCACACATATCTGTCACCCCCTGCACATCTGCCCCCCCACACACATACCAGCACTCCCCTGCACATGTCTGTCCCCCCCCCCACACATATCAGTACCCCCTGCATTTCTGTCCCGTCCCCCCCCACACACACACACACACACATTTCAGTTCCCCCTCTGTACACAGTGCAATGCACTATTAAAAGCCAGTCAATGTTTTATTTATTGTGACTGGGTGCAGGCTGCCTGTGCTTTCATTGTACCTGTGTCACTCCAGGAGAGTGGCGCTGGCCTGCCTGTACTTGTACACCAGATCCCCGAGCACCCAGGAGGAGGGGGGAACGGCAAGCCCGCCGTAGTTAAAGTACATGCAGGGCTTGTTCCATCTCATCATCCCCCACAGTCAGTACTGTATGTATCACACAGACATCACATGAAAGTGAAACAGCGGAGGACGCCCAGGCTGGGGGGGGGGGGGGCGGGATTTGCAGCCGGGACGGGACCTAATCTATGCCACTTGTTGTGACACACGCTGATGTCAGACTCACTCAGAGGCGAGCGGAGAACTCGAGCCACGCTGGGGGGGGGGGCTCTGCCTAGCGGGCGGCGCTGCTTGCAGTGTCAGGGCTGAGGGCGCTGCCAGCATTTTGTGAAGGACAGTGCAGGAGACTGTAGTAATAGCGGATGGGCGCTCTAGGCAGTCGCTTAATCCGCCTAGTGGTAGCGCCGGCCCTGCTGCTTACCTCTTGTTAGTACACACAGTGACAAACGATACTGAAAAAAAAGTTTTATAACTGGTGTGATACATTCTGCTTTTTGTCAGTGTAGGGAGAGGTTGCTGTGTAGAGCAGGGACAGACTGTAGTGACACAAATAGTTAGCTAACAGGTCCACAAAAGTCCTTTTAAGGACTGGCATAGGTGTACTATTGTTTGGTGTGCAGTATATAGGGGTGTAATACACTTATAATATACCAATATATCCAATATAGAAAACATATTATAGTGGATTTGTATTGTGCAGCATTGTGTATTTGGGTACTGCAGAATTTTTGCCTCTTTCACTGTTTTACCTCTGCTACACACAGTGACAAAATTTGCTGAAAAAAAGTTTTAAAAACTGGTGCGATAAACCAGTGCCCCCCCCCCCCCCAAAAAAGCCAGATTAAAGAGGGGTGTTATATAAAAATATACTTTCATAATAGTGTATTTGGGTACTGCAGAATTTTGGCTTATTTCCCTGCGTTACCTCTGCTACACACATTTCCTGAAAAAAAAGTTTTATAACTGGTGCGATAAACCAGTGACCCCCCCAAAACGACAGATTGAAGCGGGATGTTATATACCTTCTTCCACATATACTGCGCTTCTCTAGAGACTTTTGTCACAGGGTCATTTAAAAAATGACAAGCAGAGGAAGAGGCAGGCCCTTCCGCAGGGGTGGATAGGGGTAGGGTAGGAGCACCAGGCCAGAGCTAAAGTGGGAAGTGGCACAAGGTGCATTCGATTACGTCAAAGGACGCACCAGACTTGGTTGAGTGGCTCACCACCAACACCACCACCACAATATACCCTCCGCTTGAGTCACAGGAATTATTTTCCGATCCATCAGAAGACATTTCCGATGCACAGCCATTCTTGGCATTGAATCAGGAAGAGGAGGTAGCAACAGCCGCCACTCAGCAGTCTGACGACAGTACCCAGATCAGCCCAAGGAGGTTGGTCCCCGCTGTTGCTGCCTACTCCGAGATTTCTAATGTTAGTGGTGGGGAAGGTGACGTCGATGATGACGTGTCTACAGACGTCACGTGGGTGCCCACAAGAGAGGAAGAGGAGGAGAGTTCAGAGGGAGAGATGGACCAACAGATAGGGAGGAGAAGCAGGCCGAATTTACATTGCACAGGAGGGACAAACCAAACTGCTAATGTATCAGGAGCGAGCCATCAACCATGTACGGTCACATCTGGCGCTCCCAGGATGCCGGCCCATGGCTCCGCAGTGTGGGCTTTTTTTTAACGTGTCCGCTGCTGACAATAGTGTTGCCATCTGCAGCCTTTGCAGTCAACGCATAAGTCACGGTAAGCCCAACACTCACCTAGGGACGACCGCCTCAAGAAGGCACCTGGCCTCCCATCACCAAGCCCAGTGGGAGCAACTCCATAAGAACGCACAAAGCCACACTCCAGGCTCTCACCGTCCAGCCTCTTCTCCTTCTCCTCTATGCTCACAATTGTCCTCCACTCCACCTTCCATGATGCCGTCCTCATGTTTTTCTGCAAAAAGGCAGGCTTCCGTGGCCCAAATGTTTGTTCATAAAAAAATGATGACGTCAACCCTCTTGCCCAACGGTTAACCGCTGGCTTGTCGGAACTGATAGCCCCGCCAACTACTGCCATATAAACTGGTGGACTCGGAGGCCATTCGAAAATTTGTGACCATTGGAACACCACAATGGAAGGTCCCAGGAAAGAGATATTTCTCACAGAAGGGCATCCCATGTTCAGCGGCAAGTGAATGTATCTCTGGCACACAGTGTCAGTGCCAAGATGCATCTGACTACAGACACATGGTCTAGCAAACACGGGCAGGGAAGGTATATAACTTTTACTGCCCACTGGGTGAACCTTATGACGGCCGTCAAGCATGTAACCCTTGGCACCCATGTAGATTTACTTTTACTACCATGGATTGCATGCAGGCCTGCCTCTTCTTCTCCTCCTACTCCATCCTCCCTCTCCTCCTCGGCTGACTCCTCCTTTTCCGATGCTACTGTCTCTTCCGCTGCGCCGCCCAAGATCCCCAGAACCTATTCGACATGCCAGGTGAGACGTTGCAATGCTGTGCTGCGTCTGTTGTGCCTGGAAGACAAGAGCCATACTGGTCCTGCACTCCTTTCAGCTTTGCGTTCACAGGCAGATCAGTGGCTAACACTGCTCAAGTTGACAGTTGGTAAAGTGGTGTGCGACAACGTTGCCAATCTGCTGAGCGTGCTGAAACAGGGCAAAATTACACACGTGCCATGCATTGCACACGTCCTGAACTTGGTCGTGCAGCGATTCGTTGCCAAATACTCTGGGGTCCATGACGTCTTGCGGCAGGCCAGGAAAATCTCAGGCCATTTCAGAAGATCTTACACGGCCATGGCTCGCCTTGCTGAAATTCAGCGGCGACACAACCTGCCCGTCAGACGTCTTATTTGTGACTGCCCGACGCGATGGAACTCAACATTGTATATGCTTGATAACTGCACGTTTCTGCTGGAGCAGCCTAACGACTACCTGTACGAACTCTGCGGCAGGACAGGTTCTGGGGAGCTTGTTTTTTTTCCACCGCGCCAGTGGCTGCTCATGCGCGACTCATTCAGACTTCTGCGGCCATTTGATGAGATCACCAAACTGGTCAGTCGCAGCCAGGGCGCCATCAGTGACATCGTACCTTACGCCTTCTTTCTGGAGCGTGCATTGCATCATGTCATTGATCAAGCCGTCGAGGAGCAGGAAGATGAGGAAGTCGCAATGCTGGATGAATTCCCAGGGGGGCTACTCCACCTGAGACAAGTCAACAACTGGAGTCTGAAGAGGAGTCAGTGGAGGATGGTGCCAGGGCAGATGAGGAGGAGCAAGAAGAGCATGCTTTAAACCTTTCTGGGATCCCTGGTGTTGTCCGTGGATGGGGGGGAGGAGAACAAGGACGACATTATCCTGGATGATAAGCAGGAGCCAGGCCACTACACTGCTTCCAGTTTAGTGCAAATGGTGGCCTTCATGCTCCAGTGTTTTAAGAGGGACCCCCATATAAAAAGCATAAAGGGCAAGGACCAGTACTGGGTGGCAACATACTTAGACCCCCATAACAAACAAAACATGGCGGAAATGTTACCACCATCACAGAGGGCTACCAGAATGAAGCACTTAGAGGGCTTGCTTCGAGAAATGCTGCATTCTGCTTTTGCGTGCGCTGGCAGAGGAATTTCCACTCAGAGAAACCGTTGCGGGTACCAATCCAACAGTGCCTGCAAGAAGAGGGTGGTTTGAAGATGTGTTGGTCACTAATGATATGAGATCATTCTTTCAGCCGACCCATCGACAGCTGTTCTCCAGATCCAGCATCAGGGAATGCCTAGACTGACAGGTGTCCGACTACATCGGGTTAACGGTCAATGTGGACGCACTGAGAAGTGATGAACCCCTGGTCTACTGGGTGGGCAGGCTTGACCTCTGGCCAGAGCTTGCACAATTTGCAATGGAACTGTTGGCTTGCCCCTCATCCAGTGTCCTGTCCGAAAGGACAGCAGGGGGGGTCGTGACCGATAAGAGCACTGGCCTAGCTCACGACAGTGTTGACTACCTCACATTTCTAAAAATGAATGAAGCATGGATCTCGGAGGTATTCAACACATGTGACCAGTAGACCATGTTTGATTCAAATTCCTCATAACAGGCCACAAATATCCGCCACCACCCATAACAATTCATGGTCCCTGTCTTAGGTAAATACAGCGGCATAGCGGGGCATGGCCGGCATGGCAGACTGATCAGACGTGTTTGCTGAGCTCTGCTGGGGAGAATCCGAAAATATATCCGTATCTGGGGGATAACAACACAAAATCTTGCTCATAGGCTTCATATGCAAAAGACTGAAGTTTCCAGCGGTGATTGAGGCATTGGAGAGCCCGCTTCCAGAGCTCTGGGGCCCGCCGGCGCGCCTTCACAATATGGCGTCACAAAATGACCAGGCCGCGAGTGCGGCGGCCTCCCCGCCTGGGATCGCCGAGGTGATTGGCGGCTATCTCATCCTGCCAGCAGTGGCGACCTGTCAAACTATGCTTACCTCCAAGATTGAGGCCGTCCAAATGGACGTGGGGTTGCTGCGACAAGACCTGGACAAGATCCGCTCGCGAGTTACCGCGACCGAACAACGTGTCAGCGACGTGGAGGACACGGTCTCCAGCCACGAGTCCTCGATCCGGTCGCTCACTACCAAGGTGAGGGCACTAGAATACCGAGCTGAAGACGCCGAGAACCGGAGCAGACGCAATAACATCCGCATCGTCGGTCTGCCGGAGGGAATGGAGGGCCGCAACTCAGCGGCCTTCACTGAGGATCTGTTCCGCTCCTTACTCCTGGCCGCGCGGCTCTCCCCCTACTTTGCTGTTGAGAGGGCCCATCGGGTGCCACCGAGATCTGGACCGGAGGGTGCCCCCCCTCGCACTTTCATACTCAGCCTGATGAACTTGAGGGATCGTGATGAGCTCCTCCAGGCAGAGTGGCAGGCGGGCAGACTTCCATACTGCAATACCAACCTGATGATGTTCCCGGACTACACGATAGAAACCCAGAGGCAAAGGCGATCCTTTGACGATGTAAAGGCGGCGCTCCGAGCAAAAGGGATTGTCTACAGCATCCTGTTCCCGGCCAAGCTGCGGGTAGTTGATGCTCCTGTCCCCAGTGCAGCCTCTGAAGTACAGCCATTACATCCCATTAACTTCACGGCTGCTGAGACACCGGGTCCCCCATTGATTGATTAAGCAGGTCTTTGGGGGCGGGTGCACCCTTGGGGGTGGCAGATCGGCAAGGAATGCTGTCCTTCTTTGAATTTTTATCACATTAGAGTATGGCTAATTTTACTGTGATGTCATGGAATGTCAGGGGCCTCAACTCTGCCATTAAGAGGTCCCTAGTGTTTAAGTACATACAGCGTCCATGGACCTAAGATATGCATACTACAGGAGACTCACTTAATGGGATCCAGGGTTCTGGGTCTGAGGAGGGCTTGGGTTGCTGCACATTATCACTCAACCTATTCCACTTATGCTAGGGGTGTGAGTATCCTGGTGCACCGGTCCCTGCCCTTCCAGCTTCAGGCAGACTTGACCCTGGGGGTAGGTATGTGATAGTACACGCCTTGATAGCGGGTGCCCCGTTTGTTATAGTTGGGATGTATCTGCCTCCCCCTGAGGACCTTACTCTCCTTCACAAGGTGATGCAGATTGTTACACAATACGGGGTGGACAAGGTGCTCCTGGTCGGCGATTTTAATCTAGTTATGTCTGACACAGAGGATAGGCTCCGGCCTTCCCAGTCCCCGTAACCTGGCCTGGCTGCCTGGGCATCTACTTTTGGTATGACAGATCTTTGGCGTCACTTTCACCCTTCTGATACACAATTCACGTGCCTATCCACTACCTTCCGAATGCTGTCTCGCATTGATCTGGCGTTTGCCTCCTCCGGTCTTCTGGGTGGGGTTGTGTCTGCCGAGATTCTATCCCGGGGCATATCTGATCATGCTCCTGTGCTGGTCTCGGTGGGGGCGGCCTCTACGGGAGGCCGGGGAGTCTGGCGGCTCTCGAGGTACTGGATTGCTGACTCGCATTGATCCAGGATCCATAGATTCAGGAGGATATGCCGGAGGAAGTTTGTAACTTCTGGTTGGAGAATGAGGGGTCCACGGACCCCTTGGTACTCTGGGATGCTTTTAAGGCCTGGCTCAGAGGGTCGATGCAGTCTCTTGGGCAGCTGGAGGACCGGGCCATGGCGCAGGAAAGATCCTATGTCCAATCGCCTGATGCGACTAATTACTATGCCTCTCACTGAGCTCTCTCTCCTAAGAGTTGATCTTACTAAAAAGTCCATGCTTTACAGTGCCCAACGGGTGTTTGAGTTTGGGGAAAAAAATGGGAGACTTCTGGCGTGGCTTGCCAGGGGGCAGAACCCCACTACGCACATAGGAAGGGTGAGGGATGAGGACGGAAGTTTACTGACCACCCCGGAGGACATTAACTCTAGGTTTCTCCGCTTCTATCACAATCTCTATTCCTCTAAGGTGTCCTATGTCCCAGATGAGCTTTCTGACTATCTTGATAGGATCCCTTTCCCCACGCTTGACATAGATAAGAGTAGTGACCTGGATAAAGATATCACTTTGGAGGAGGTACAGACGGCCATGGGCTGCATGCAAGCGGGTAAGGCACCGGGATTGGATGGGTTGCCCACGGAATTGTACTCAGAGCATCAAGAGTTATTGGCCCCTAGACTGACTTCACTCTTTGCACAGTTCTTCACTCAGGCCCCATACTCACGAGCAAACATGTCTGCTGAAACTGGCCCGCAGGCCAGTTTCAGCAGACATGTTTGGTCGTGTGTGGGCGCGAGCGGGCCGAATTCCAGCAAACATTTGCCCGCCGGGCCTTTTCCCAGCAGACAAATATTCCTGGACTTGTTTTAAAACAGCCCGCTGGAATTCAGCCCGCTCGGACATGTACGGTCGTCAGTACAGACCTACCGTACATGTCCAGCCGCCCGCCGTGCCTCGCATGCGTCGAATGACTTCGACGCATGCGTGGAAGCATTTTAAAGGCGGGCCGCCCACGTCGCCGCGTCATTGTCGCGGCGACACCGCGTCATCGACGCGGCGACACCGCGGACACGCCCCGCGTATTGTTTACGCGCGGACTTCTGTACGATGGTGTGTACAACCATCGTACAGAAGCCCTCTGGCAGACATGTATGGTGAAAACGGTCCGACGGACCGCTTTCACCATACATGTTTGTCCGTGTGTACCCGGCCTCAGGGGGCCCTACCGAGCTCCATGTCTGAAGCGGTGGTGGTTCTGGTACCTAAACCGGGTAAAGACCCGGAGGAATGTGGATCTTATAGACCCATCTCTCTGATTAACGCGGACGCTAAAATCTTGGCAAAGATTTTGGCCCTGCGACTGGTCACGGTGCTGGAGGACCTGGTACATCAGGATCAGACGGGGTTCATGTCGGGGAAAGGCACAGATATCAATATCAGGAGACTGTTCCTCAACTTGGACACTCCCCATGACAACAGTGGTGAGCGGGTCATAGCCTCCCAAGATGCCGAGAAGGCTTTTGACTCGGTGGAGTGGGGTTATCTCTGGGAGGTACTGAGGCGCTTCGGGTTCGGGCCCAAGTTCTTGAAATGGCTATCTATGCTATATGCATCCCCCAAAGCTAGAATACGCACAAATAGCTAATTGTCGGAGCTCTTTCCCCTCCAGAGGGGCACCAGGCAGGGCTGCCCCTTGTCGCCCAGCTTGTTTGCTCTGGCATTGGAACCCCTGGCGATCCTAATTAGGGAGTCGGAGGAGGTCTGTGGGCTTCGGATTGGCCCCTTGGAGGAGAGGATCTCTCTCTACGCAGACGATGCCCTACTTTATCTACAGGATGCAAATACCTCCCTGCAGGCGGCCTTGCAGATCTTCGATCTTTTCAGACGCTTTGCCGGGGTTAGGATTAACTGGGCCAAATCTGTCCTGTTCCCACTAGATCCTGGAGCCAGGGCAGGGGGGACCTTGTCCTGCTGTGGGTTGAGGAATTTAAATATTTAGGAGTAGTGGTGTTACGCAACCTCAGGGATTTCCGCCGTCTCAATCTCCTTCCTGTAGTTCGACGACTTAAGGAGCACTGCTCCAGGTGGAGGGACTTGCCTCTTAACCTACTGGGATGCATAAACATTCTGAAAATGCTCTATTTACCAAGATTTAACTACATCTTTAGGCACTGCCCGGTTAAGCTACCACTCTCCTTCTTTAGGGAAATTGATGCCTATATAGGCTCGTTTTTGTGGAGGGGATCGTCCCCTAGGCTGGCGCGATCCACCTTGCAGTTACCGGTCCGCTGTGGAGGGCTTGCGCTTCCCAATCTCCTGGTGTACTATCGGGCAGCGGTATTGGTGACTCTGAGGTGGTGGTTCGAGCAATCCAGAACAAATGCGGCTACCTGTTTAGAGGCGGCGATACTGGGTTCACTTAAAGAACTGGGGAATCTGGTTTACAGAGAGGCCGCGGCGTATCCCTCCCTACCAGAGCCCACCAAGACCACCCTGCTAGTACGGACTGCGGCCTGTAGACGACTGGTATGCCCTGACCATTACTCCCCCTTCTGCCCACTTTGGGGAAATCCTTCTCTTCCTCACTTCAGAACTATCCCAGACCCTCAGCTGTGGGCGGGATACGGGATTAAGACTCTGCGAGACGTTGTACGCTCGGGTTCACTGATGTCATTCCAGGAGTTAACTGTCAAGTATGGACTTCCGGGGCAAATGCTGTTTAGGTTCTATCAGCTGAGGCACACTGCTAGGGCGCAGTTCCCACAGACTATCACTCTTAAGGCTGACTCCATTGAGGAGCTACTGGCTCAGGAATCTCTTAAAAAGACGATGTCCACGCTCTATATGGCCCTGTTGGAGGTGGACTCTCCCAAGATGAGTGCCCTCTGGGACAGGTGGCACGCTGATATCCCTAATCTTGATAAAGAGGATTGGGAGGATTGCTTTGAGGACGGGGCTAGGATACTGATCTCGTCTAGGGATAGGCTGGTCCATACCAAATTTATGCATCGTGTCCACTACACACCTCAGAGGCTGCATCGAATATACCCTGACAGGTTCCCGGGCTGTCTTCGCTGTCGGTCCCCGGAGGGCTCATTTCTTCATATGTTCTGGACCTGTCCACTGCTGGTGACCTTCTGGAGGGGGGTGTTTGAATGTGTCAATATCCGTCTCTCTCTAACCATCCCAGTGTCACCTGAGCTGGCCCTACTAGGGATTCATGACGATGACCAGCGTCCTCGCTACACTAAGATACTTGTCTCCATGCTTATGTTTTATGCTAAAAAAGAGATTCTTAAGAAGTGGTCCTCTCCCCAGCCTCCCACGGTGGAGGCCTGGGACTCTTCTGTGAATGCGCTAATACCAATGTATAAGCTGACTTATATCAACAGGGGCTGTCCCCAAAAATTCGATAGAGTCTGGCTCCCATGGACACAACAGTTCTAATGTATATTTTATCTGATATGGGTGCCCTCTCGGCAGATGTGGTGCATGTATGTTGGGTGGGTGGATTGCTTCTACGGCCTGCTACTAGACTGTGGTAAATACTAAATACCTGCTTACTTTAGTGACAATGTATGTACTATTCTATCTGAGCTATGTACACATATTATTTGTATTCTGATGTCTTCTCAATAAAGACCAACCTGTTTGTTAAAAAAAAATACAGAGGCATAAAAGGCCTTTTATGTCAGTTGAATGCCTAATTTTTGGGGCCTGCACTTATTAATCCTGTGAATGCTTGATGTACCACCAGCCCCAGAATACAAAGTTGTTTGCTGTCAGGTGAACGCCTGTGGGCTAATTTTTGGGGCCTGTAATCCGGTTTTTCGCTTAATACTTCTGGTAGGTCAGTGTCCATGTTTTGGGACTATTTGTGCACAGCTAGTAAGTATTTTGTGGCTGCATATATAACCTGCAAGTTTTTAATGTTCGCCTGCCATTAATGTCAATGGGGCCCGATGGAAAATTTAGGGTTCGCGAACATTTGAGAAAGTTTGCGGTTAGCGTTCGCGAACCGCCCCGCCAGATGTTTGTCCATCACTAGTAGTGGTATCTTCTAGTCTCTTTCTTTCACTTTTATTTAATCGCCTCACGCCACACATATATTTATACATGAAGTTGTTCATTCATGCACCTTTTTCATGCATACATTTTAGTATCATTTGTAGTGTCAGCTTCGAACTTCACTCTCTCTAATATTTTAATAATTTGATATTTTTTAAAGTTCACTAACTTGACATTCTTAGGTGGATTCATAAAGAGTTAGGCCGGCGTATCAGTAGATACGCCGACCTAACTCGGAATCTGCACCGTCCTAAGTTTAAGTGTATTCTCGAACTGAGATACACTTAAACCTATCTAAGATACGACGGCTTGCGACGTCGTATCTTAGGGTGCAATATTTAGGCTGGCCGCTAGGTGGCGCTTCCGTTGAGTTTGACGTAGAATATGTAAATGCATAGATACACTTATTAACGAACATACGTGCGCCCGTCGCAGTAAAGATACGCTGTTTCCGTAAGAGATACGCCGCCTAAAGATAAACATGCCCCCTAGGTGGTGTAGCCAATGTTAAGTATGGCCGTCGTTCCCACGTCGAAATGTGAAAATTTTACGTTGTTTGTGTAAGTCTTCCGTGAATAGGGCTGGACGTAATTTACGTCCACGTCGAAACCAATACGTCCTTGCGGCGTACTTTGCCGCAATGCACACTGGGATATGCGCCGTTCGTAAAAAATGTCAATCGCGTCAGGTCACCCCCCATTAACATAAAACACGCCCCCTCAGCCTAATTTGAATTAGGCGCGCTTACGCTGGCCCCATTTACACTACGCCGCCGTAACTTAACAGGCAAGTACTTTGTGAATACAGTACTTGCCTAGCTAACTAACGGCGGCGTAGTGTAAATACGATACACTACGCCGCCGCAAAGATGCGGCAAGGTACCTGAATCTAGCTATCTGTATGAAATATTGCCTCTTTTTCAGGAGTTTTGTGATATGTATATATTCAAAATTATCTACACATATGTTTTTATCTTAACCACATGCCGACCGCGACATTGCCGAAAGACGGCTACAGCGCGGTCTAATTATTCTGGGAGGACGTCCTCCCGTGCTCACGCTTCCCGCACGCCCCCTGGTGCGTGCTTGCGAAAGTGTCCGTGCTCGCCGGGTTCGCCAATGATAGCACCCCTTTACCATGTGATCGCTCCGCCAAATGACGGAGCGATCACTTGTAAACAAACCGGCGTCATGTGGTGACGCCGGTTTCCTCTCCCCTCTGTGTACCGATCGGTTCATTGTGAGAGGAGAGGGGAGAGAGGGGATAGCAGCAGCCCTGCTCTGTGACAATTGAAGTCACAGCTACAGCCATTCCTGCCCATGCTCTGCAATACCTTGCCCATACTCTGCCGTACCCTGCCCATACTTTGCCATACCCTGCCCATACTCTGCCATACCCTACCAATACTCTGCCATACCCTGCCCATACTCTGCCATACCCTGCCCATACTCTGCCATACCCTGCCCATACTCTGCCATACCCTGCCCATACTCCGCCATACCCTGCCCATACTCTGCAGTACCCTGCAATACTCTGCAATATTCTGCATTACCCTGCAATACTCTGCCATACCCTGCAATACTCTGCCATACCCTGCAATACTCTGCCATACCCTGCAATACTCTGCCATACCTTGCAATACTCTGCCATACACTGTAATACTCTGCAATACCCTGCAATACTCTGCATTACCCTGCAATACCCTGCCATAACCTGCTATTCTCCGCAATGCCCTGCTATTCTCCGCAATAGCCTGCTATTCTCCGCAATACCCTGCAATATCCAGCCATACTTAGCCATGCTCTGCCATACCCAAAGCCATAACTTTGTGTTTAAAAAAAAGCGTTTTAACCACTTCCCGCCCGCTGGCTGTCATATGACGTCCTTGACTTTGTGCTGGCATTCAGATATCAGCTTTTTCAGCCAGCGATTCCCTACACCATAAGAACGTTCAAAGCAGCTGTTTCACCTCTTGATCATTCTTACGGGAGGCGAGAGGGGACACCCCCCCCCCTTCCGCCGCCCTCCGGTGCTTCTACCGACTCACCGCTACGATCAAAGCCAGGATCGTTTTTTTTTTTATTTGAGGCTTCACAGCCTAGAGGTGAGATGTGGGGTCTTATTGACCCCATATCTCACCGTAAAGAGGACCTGTCATGCCATATTCCTATTACAAAGTGTCAAACTAAAATAAATAAAGTAAAATGAACAATATATTATTTTTTTATTTTTTTTTATTTTTTTTGGGTGCCCCTGTCCTCATATGCTGGCATGCAGAAGCGAACGCATATGTAAGTCCCACCCACATATGAAAACGGTGTTCAAACCACACATGTGAGGTATCGCTGCGAACGTTAGAGCGAGAGCAATGATTTTGGCCCTAGACCTCCTCTGTAACTCAAAACATGTAACCAGTAAAAAAAATTAAAGCGTCGCCTATGGGGATTTTTAAGTAGCGAAGTTTGGCGCCATTCCACGAGCGTGTGCAATTTTGAAGGGTGACATGTTGGGTATCTATTTACTCGACATAGCTTCATCTTTCACATTATGCAAAAACATTGGGCTAACTTTACCGTTTTGTTTTTTATAGGCAGAAAACGTTAGAAAAATTACTGCGCAGATACCATGTGAGGGTCTCTGCTAAAAAAACATATATAATGTTTTGGGGTTTCTATGTAATTTTCTAGCAAAATAAATGATGATTTTTACATGTAGGAGAGAAATGTCAGAATTGGCCTGGGTGCTCCAGAACGCCTGAAGGAGCTCCCTGCATGTTGGGCCTCTGTATGTGGCCACACTGTGTAAAAGTCTCACACATGTGGTATCGCCATACTCGGGAGTAATAGCAGAATGTATTTTGGGGTGTATTTTGTGGTATGTATATGCTGTGTATGAGAAATAACCTGCTAATATGACAATTTTGTAAAAAAAAAAAAAATTAAAAAAAAATCTTGATTTTGCAAAGAATTGTGGGAAAAATGACCAAGTTCAAAAAACTCACCATGCCTCTTTCTGAATACCTAGAAATGTCTTCCTACCAAAAGGCGGTCATTTGGGGGGTATTTGTACTTTCCTGGCAGGTTAGGGTCTCAAGAAATTAGATCGGCCGTCAGTACTTCAGGTGTCATCAATTTTCAGATATTGGCACCATAGCTTGTGGACTTTCACAAAGACCAAATAATATACACCAATTTGTACTTATTTTTTACCAAAGATATGTAGCAGTATAAATTTTGGCCAAAATGTTTGAAGAAAAATTACTAATTTGCTCAATTTTATAACAGAAGCGAAGAATTTTTTTTTTTTTTACAGAATTTTCAGTAATTTTTTCTTTTATAGCGCAAAAAATAAAAAACCCCAACAGTGATTAAATACCACCAAAAGAAAGCTCTATTTGTGTGAAAAAAAGGACAAAAATTTCATATGGGTACAATGTTGTATGTTTGAATTGTCATTCAAAATGTGAGAGCAACGAAAGCAGAAATTGGTCTGGTTAGGAAGGGGGTTTAAGTGCCCAATGGTCAAGTGGTTAATTAAATGTGTTTTGTGCTATATAGGTGCACTTTGTTGCGAAACACGTCGAGACTCTACTACTGCCGTTTTTACCATTTGATAAGCACTATTTTATGCTTCTAAATGTAATGCCGTGTACACGATCATTTTTCGGCATGTAGAAAAAATGAAGTTTTTCCAACTTCATAATTAAAAAGACGTTGCCCACACACTATAATTTTTAAAAAATGCTCTAGCAAAGCGTGGTGACGTACAACACATACGACGGCACTATAAAGAGGCATTTCCATGCGGATGACGCCACCCTTGGGGCTGCTTTTGCTGATTTTGTGTTACCGCGTGTTAGTAAAAGTTTGGTGAGAGACGATTCGCGCTTTTCAGTCTTCGTGCTTTAAAGATCATTTTCTGACGTTCAGTTGGTGCTTTTGGGTTCGTATCTGTCTTTCAGTGCTTGTAGTCAGTTCGTATCTGTTTTTGCAGTGGGTTCTTGTCCGCTCGTTACTGTTTTTCAGGTCGTTCTTCAGAGGCCTTGCTGTTCTTCAGTGCGTTTTTTTAGTCCGATCTGATTAGACGACCGTTATCTAGCCATGTTACGGGTACGTTCTCGTCGCCGAGATCGTGCTGTCAGGGCCGCCATCAGGGGGGTACAGGCAGTACACCTGTAAGGGGCCCGGAGGTCCCCAGGGGCCCGGATGGCAACCCCCTTAAAAACAAATATTTTTTTTAAGGGGTCCGGAGGTCCCCATATGGCAACTCCCCTTTTTTTATTTATTTTTTATTAAAAAAATATATTTTTTTTTAATATATTTTTATTTAATTTTTTATTAACGGGACAATTTTTTTTATTTTTTTAGAGGTCCGGAGGTCCCCAGGGGCCCGAAGGCCCTCAGGGCCCCGAATGGAAACCCCCCCTTTTTTTTATTTATTTTTTATAAAAAAAATATTTTTTTTCTAATATATTTTTATTTTATTTTTTATTAAAGGGACAATTTTTTTTAGGGGTAAAGGGGGCCCGGAGATCCCCAGGGCCCCGGATGACAACCCCCCTTTTTTTTTATAAAAAAAAATATATTTTTTTTATATATTTTATTATATATATATATATATATATATATATATATATACACACACACATATATATGTATATATATTTATCATTATTAAAGGGCCCAGAGGTCCCCAGGGCCCCGGAATTCAACCCCCCTTTTTTTATAAAAAAAAAAAAAATTATATTTTATTTCTTTTTTTTATATATATATATATTTTTTATTAAAGGGCTCAGTGGGCCCCAGGGCCCCATGTGGCAAACCCCCTTTTTTTATTTGTTATAAATGTTTATTTTTTTATTTTTGTTTATATATATTTATTTTTTGAGGATGTCTGACCCCGTATTCCAGCAGCTTTTGGCTTCGGTGTCTCCGTATATCACCAGGCAGGACACCGTTATGCGGGAAGCCATCACTGCTGAGCAGCGGCTAGTTGCTACGTTGCGATACCTGCCAACAGGGAGAAGTTTGCAGGACTTGAAGTTCTCGACAGGCATCTCCCCCCAGGCTCTGGGCGTCATAATCTTGGATACCTGTTATGCTATAATACAGGTTCTGCAGGAGGACTATATTAAGGTAAGTTGTGTCCTTTAACCTCACAATCTATGTATTTATTGCTTGCTGATGTTTTTTTTTTCTTTTTTCAATCAGTCCCTAATTAACCTGTTTGTAATATGCTGTGAATGTTCCCTTTGTCCCCATGCATGCTGTAAGCTTTTTATGCTTTTTTTTGGCCTACATGCATATTTCCAATAGCCAACCTCTCCAACATTCTATCCTGGGCCCAAACACACCTAGCCTAGTCACTTCCCCAAGCATTTTGTTGGCTCCATTGTAAGTGCTCCATTTGGTGTCTCCCTATATCCCCAAGTATTTTGTTGGCTCCATTGTAGTCCTTGCCCAACCCCCCCCTAAATGTGTGCATTTTAAAAATGTTGTTGAATTCAGATAGAGTGCAATTTTTTTATTTTTTTTTGAGGTCCCCAACTCATCTTGACACCCTAGGGGGAACTGTAGAGAAAAATCAAATAAACAAAATTCAAACAAACATTGCAATCAGATTCATCACCACCTCTGATGGGCCAAAAAATGTATGCTTGGATAGGTCCAAGCATACATTTTTTGGCCCATCAGAGGTGGTGATGAATCTGATTAGTGATCCATTATTATTTCTGGCTCTTAAAATACTCCTTCAAATTAATGATATCCTGTTGTTTTTGTCAAGAATGTTTCTAGCTAATCTGATTGCAATGTTTGTTTGAATTTTGTTTATTTGATTTTTCTCTACAGTTCCCCACCACGCCACAGGAATGGCAGACTGTGGCAGCAGACTTCGCGCAGCGTTGGAACTTTCCAAATTGTGGAGGAGCCATTGATGGCAAGCACGTCCGCATCGTGCCACCACCCCGTTCAGGATCCCATTACTTTAATTATAAAGGGTTCCACAGTGTAGTGCTGATGGCAGTGGTGTCGGCCAATTATGAATTTTTATTTCTCAACGTTGGGAAAAATGGGCGGATGTCCGGGTGTTTGCCCAGACCGAGTTCGCCCAACGGCTTCAGTCGGAGGACCTTGGATTGCCACCTGCGGAGGACAATGAAGATGGGCTACCGTTCGTCTTCGTTGCTGATGAGGCGTTTGCCTTGGGTCCCCACCTCATGAGGCCTTTTCCCCAATGTACCCTCACCCCTGAGAGGAGGGTTTTTAATTATCGGCTGGCCAGAGCCAGGAGGGTGGTCGAGAACGCCTTTGGCATCATGGCCAGCCGATTCCGGTTATTTCAAACTGCTATCAACCTGGTAGAATATAAATGGAATCATGTCATAGTTTGCTGCTGTATATTGCATAATTTCCTAAAGAGACATTCAACAAACTACATGACACTTGTGCCTGATGAGGCCATTGATGTTCCAGTGGTGGCCTGTGAGGCTGGCCATACAGGCTTGGCCCCCCAAAGCGCCCGTGCTGTGCGGCAACAATATGTTGAATATTTTATGGGTAGGGGGGCCATTCCAATGCCAGATCTTGGCTGAATAAATATTTTTTTTTGGAAAGAAAAAGTCTGTTATTTTTCTTTGTTTGAATATTTTCTAATTTGGGTTTATTTTATCTTTCTCCTAGGTTATCATAGTGCCATGTTTATTTTCCTGTACTAAATACCCATCATTGTCAATGTAAACACCACAAATCTGGATTTGTTGTTTTAGATGTCTTTTTGATATATTAATAAGCCACACATTGTTGAGTATCCAAAAATATTTATTGTTTCACATTTAAAATGTGTCATATTTTTTTTTAATTCCAAAAATATCTTGTTTTTTTTTTTTTTTTTTTTTTATTATCAAGATAATGGAAAATTTTTATTAATACCTACGGTAATATTTCTTTCCTGGCATGTCCTCACGTCAGTACACTATGGGTTAATCCCCTCCTCCGGTCCACCAGTACCACCTTCTTCTTAGCTAATAAGTAGGGGGCCCCTCCTCCCCAGTCCTTGTTCCACTTAATTGGAGGACGACAGGCTTATAGGGAGGGAAGAGCTGTGCTGACGTGAGGACAGGCCAGGAAAGGAAAATTACCGTAGGTATTAATTAATAACAATTTCCATTTTCCTGGCCAGTCTCACGTCAGCACACTATGGGATTTAATTTAGCACAACTAGGGTGGGAAAATGTATATAAGACTCTGACAACAACTGGAAATGATGCTTATTGAATCTTTTTTTATTTTGCCTGAAAAGGCGCCGATACCACAGCGTTTCCAAAACTAGACGTATTAGCTGATGTCACGTCTAAATTGTAATGCCTCGCAAAGTCTTGCAGGAACTCCAGCTGGCTGTCCTGCATATCTCCTCAACCGGTATTTTAGCAAAAACTGCCCAGGAGGCTGCCACCCCTCTGGTAGAATGAGCTCTAATCGCCTGTGGAGACATCAGCCCCTGTTTTTCATACGTGAGACTTATTACTTTGGTGATCCAGGTAGAGATTACTCTTGTTGAAGCGGCTTGTTCTCTCCTAGAACCAGATGGTAAGATGAAGAGGGAATCCGTTTTGCGCACCTGTAGAGAACGGACATAAAACGGATTGACCATGTCCAATGGTCTGAGGTCTAGTTCCTCTTCTTGGCTCGGAGGTTGTATGAAGCTGGGTAGCACCGCCTCCCAGTTGAGATGAAATTTGGAAACCACCTTAGGCGTTATTGTTGGTGACGGTCTTAGGATTACCTTGTCTGAAAGGACGATGCAATACTGGTCTTTACAGGATAGGGCTGCTAGCTCGGAAACTCTCCTTGCCGATGTTATGGCGGTGAGAAAAATTAGTTTGACTGTTAGAAACCATAATGGACATGATTCTGCTGGTACAAAAGGATGTAGAAGAAGAGCCCTTAGCACCGTGCCTAAGTCCCAGGCTGGGAAAAGAGGCCTTCTTGGAGGATTTAGTTTCAAGGCCGCTTTTAGGAATTGTTTTATCAGTGGTTCATCTGCCCATCTGCACCCTGTGAAGCACGTTAAGGCTGATATTTGTACTTTTATTGTACTATAGGCTAAGCCCTTCTTCAGTGCAGACTGCAAAAAGTCCAGCATTTGTGCAATGTTTGGATCCTCTGGGGAAAAATTTTGTTGCAGCGCAAAAGTTATGAATTTTTTCCAAATCCTGTTGTAGGTAACATTGGTCGAGGCCTTCCTAGACTTTAAAGCGGAGTTCCGGCCAGAATTTCACTTTTTAAATCTAAATACCCCTGTAATACCTAAGCTTAATGTATTCTAGTAAAGTTAGTCTGTAAACTAAGGTCCGTTTTGTTAGGTTGTTAGCTGAGGGAACCACGGCCTCTGTGGCCAAAAAGGTAGGATTACTATTGCATGGACCTTCTCCCTCGCAATCTTCAAGTGGGTTTTCATCACTAGCGGCACCGGTGGAAAGAGGTAGACTGGGGGAAAATCCCATGGAATGGAGAAGGCATCTTGGGCTATGGCTTTGTTGCAGCGGAACCTGGACACAAATAGGAGTGTCTTTGCATTGACTCGGGTCGCCATTAGATCCACTGAGGGTGTCCCCCACTCGGAAAAGACTGGCTCCAGGAACTTCCTGTTCAGGGCCCATTTGTTTTTGTCTGGGAATTCCCGACTCAGACGATCCGCAATGGAATTTTGGCTGCCTGGAATGTAGGCTGCTGTTAGGGCTTCCAGATGTGCTTTGGCCCAGACAAATATCTTGGTCGCCACTTGTAACAGTGGCAAACTTTTGGTTCTGCCCTGTTTGGCTATGTATGCCACCGCTGTCTTGTTGTCTGACATCAGTTTGACTCAGGCTCCTTGCACTAGTTTCTCGAAGGCCCGCAGGGCCAGATACGCTGCTTGCAGTTCCAAGAGGTTGGAGTGTCTGGATTCCAACTTGTTCCATACGCCCTGTACCCGCCTGCCGAGGCAGTGAGAGCCCCAGCCCCGGAGACTGGCATCCGAGGTTATCAGAACCCAGTCTCCGGGGGTGAGGGGCATGCCCCGCGCCAGATTTTCCGGCATCGTCGTATACCAAGCTAAGTTCTGGCGAATTCGGTTCGGCATGAGAATCTTCTGGTGGAGAGACGTGCCATCCCACTGGCTCAAAAAAGTCGCCTGGAACGCCCTTGTGTGGAACCTTGCCCAGGGAATGGCTGGGATTGCTGCTGTAAACATCCCGAGCAGAGTCATACAATCCCTTGCTGATAGTGACGGTGACTTCATCACACTGTCTACACAGGCTACCAATTCTGCCCTCTTGCGTTCGGGTAGCAGGACAAGTCCTGTGTCCGTATTGAAGATCAGTCCCAGATATTCCATCTCCTGTGAGGGAACTAACTGGCTCTTCTGCCAGTTGATGATCCAGCCAAACTTTGATAGGGTTTCTAGCACTACCTTGCGTTGTGAAATTAGCTGACTGCTTGAGTGGGCTACTACAAGGATGTCGTCTAGGTAGTGAAAAATCTTTATGCCCTTCAGGCAGATGACGGCAATGACGGCTAGGAGGATCTTGGAAAATACTCGAGGAGCTGTGCTGATCCCAAAAGGTAGACATCTGAACTGGAAATGATCTTCTCCTACCATGAATCTTAAGTATTTTTGGTGGTTCTCGCTGATTGGGACATGCAGATATGCATCTGCTAAATCGACTGATATCAACCAGTCCCCTGGTTGCCATACTGAGATAATCGTAAATATGGATTTCATTTTGAATGTCCTGGGAGTTATATAATGATTTAAACTTCTCAGGTCCAAAACTGGTCTGAGTTCTCCTGATGCTTTGGGAACCAGAAAGATTGGAGAGTATACCCCTTTTCCCTGTTGTTTTATGGGTACTGGTGAAATCGCATTCTTTTGTCGCAAGCCGGTTAAATATTCTTGTAAACAGTTTTGTTTTTTCTGGTCTGTCGGCCAATCTGTGCAAACCACCATATTGGGAGGTTTCTTCTGAAAGGATATTTTGTAGCCATATTTCAGCGTCTTGTGGACCCACCGGTCCTTGACTATTTCCGCCCATACCCTCCAAAGGGATGTTAACCTGGCGCCCACCTGGGGAGGATGGGCGGTTAACCCGTCAAAAAGACTTCTCGGGTTTCTTCGCGGTCTGTGCTGCTTTCTCTTGTAATCTGGCTGAGCTGGCCGGGTGGTCTTCTGCCTCCTCTTGGGTCTCTGAGGCATCAGACCCGATTTTCCCCCCGTTGCTCGACTAATAGCCTCTTCCAGGGTTTTCCCAAATAGCACTTTGCCATTGAACGGGATATTGCAAAGACTTAGTTTAGAAGTACTGTCGGCTACCCAATGACATAACCAAAGGGCCCTCTTGGCTGTCACTGTGAATTCCATGATTTTTGCGAGTAGCTTTCCAAGATCCATCGAAGCCTCTGCTATAAAATCGGCGGCGAGGTCGAATTCTTCTAATGTTTGTATGACCGCTTCTGTTTCCATGTCCGTCTTCAGGGCTGTTTGTATCTTTGAGGTCCAGACCTTCAGAGCTCTGAAGACTGAGGTTAAGGCTATGGCCGGGCGGCATGCTGCACCAGCGGAGGAAAAAACCTTTTTGTCTGTATCAGCACGCCTGTCCATTGAATCTCTGAATATTGTACAATCCTGTAACGGCAAGGCGACTTGTCTGGCCAGGCGTTGTAAGGCCACATCTATGCCCAGCGGGGAATCACAGAGAGCTGCTTCTGGGGGTTTAAATAGGGTATAATATTGAAAAACGATTCTGCATGTTCGCCCTTCTTTCCAGTCTCTCCCAATCATCTTCGAACCACTCACGAATTACAGGCAAAAGGGGAAAGGTGACCCCTTGTCTCTTGCGACTCGGAAAAAATCTTTTAATTTTTTCAGGCGGCTGAGCATCCTGATCCCAGTCTATGGCTTCCCTTACGGCCGTGACAAATGATTCTATGTATTGAAAATTGAATAGAAATTCAGAAGGTTCTTCCGTGTCTGACGAACCTCGTGATGGCCCTTCAGAGTCTGGTGATTCATCTCGGATACGAGGGTCCGCTCTGAATTTGGTTTTAGATCTTGGGGTTTTGCCAGCTGAGGCTGATTGTATCCCCTCTGTGACTGCGTGTTGAATGTAATTTCTAATTCTTTGCACTTCAGCCTCTCTGTCTGTAGCGACGTCTCTAATGCAGCCGGTGCACAAAAGTTTGCCAGGTTCGGAAGGCGCCGAACATGCCCAACAAAGACCGTCATCTGGGCGGGGTCTTAGTTCTGCGGTCTTGGGCTGGCTAGATTTGCGAGCTGGGCTAGAATGGGACTTGTGCATTGCCCGAGACCCAGCCGCTTGCGGAGATTTGGAACGGTGGCAGGACTTTTTTCTCCGTGTATGTCTTGTTTTAGGGCTTCTGCTCCTAAAAAGACAACCAAGAAAAAACGTGTTTTTAGTTCTTGGTATTTGCACTCTTTTATTATAGCCCCCGTCGACCCCTCCTACCTTTCTGGTGAATTTTGTGCATTCTGGGGCTGTGGTGAGCTCATGCTGCATAAACAAAAGGATACCGTAATCAGGAGCTGACCCCAAAATATATATATATTGTGAGGGATTAGCTCGTGGGGATCACCTTTTTCTGAATCACAGTCCGCAAGCAGGCACCTTCTTTTAAGTCTGGTGGATGCCAGGTTTTATTTGTAAATAGTTTGCAGGTCAAAATAAACAAAACAGTAAATTAAGTCCTTGCCGTCCGGCGCTAAACTAGACAAACGGGATCTCCACCACCCACAAAATAACAATAAAGCAAACCTTTTCTTGCAGTTACTTTCCATAGAGCCCCTCACACTCAGGTTCCCTCCTGAGTCTCCAAAAAACCCCAGCACACCGTTGTGCTCTCTTCCTGGTCTTTTAAAGTCCACCTGACTGTGGACTCCAGTGGACCCAAACATCCGGACCGGAAACCCTAGCCAGCCCCAGAGGCTGTGAAACCCGGACCGGATTCGGTTCACTCCCTCATAATGGAACGAATGCGAGGTGAAATGTACCTATTGTCATGTATCTCACCTCGCATACCGTCACATATCCTCCCCCTCTGCTCAAGCCCCTGCAGCTAAGCACTTGACCCAACCATACAGTGCACACGGGAGAGGGCATCTGCATTATTTTGGAGCTTTCCCGGCCTGTGCTCCACCGTAAACTTAAAGGGCTGTAAAGCCAGGAACCACCTTGTCACACAAGCGTTTTTCTCCCTATTGTCACACATCCACTTCAGGGGAGCATGGTCTGTGATCAGCTTAAATGACCTCCCCAGTTGGTAATACCTCAGGGAGTCTAAGGCCCACCTAATGGCGAGACACTCCTTTTCTACAATGGCATAATTTTTTCCGTGCTTGTTCAGCTTCCAGCTCAGATATACCACTGGGTGCTCCTCCCCATCCCTGTTCTGTGACAGTACAGCCCCTAGGCCCACCTCAGAGGCATCCGTCTGTACAACAAACTCCTGGCTAAAGTCCGGGGTTACTAGTACGGGTAACAAACAAAGAGCCTGTTTTAAATTCTGAAATGCCTCCTCAGCTGCGGGATTCCACTTGACCATGACCGACCCCTTACCCTTCGTCTGGTCGGTCAAGGGGGCGGCAATGGTGGCAAAATTGGGTATAAACCGCTTGTAATACCCCGTAATGCCCAGGAAGGCCCTCACTTGTTTTTTATTGACTGGTTGGGGCCATTTTTGAATTGCCTCAACCTTATTGGTCTGCGGCTTGACCACTCCCCGGCCAATAATGTACCCAAGGTATTTGGCCTCCTCCAGGCCTATGGCACATTTTTTGGGGTTGACCGTAAGACCTGCTTCCCTAAGGGAATCTACCGCCGCTTGTACACGGAGCAAATGAGTTTCCCAGTCTGGGCTATGGATGACCACATCGTCTAAGTACGCCGCTGCATACGAGTGATGTGGTCTCAAAATTGTATCCATCATTTACTGGAATGATGCAGGGGCTCCGTGCAGACCAAACGGCATCCGCTTATACTGAAACAAACCCTCAGGGGTGGAAAAGGCAGTCTTCTCCTTGGCCGATTCAGTAAGCGGTATTTGCCAATAACCTTTCGTTAGATCTAGGGTCGTTATGTAGCGAGCCTGTCCCAACCTGTCCACAAGTTCGTCAACCCGGGGCATCGGGTAGGTGTCAAACTTGGACACACAGTTAAGTTTTCTAAAGTCATTACAAAACCTGATACTGCCATCAGGTTTTGGGACCAGCACTATGGGACTTGACCACTCACTGTTGGACTCTTCGATCACATCAAACTCCAACATATTTTTTATTTCCTCCGCAACCGCCTCTCGCCGGGCCTCTGGAATTCTATACGGTTTTACATTTACCCGAACCCCTGTTTCCGTCACTATGTCATGTTGGACCGTGTTGGTCAGTCCGGGAAAGGGGGAGAAAAAGTCTCTATTTTTCTGCACGAATGCCCTAACGTCAGCTTGTTGTGCTACGGACAGGGAATCCGTGAGGGGGACGTCAGGTGTCATGGGTATCCGGTCTGTTGGAGGTGGGGACGTGGCCAGTAAAGTCTCTCGGTCCTTCCAGGGCTTTAAGAGATTCACATGGTAAATTTGGTGTGGTTTCCTTTTCCCTGGCTGGTAGACTTTGTAGTTTACCTCCCCCACCCTTTCGACAACCTCAAAGGGACCCTGCCACTTTGCTAGAAACTTACTTTCTACCGTGGGAACCAGTACCAACACTCTGTCCCCCGGGCTGAAAGAACGGACCTTGGCACCCCGGTTATAGACCCTCCTCTGGGCTCGCTCCATATGTTCCCTTACCAGGGGCAGGACAGCTGAGATTCGATCCTGCATCAACGAGACGTGCTCTATGACGCTCCTATATGGGCTGACCTCTCCTTCCCATGTTTCTTTGGCCACATCTAGCAGGCCCCTGGGATGCCTACCATACAAGAGCTCAAAGGGGGAATAGCCTGTGGATGCCTGCGGGACCTCTCGTATGGCAAACATGAGATATGGTAGCAAAAACTCCCAGTTTCTCCCATCTTTATTGACCACCTTTTTCAGCATACTCTTCAATGTTTTATTAAATCTTTCGACCAGACCATCTGTTTGGGGGTGGTAGACAGAAGTGCGGAGATGGGAGATTTTGTACAATCTACACAACTCCTTGGTAACCCTCGACATAAAAGGTGTGCCCTGATCAGTCAAAACCTCCTTTGGGATCCCCACTCGACTAAATACCTGGACCAATTAATTGGCAATAGCCTTAGCGGAGGTGTTACGCAAGGGTATGGCCTCAGGATAGCGAGTCGCATAGTCCAGGATCACCAGAATATGCTGGTGTCCTCGGGCCGATTTCACGAACGGCCCCACCAGGTCGATGCCAATCCTCTCAAAGGGGACCTCGATTATTGGTAGAGGAACAAGGGGGCTGCGAAAATGGGATGACGGTGCTGACAATTGGCACTCGGGGCACGATTCGCAGTACTCCTTGACCTCTGCATGCAAACCGGGCCAGAAAAATCTTTGAGCGATTCTCTCCCTGTTTTTTTCGACCCCGAGATGTCCCCCCATTACATGACTATGAGCCAGGTCTAGCACTACCCTGCGAAAGGGTTTGGGAACCAGTAGCTGTTCTACCTCTTCCTCTCCAGGTTTTATCACTCGATATAACAAATTGTTTTTAATTGCCATGTAGGGGAAGGACACCACCCAATTAGGATCCACCGGTTCCCCATCCAACATCTTAACATTTTCCCTGGCTCTCATGAGTGTGGGCTCTCGCAGCTGCTCGGTACAGAAATCCTCTCTCCTGACCTCCAGGTCTGGTACCACATTTTGGCTACTCTCCATGTCAGGGTCAGATGGGACTTCCTGTTCGTTACCCTCAGGCTGGGTGCTAGCTTCCCAGTCCTCCGGTTCCCCGGCCATGGCAGGGAAAGGAAGAGGATCTCCGGCTTCCTCGATCCCACCAACAGCATACCTTTCCCTTTGGCAAAACGGGTCTGGTGAGAGTTCCCGTGTTTTCCCAGCAGGGGGAGCTCTATCTATGAGCCTCCCTTGGCTCTCCCATAACTTCCAAAAATGGGGAAAAATTTTCCCCACTAAAGCTTCATGGATCAATGAGGGTACCAACCCCACTGAATGTGTTACACTGCCGCCTGGGGTATCAACCTCAACCACTGCTGTCTGGTAGTCCCGAGTGTCCCCACGGATGCAAATTACCCCAATACTACTGGGGTGTAGTTTTGCGGGGTCTACACAAGCACTCCTGACTAGGGTCACCACACTACCAGAGTCTAGTAGGGCTGTGAGAGGCTTGCCATCCACTAAAATAATGCACATCTGTTTCTCAAGGCGACTCTGACCTACATGTGACCTGTGCAAACAGCGAGATGCATCTTTTCCTATCAGCATAATCACATTGCATAGGTTCATCATTTAGAGGGCAGTCTGCAGCAATATGGCCTAATGCATGGCAACGAAAACACCGTATTTGCCCGACCCCCAGTCCTCTTAACGGTCCCAAAGACCTTCCTGGCTTCTTTGGCCAGTCTCGAGGTCTAGGACAGTCTCATCTGCTGTAACAACCGTTTTATCCACTGTCCCCAAGCTCTTGAACCCCTGAACAGTCTTACCCGAACCGCTGGTAGATCTTGCATCCCTAGACACAGCGAAGTGGGGCGTGATCATGTATAGTGTATACTGTAATGCCCAGTACTCCGGTTAGATAATTGATATCTTAGATGTTAGTATGATGACCATAAATTAAGTTGTTTCGCAGCAACACACCAGGCTCTCCAGAGAACGCAAAATTTAATTAACTTCCAATAACATACAAAGTCCAAAGTCCACAGATGATACAAAAGTCCAACAAAGTAATGTAGTGTCAAAGTCTCATCTCAGAGAATACATGTTCTGATCACTTCTAGATCTGTGCCTTCACATGTTCATGCAGAGAATACATAGGGGTATCTTCTCTATGTAGTGATCTAGAAGTGTATGTATAGTGTGCAGTACTCCGGTTAGATAATTAATATCTTAGATGTTAGTATGATACAAGTGGAAGGGCCCTTATGCAGTCATAGACAAGATTGGACCCTCTGTTTACTTGTTAGATTTGGGAGAGGGTTGGTCAAGATGGAGTCATGCATGTCAGATAAAAGCATTTAAAGGAAAAATGGATTTTATGGATGAGAGCATTGTCTAACTTTCTTCCTGAGATTGTCTTTCAGGTCCCAGGAGGAATGTGAATATCAGAAGACTACACCAAAATGAAGACACCCCCCCTAGACAAATACAAGCCTCTATTAGCATATGTGTTGATAACAGCGTCAATCACTCTACTACTTTGCATCACAAACATCAGAGTGGAAAAGTGTCAAGTTAAAGAATTCAAATGCTTACCATTGGGGAAATCTGATTGAAATAAAAGAAGTGTAATGGATCATACTACGGAACTTACTGTTTTAGAGAACTCAGAAGGCATCCAGATACATGGGGATACTGTCAAGGGCATAGCCGGGGGGTGGATAACCGTTGAACGTGAGATCATGATGCCAAAATCTGATTACCTTATGGAATATGCCATTTGGACTTACCCAGAAGGAAGCGATCGTCACAGGAGTACAAATATAATTTTAGTGGAGACAAAGAATGGACCACAAATGCAAATGACTTTAGAAAGGAATTTTACGATATTCAAGGAGGGTATTATATCATGTAGCCCTCATGATACGAAGAATGGAGTCTATACAAAAGTCTTAAATATAATGGTCACAAATTCTAGAGACTGTCCTACAATTTTTCCGTGGCCAGAACATGGACTCTTCCTTGAGCGAACTCAAACTTTAGTGTATAGCGATGTTTCATACTTATCAGTACCATTATTGTTGAATTTTACGTCATTTAACATTCCAGCGAGTTGCCCAAAATCAATGGGATTATGGTTTAAAACGGTCTTTCAAACACATATAAACTTATTTTGGGATGCTACACAAGGCCTGGATCCCTAAGGATCAGAAGTGGCAGAGGGGATGTAAACAGCAGATAAAGGATCTTCTCACAGAGCGGTCCTCGGACTCACCAGGCAGTCAAAGATCATGAAGAAGAAAAACTCACAATGGCATAATAACGTTTGGAGCATTTAATGAGTTAAACAGTAGCACACTTACAAATTCGATGATAAAAAACAGCATAAAAAATCCGGCCGGTAACAGAATGAGTTGTCCTCAATCGCGGTGACGTCAGCACGTCTCCTCCCGACGTTTCGTCTCAGAAAGACTTGGTCACGGGGTATGAGGAGGCGTCCTGCTTCACCGCATAAATACATACAGGGGGCGTGAACAACGGTGGACACACGTCCCAGGTGACTGCCGATCCGCCATCTTAACTCAGGGAAAGAATAATGGAAAGGTACAGATTAGGGTTGTCCCGATACCACTTTTTTAAGACTGAGTACAAGTACCGATACTTTTTTTCAAGTACTCGCCGATACCGATTACCGATACTTTTTTTTTATGTCATGTGTCAGTATTTTTATTTTATTTTACATTTTGAATTTTTCACTATTTTTTGTTGTTTTTTACAATGCTTTCTTAGTGTGTTTTTTATTTTAATTTGTATTTTTTACATTAATTCTTTTTGTTATTTTTATTATTTGTTGCAATATTTTTTTTTCTTAGTTGTTGGGGGGCTTTGGTGAGATATCGGGGGTCTTTACAGACCTCTGACATCTCCCCTTGGAGACAGAGAAAGGGACTAAGGACACAGATTCCCCAGTCACTTTCTCAGCTGCACTGAAAATGAATGGACAGGAGACAGAGGCTCCTCTCCATTCATAAACTGAAGCATTATAAACACATGTTACGATGTTTCAGTTATATGAATGAACAGAGTCAGTGATCACTGACTCTGTTCATTCAGAAAAGGTAAAAGCTGTGTTTAGCGGCTCCTACCGCTGCTCTCCATCCTGACAGAGGGGGTGGAGGAGGACATGGAGGGTGACACGGAGCAGAGGGGGACATGGAGGGTGGGTGACACCAAGCACGGAGGGGGAAAGCAGCAGCACGGAGCAGGGACACGGAGCATGGAGGGGGAGAGCAGAACTGAGGACGACAGCAGCGGCATGGAGGGGGAGAGCAGAAAAGAGGAGGACAGCAGCGGCATGGGGGGGGACGGAGACACGGAGCATGGAGGGGGAGAGCAGAACGAAGGAGGACAGCAGCGGCACGGAGGGGGAGAGCAGAACAGAGGAGGACAGCAGCGGCATGGGGGGACACGGAGCATGGAGGGGGAGAGCAGAACGGAGGAGGACAGCAGCGGCACGGAGAAGGGACACGGAACATGGAGGGGGAGAGCAGCGGCAGGGAGGGGGACACAAAGTGCGGAGGGGGAGAGCAGCACGGATGGGGGAACTGGAGGAGGATACAGGGACAGTCAGGTATCGGGTGAAGTATCGGAGCATTTTCCCCGAGTACAAGTACTCAGGGAAATGCTTGGTATCGGCCCCGATACCGATACTAGTATCGGTATCGGGACAACCCTAGTACAGATCATAAAAACAACGTGGAATCACCAAAGATTACTATGTCAAGAAATACAAATTCAAAAAATGAGAATAAAAATGAATCAAATGAGCTCCCATCCGCCCTTAAACCTCTCAAGAAGGGTTAAGAAAAAAAGCTATAGAGCATCGGAACGCAGCACAAAGCTGCTGGGAGATCAATGAAAAAAACGATTGTATAATTGTATGATAAATATTGCATTTTAAATCATTTACTACAGACAATCGAATAATAGCCAACCTAACTCCATAAAGAGTAAAGGCCAGCTATGGTATAAAGCGTGTAAAAATACAGCGCTAAATAACTAAAAAATAATAAAATTAATATTAAACATTAAGTCTGCCACAGCGACCACATTGTCATATTAGTGATAAAAAATATATATAAAGACAATGTGTCTACAGAGATAATGGGAGGGGGGGCTAGGACTAGATGAATACAGAAGGAGAAAGGACCTAACTGCATCTAGGAGTTGTCGATTAAGCAGTTCACATCCACTTCTATGTTCAAACCGTATGGTTCGTAACATTTTAGTGTGTGTACCCACAGCATCTCTGTTCTCGAAATGCTCCTCACTAGGTCACTGCCTCTCCAATGCGCCTGAAACTTATCTATTCCCATAAAGATGATACCTGTTGGGTCTTTATTATGGGCCAACAAAAAATGTTTGGACACTGAGTGGTTCGGGAAACCATTCATGATGTTAGTTAAATGTTCATTCATGCGTATTTGGAGGGAGCGCTTGGTCCGGCCCACATATTGAAGCCCGCATTGGGCATTGCAATAAGTAAATAACCCCCGTACTTGAACAAGTGATGAAGGACTCTATGGGGAATCTCTTGGGTGAGTGCCTAGAGCAAAAACTCATGTTTTTTTGGGGAATTGTGGTATTAACAGCACAAACCTGACACTTTCCACACTTAAAAAACCCTACAAGGCCTGACAGAAACATCGATGGAATCTTAGGAGGGTCTAGTACATTGGGTGCCAATCTATCTTTAAGGGATGTGGAGCCCCTAAATACCACTCTGGGTTTATCAGGAAGTATGGCGTTCAAAGTCTTGTCACTTCTGAGGACATGCCAGTGTTTAGACACAATGTGTCTAACACTAGCATGTTGACAAGAGTAGTCTGTTATAAAAGGGGCACTGTAATTGGCCAGTTGATCAACCCTTGGTTTCGACTGAAGCAAATCCTCTCGTTTGGTATTTTTGACCAACTCCAAGGTGTCCACAAGTGAGTCATGGCCATATGCCTTCTCAATGAAATGCTCTGTCAGAATATCCGCCTGATCAGCAAAGGTATTCTGTTCACTGCAGTTCCTCTTGAGGCGGAGGAATTGGCCCTTAGGTACAGCCTTAAGCCATGCGACATGATGGCAACTATCGCATGGGATAAAGGAGTTTCTGTCTGTAGTCTTGAAATAGGTAGAGGTGACAAACCTCCCCTCTTTCACAGAAACAGTCAGATCTAGAAAATTAATCCTGTCTCTGCTAGCCTCATATTTCAGGGCTATACCTCTATTATTGGAATTGAGGAAAGTCATGAAACATGATAACTCCTCCTCCAAACCTCTCCATAGGAGGAGGATGTCGTCGATATATCTGGCCCACAGCATAATCTGGGGCCTAGAGACAACATCAACGACATCCTCCTCCCACTTGGCCATAAACAAGTTTGCCAAGCTAGGGGCATATTTAGCCCCCATGGCAACTCCCCTATCTTGCCGATAAAATTGACCATCGTGCCAGAAGAAGTTATGGGAAGCCGCAAACTGCAGCAATTCCATAATAAATGAAATCTGGGCACCAGGAAGACCAGAATCCCTCTCCAAAAAGTAAGCCACTGCCTCAAGACCCAAATCATGTGGAATCACCGTGTACAGTGACGTGACGTCCGCTGTCACTAGCCAAAGGCCTGAAGGAGGTTGTAAGTCAGTCAAGGTGTTGATGACCTGTCTGGTGTCTTTCAAGAAAGAAGGCATTTTCCTTACCAGAGGTTGTAAAAAGAAATCAATGTATTTGCCCACCTGGGACGTCACAGAATCAATTCCGCTGACTATCGGGCGTCCCGGGGGGGCAAACAGGGTCCTTATGTACTTTCGGCAAGTAGTACATAATAGGGACCCGTGGGGCCTTGGGGACCAAGAAGGCCCTCTCTTTCTTGTTTAGGAAGTTCAAACAAAAACCCTTGTTAACAATTTTAACCAGAGATTTCTTAAACTTGTCTCCCGGATTAAGAGGGAGGCGAGTATAAGTGTCACCATCACTTAGGATGTGATGCATCTCTGCCAGATAATCCACCTTATTGAGAACCACAATGCCACCCCCTTTGTCGGAGGGGCGTATGACAAGATTTTTGTTATCACTTAATAACTTGATGCCCTCCTCCAATTGTTGTTTGCATCTAACTTTTCTGACATTGAGGTTATCCAAGTCTTTGAGGACCAGATCTCTAAACACCCTCAAAGAGGCAGGCAGATGTCCAGGAGGATTGTAGGTGGATGCATTACTCAAACCCGAATGAACATAGTTGGAGACTAAAGTTTTAGAGGGGTTGAAAGGGTTAGAAGATACATAGCGTTGGATGTTAAGTTTGCGCACAAACGTATGGACATCCATATATGTTTTAAATGTACTGATTTTCTTGGGTGGAGCATATTTCAAACCCTTATCAAGAACACATAATTCAGAGTTAGTTAGTTGGTGAGAACTAAGGTTGAAAATACCAGTCCCTACTATGTTTTGGGCCTTTTTGGACTGAGTACGTTGTCCCCCTCTAGTCCCTCTTTTAGTTCTGCCAATCTTTTGGTTCCTTGTCCGGCCCAGGGAAAACCCCAATTGGATTGGGGATGAGTGATTGACTGACTCGGGTAACCCAACTCATATGGTCCTGAGGATTGGGCCTGACTAGTAGTGGAGATGGGGAAAAGGTTGTCACCTTCAAAGTTCTCAAAGTCCCCCAAAGGGAGAAAACTATTGTGGGTGAGAACATTGTAATCGGGTTCAAAAGTCCCCGTGTAATGTGTAACATCTGTATCCCTATGTCTTTGTGTCACATTAGGATGTGGGCCTGTGCCATATTGGCCTATATTCTGTGGTTGAGTCTGACTTCCACCATAGTTGGAAGGGTAACCTGGAGGTGGAACACTATATATTCCTCATCCCCGAGGAACAGGTACAGTAGGTAACCCCACTGCATTCTGACCCCAAGGTTGAGGATAATAACTAGGGGGTGGGCCAAACAGGCCTCATTGATTACCTCCTCTCCCAGAATTGGAACCATGTATTACTGTGGGTTTCTTAACCTTATGGTGACCTTTGGGTGTGTTATTAGGTTTAGTGCGGACAGCATTAGACCTCCCAGGGTGCACATTAGGAACAATAGGATTAACAATAGGATTAGGTAAGGTGACATCCATTGCTGGAGTCGATAAACCACTGGCCTCAGCCAGTAGCTTCTTCTGCCATTCAAACACAACGTTGTTCTGGTAGTCACCATAATCTCTGTTAAACTTTTTCTTTTTTTTGATTTTTTGTTCCTTTTCTTCCTTCTCCAGAATTTTTAACAAGTTATTAGACCTATCAGAATACTCCTCACTGGACATGAAAAGGGTTAGTTTCTCTTTGATTAGTTTGATCTCATCATCTAACCGTTTCAATTTGGTGGTCTTACGTTCCCCCAAAAATTTGAGCAAACTGAGTCCAGAGTCATTAAAGTACTTGTACCATCCCTCTAGGTCGTTATCTCCCTTGTGAGGGGCAATTTCCCACCTCAGGCTTCTGGGGACCATAAGGTGTTTAATATAGGTGTCCAGGAAGACAATGTCCCATTGTGTATGGAGTTCTGCTATGGTCAAGTTTTTTAACCTCATGAAAAGGCCTCCCTGATCATTGTCTCCTTCCTTAAAGGTTTCAAACACCCCTTCAGAGTTAACCACACGGGTTGCCCTGAATTAGAAAATATCTATAATAGGTTAAATGGATGTCTGAATAATTATTGGTGCTCTATGATGAGCCCGAAGATAGCTGCACTAGGTATGTATAAGAACAGTAAATAGAGATGTGAAAAACAGTGCGCTTATCTGACAAAGTTATAAACAGCAGCAAACTCAAAATGTTTATACAAACACAAAAATCATGGTCAAAAAGGTGGAGTTGCGCTAAACAAAATAGATAAATGAGTGAATAAGTATGACTTATTAGGTCATAAACAATGTGGCAATGAATGTGAAAGTCCAAAAAAATATATATCAAATAATTCTAGTGAAAAAATAAAGATAAAAATGAAGTCCCATGATAATCAAATTCCATGTGGTGGGGAACTATCACACAAGTGAAGGAAATCTGGATCACAGCTCCCTGAAAATGCTGACCCTTACCGAATTATAAGATCCTAATGGATCAAGCCGAGCGAGTAGCCAAACACCTGGGCTGCACAGGGGATCAGAGTCTTGATACGATCCTCCCAATAGTCCACCAGCGGAGTATCCAGAAAAACAAATAAACTAAATAGTGTAATACTGTATAGCACCTATACACAGGACATCCCCCAGTGACTGGTAAACGAACAGTGTGACATATAAAAACCACCACCAGAGTACACACTGACCCTTACCAGAGCCCTGGATCCCTAAGGATCAGGAGTGGCAGAGGGGATGTAAACAGCAGATAAAGGATCTTCTCACAGAGCGGTCCTCGGACTCACCAGGCAGTCAAAGATCATGAAGAAGAAAAACTCACAATGGCATAATAACGTTTGGAGCATTTAATGAGTTAAACAGTAGCACACTTACAAATTCGATGATAAAAAACAGCATAAAAAATCTGGCCGGTAACAGAATGAGTTGTCCTCAATTGCGGTGACGTCAGCACGTCTCCTCCCGACGTTTCGTCTCAGAAAGACTTGATCACGGGGTATGAGGAGGCGTCCTGCGTCACCGCATAAATACATACAGGGGGCGTGAACAACGGTGGACACACGTCCCAGGTGACCGCCGATCCGCCATCTTAACTCAGGGAAAGAATAATGGAAAGGTACAGATCATAAAAACAACGTGGAATCACCAAAGATTACCATGTCAAGAAATACAAATTCAAAAAATGAGAATAAAAATGAATCAAATGAGCTCCCATCTGCCCTTAAACCTCTCAAGAAGGGATAAGGAAAAAAGCTATAGAGCATCGGAACGCAGCACAAAGCTGCTGGGAGATCAATGAAAAAAACGATTGTATAATTGTATGATAAATATTGCATTTTAAATCATTTACTACAGACAATCGAATAATAGCCAACCTAACTCCATAAAGAGTAAAGGCCAGCTATGGTATAAAGCGTGTAAAAATACAGCGCTAAATAACTAAAAAATGATAATATTAAACATTAAGTCTGCCACAGCGACCACATTGTCATATTAGTGATAAAAAATATATATAAAGACAATGTGTCTACAGAGATAATGGGAGGGGGGGCTAGGACTAGATGAATACAGAAGGAGAAAGGATCTAACTGCATCTAGGAGTTGTCGATGAAGCAGTTCACATCCACTTCTATGTTCAAACCGTATGGTTCGTAACATTTAAGTGTGTGTACCCACAGCATCTCTGTTCTCGAAATGCTCCTCACTAGGTCACTGCCTCCTCAATGCGCCTGAAACTTATCTATTCCCATAAAGATGATACCTGTTGGGTCTTTATTATGGGCCAACAAAAAATGTTTGGACACTGAGTGGTTCGGGAAACCATTCATGATGTTAGTTAAATGTTCATTCAAGTGTATTTGGAGGGAGCGCTTGGTCCGGCCCACATATTGAAGCCCGCATTGGGCATTGCAATAAGTAAATAACCCCCGTACTTGAACAAGTGATGAAGGACTCTATGGGGAATCTCTTGGGTGAGTGCCTAGAGTTTTTGCTCTAGGCACTCACCCAAGAGATTCCCCATAGAGTCCTTCATCACTTGTTCAAGTACGGGGGTTATTTACTTATTGCAATGCCCATGCAGGCTTCAATATGTGGGCCTGACCAAGCGCTCCCTCCAAATACGCTTGAATGAACATTTAACTAACATCATGAATGGTTTCCCGAACCACTCAGTGTCCAAACATTTTTTGTTGGCCCATAATAAAGACCCAACAGGTATCATCTTTATGGGAATAGATAAGTTTCAGGCGCATTGGAGAGGCAGTGACCTAGTGAGGAGCATTTCGAGAACAGAGATGCTGTGGGTACACACACTAAAATGTTACGAACCATACGGTTTGAACATAGAAGTGGATGTGAACTACTTCATCGACAACTCCTAGATGCAGTTAGGTCCTTTCTCCTTCTGTATTCATCTAGTCCTAGCCCCCCCTCCCTCCCCTTTCCTGTTTTACATATTAGTTTGGGCTTCAGTAGCCACATATTGGGGCATTGTTCAGTGCTTTATATTGTATAATATGTTTTTAAACAATTTTTGTATACTGTGGGGGATATACACATTATTCATAGTCCTTGTGTGTATTTTTATTGTCTGGTGTATCCCATCTGGACATTGTTCAGTTTCTTTGTGATAGGCTATTTAGCAGCGGGTGTGGACATATGTCTCAGGTGCCTGACACCAGCCCCCCCCCCTTTTTTTATATATGTGATCATTGCATATATAATTTTTATACATATAATTTATTTGTATATTTTTAAACACACTTTTGCATTTATCATTATCTCTGTAGACACAATGGGGCTGATTTACTATGCTCTGTGCACTGCGCTGGTTCATGCGTTAATTAGTGCGCCGGGTGAAGCCTTAATTAGGCGCATGAACCAGCATAGCAGCCGGCGCATTGAAAGTAATATGTAAAGCCGCGCCGATCTCCCTATAGAAGTCTATGGGAGAAATCAAAAGTGTTATTATTAAAGGCTAATCTGCAAGTTTTGTCCTAAAAAGTGTTTGGGGACCTCAGTCCTGCAGGGACATGTATCAATGTTTTTTCAGCCGTTTTTTCGGGAGCAGTGAAATTAATAATTCTTAAAGTGAAACAATAAAAGTGAAATATTCCTTTAAATTTCGTACCTAGGGGGGGTGTAATGTCAGCATGTGAAATAGCGCATTTTTCCCGCACTTAGAACTGCCCCTGCACAAAGTGACATTCAGAAGGAAAAAAAGCCATTTAAAATTCACACGCGGCTATAATGAATTGTCGGCTCTGACAATTCTGACAGGATTAATTCATAAAACAAAAAAAAAAATGTGTAGGGGTTCCCCCAAATTAAATTACCAGGTCCTTCAGGTCCTATATGGATATTAAGGGGAACCCCGCCGTAAAAAAAAAAAAAAAGACGTGCGGTTCCCGGCAAATATCCATACCAGGCCCTTCAGGTCTGGTGTTGATTTTAAGGGGAACTCCACCCCAAATTTAAAAAAAAAATGGCGTGGAGTTCCCCTAAAAATCCACACCAGACCCTTATCCGAGCACGTTGACCTGGCTGGCAGCAGAAAAGAGGGGGGGACAGAGTGCGGCCCCCCCTCTCCTGAACCGCACCAGGCCACATGCCCTCAACATGGGGAGGGTGTCCCCATGTTGATGGGGACAAGGGCCTCATCCCCACAACCCTTGCCGGTGGTTGTGGGGGTCTGCGGGTGGGGGGCTTATCAGAATCTGGAAGACCCCTTTAACAAAGGGGACCCCCAGATCCTGCCCCCCCCCTATGTGAATTGGTAATGGGGTACATTGTACCTCTACCATTTCACCCCAAAAAAATGTCAAAAGTGTTAAAAATGACAGTAGCCGGTTTTTGACAAATCTTTTATTAAAATCTTCTTTTCTTCTTCCATTCGGGTTTCTTCCGCTGCTTCTTTCTTGGGTCTTCTCGTCCACATCTTGCCCGAGTCCGACGTGTTCTTCTATCTTCTCCGTCCGTCCTTCAGCCTCCTCGTCCACATCTTGCCCGCTGTCTTCTCCCATCTTCTTCTCCATCCGTCCGCCAGCCTTCTCGTCCACATCTTTTTCTTCCCCGGACGCAGCGCTTGAATTTGATTTGGCCACCGTGTTCCACTCCTGGGACCCGCCCCCCTCTGACGCCACAAGTAAACTCCTTAGAAGGTCATGTGCGTCAGAGGGGGGCGGGGTCACAGAGCGTCACACGGCGGGGGAATTCAATTTCAAGCGCACCGTCCGGAGAAGAAGCCGCCGCAGCTTCCAATTGAAGTTCCCGCCGTGTCACACTCATGTGACCCCGCCCCCCTCTGACGCACATATGCCACACACGGACTTTCAGATGAGTTAACCTGTGGCGTCAGAGGGGGGCGGGTCCCAGGAGCGGGAACACGGCGGGATCTACAATTTCAAGCGCAGCGCCCAGAAGATGAAGAAGATGCGGGACGAGAAGGTCGACGGACAGAGAAGAAGATGGGAGAAGACGGCAAGACGGCAAGATGTGGACGAGAAGACCCAAGAAAGAAGCAGAGGAAGAAACCCGAATGAAAGAAGAAGAAGGAACCGCGGAAAGAATATTTTATTAAAGGAATTGTCAAAAACCGGCTACTGTCATTTTTCACACTTTTGTCACTTTTTTTTGTAAAATGGTAGGGGTACAATGTACCCCATTACCTTTTTACACAGGGGGGGGCAGGATCTGGGGGTCCCCTTTGTTAAAGGGGTCTTCCAGATTCTGATAAGCCCCCCGCCCGCAGACCCCCACAACCACCGGGCAAGGGTTGTGGGGATGAGGCCCTTGTCCCCATCAACATGGGGATATCCTCCCCATGTTGAGGGCATGTGGCCTGGTGCGGTTCAGGAGAGGGGGGGGCCGCACTCTGTCCCCCCCTCTTTTCTGCGGCCGGCCAGGTTAACGTGCTCGGATAAGGGTCTGGTGTGGATTTTTAGGGGGACTCCACGCCATTTTTTTTTAAAATTTGGGGTGGAGTTCCCCTTAAAATCCACACCAGACCTGAAGGGCCTGGTATGGATATTTGGGGGGACCCCACGCCATTTTTTTTTGTTTTTACGGCGGGCTTCCCCTTAATATCCATTCCAGACCTGAAGGGCCTGGTAATTTAATTTGGGGGGACCCCCATACATTTTTTTTTTTTAGTTTTAATGAGCAATGACTGTATTCTTTATAGCCATGAGTACTTTAAACTTACTTTTTTTTCACTTCAGAAATGACATCTTGTACAGGGACAGTTCTAAGCACGGGAAACATGCGTGTAAACCCCCTCCCCCTGTATGAAATTTAAAGGAATATTTCACTTTTATTATTTCACTTTAACCACTTCCATACCGCGCCTATTCTGGCACTTCTCTCCTTCATGTAAAAATTATATTTTGTTCCTGGGAAATTACTCAGGACCCCCAAACATTATATATAATTTTTTAGCAGACACCCTAGGGAATAAAGTGGCGGACATTTTTTATTTGATTTCCAACGGCATTTGCGCAATAATTATTCTAACGCCTTTTTTTTTTTGCCCAAAAAAAACCCCACGGTCCATGAATTTAAAAATAACCAAACAGTAAAGTTAGCCCAATTTTTATGGATAATGTGAAAGATGATGTTACACCGAGTAAATAGATACCGACTTGTCACACAATCATGGAATGGCGCCAAACTTCGGGACATAAAAATATCCATAGGCGATGCTTGTTTTTTTTTTTTTTACAGGTGACCAGTTCAGAGTTACAGAGGAGGTCTAGGGCTAGAATTATTGCTCTCGCTCTAACGCATGTGTCAATACCTCACATGTGTGGTTTGAATGGTGTTTACATATGTGGGGACTTACATGCATATTCGCTTCTGAGTGCGAGCTTCTAGGGACAGGGCCGTTTATTTTTTTGTGTTTTTTAGCTCATATTTTTCTTCTTTCACTTTTTTGTCACTTTTTTTGATTTCGGATCACTTTTCTTCCTATTACAAGGAATGTAAACATCCCTTGTAATAGGACTAGTGTGTGACAGGTCCTCTTTATGGAGAGAGGCGGGGTCAATAAGGCAGGAAAGCATGGTATTGGAAAAAAATAAAGATCTCATGCTTTCAGCTGCAATCATGTTCGTTCAGCACAGTGGTGTAGTGTATAGCACTTTGACCTAGCAACAAAAGAGTCGTTGGTTCGAATCCCGCCCGTGACAGCATCTGCATGGAGTTTGCATGTTCTCCCTGTGCCTGTGTGGGTTTCCTCCCACAATATAAAAACATGCTGTACATCGGATCCGGTCTAAATAAGCCCTAATATGCAGTAGTATATTTTGGTTTTGTGCTGCCCTAGGCCTGACTACATTTCTGCACCTCCTAATAGAAAAATGACCCACCCCTTCCTGTCAAAGCCACACCCTGTTTTTGTATCACCCGCCCAGGAATTTTCAGGGCACACACACACACTAGTTCTGGGGGGGGAGGGGGTTACTGGACTCCCTTAATTTGCATAGTTTTTCTCTCACTTCCTGTTTGGCTATGGGGCAGGAAGTGAAGGCAAATCTCCCCAATTGGACACAGATAATACAAAATAAACTGACAGGGCCTATAACCCTCCCTCACTCTATCCAAAATTAAAGAAAATAAAAAGTGTTGATTATAGTTCTAGTCAGGGGCGGACTGACCATTGAGTCACTCGGGCACTGCCCGAGGGCCACATGCCACTAGGGGGCCCCCATCAGGGTTGCCAGGCTCATGCTTTTAATGTGAATATCCCAAGATTTTAGCTGCCCTGCCTCTGCACTGCCTCCTGGCGTGGTGGCCATCTGTAAGCCAGAGGGGCCCCATAATCTTCTATTGCCCGGGGGCCCCATGAGTTGTCAGTCCGCCCCTGGTTCTAATTTAAGCACAAATTTCATAGAGTTTTATTGAGAGGCCTAAGAAAATATAACCATGCCAATAGGCCAGGATACAGCGTGTGTGTTAGAGCACCCCACCCAATGTTAACTAAAAAATTATTAATTTGCAAATAAGTATTATCTGCTCATTTTTTTGGGGATGTCTGCACCCCTGATAGTGACAACATTTGTGAGGTGTCTTCACCCTTTCTAATTCATTCACTTCCTGTCACATAGCCAAACAGGAAGTGAGGGTAAAACCTTACTAATATCTTTTCTTGGGGACACAGAGATCAATCTAAATAGTTTCCCATTATGTAAATTGCACTCTAGCATTTTGCTGTGTACACCCCAAATTATTAGGGATCTTGGACTTTGGGGTCCATTTACTCAAGGCAAATCCACTTTGCACTACAAGTGCAAAGCAAGGAAGAAAACAAAACAACTTTGCTTCTACAGGATTGGATGTTAAAACCATCAGTGCTTCCTCTCTGATTTTCAGCAACTATGCTTGTACTGCAGAGTGGCTTTGCCTTTACTAAACCCCAAACTAAATAATCATTTGGGGCAGGGATCCTCAAACTACGGCCCTCCAGCTGTTGTAGAACTACACATCCCATGAGGCCTTGTATTGCACTGACATTCACAGACATGACTAGGCATGATGGGAATTGTAGTTCCTGAACAACTGGAGGGCCGTAGTTTGAAGACCCATGATTTGGGGTGTACACAGCAGTGCTGGAGTGCAATTTGCTTAATGGGGACACTAGTTAGATTGACCTGTGTCCCCAAGAAAAGACACTGGTAGGGTTTTAACCTCACTTCCTGTTCAGCTGTGTGACAGGAAGTGAAGCCAATTTTAAGAAAAGGGACACAAAGCTCAACCCAAAAAAAAAACACAAAGCAGGGGTTCTAACACTCACTTGGCTTCCCTCAAACAACCACAATTAGAGTAGGATTGCCTTGCGCTAGATTTAAGCACAGTGCTGTAAATCAGCACGTCAAGCCTGTACACCAATAGCAACCCCCCCCCCCCCACAGGCCATGTTTGCAGGTTTTACTTCATCTTGCACATGTGCTTTAAAAGACAGTCTGGACAGCAATTCTTGATAAGAGAAATCCACAAAACATGTCCTGTCGGTGGTACTTGAGGGCTGAGGACCACTGCAGAAAAAAGAAAATACTTACCAGTTTGTCTTTAATTTCCTCGAGATTAAACATGGCAAACATTTCATGCCTACACACCAGGAAAGAAGCTTAGACAAAAATCATACATAATTTGTTAGGCCCAAACCTATTTCAGCTGCAGCTGTCAAAATATAGCATGAAAAAGTAACAAAAAACAAACTTCCAAATTTTAAAGTAATTTTTATTGGTCAACAAAACAAGGAAAGCAAAAAAAGACAAACAAACACAAACAAAAATACATTTCAAAAATCAAAATATACATAGTTTTAACGTCACAACATCTTGACAATTTTTTCATAAAATAAGGCCGCATAGACAAATACATCAAAGTGAACATCATTTAAAAATAAACAAAAACCATTGGCAAAATAAAAAAAACATGCAACAAACCACATTTGTGTTTAGCAACAGCATTTCTGCCAGACTGCCCCTTCTGAGGGCAGCTGAGGAATGATCGATCCATGCTTTTTATAACAGTGCTAGTAATGAAGCAATTGAAATCACATGAACAAATTGCAGTCTCTAGTTTGGGTGAGCTTGTAATTGCGCACACCTGGTATTAACCCAAACCACGCTCTATGAGCATCCAAGTGATTTTCACCTTTTAAAAAGAAAGGATAATTTTTTTCTAAGTGTCTGAGCAGACTCAGTTCATCACACACGCAATGGCATGAGAGCTTTTTTTTTTTTTCCCCCTGATCTGATGCTTTCCAGCCTGAAGGGGAGGTGTTAAAGACAGAAGTGAACAATCACATTTAATAATCTATTTGTGGGAAAAAAAAGGTTGCCAATTTTGTTTGGGAGCCACGTCGCATGACTGCGCAATTGTCAGTTAAAGCGACGCCGTGCCGAATCACAAAAACTGGCCCGGCCATTGACCAGCAATATGGTCCGGGGCTCAAGTGGTTAAAAATTAACAAAACACTAAAGTTAGCCCAATTTTTGGTGATAATGTGAAAGATGATGTTACACCGAGTAAATAGATACCTTACATGTCACGCTTTACTTTTGAAAACACTCCTGCAATGGGGCCAAAATTCAGTACTTGAAATTCCCCATAGGCGACCTTTTTTTGTTTTTCAGGTTACCAGTTTATAGTTACAAAGAAGGTCTAGTGCTAAAAGTATTGCTCTCGCTCTAACGCACGGTCAATACCTCACATGTGTGGTTTGAACGATGTTTATATATGTGGACGGGACTTGCGTAAGTCCCGCCTACATATGTAAACACTGTGTTTTCCGCCGGGGGGCGACACCCGCGGGCTTCTGCGATGCCTTCCGCTTCTGCCTGTCTCCTCCGCGGAGCACAGGGCTTTCTTCCGCCGGAGGGGGGGGCCACCCTCTGGGCTTCTGCGATGCCTTCCGCTTCTGCCTGTCTCCTCCGCGGAGCACAGGGCTTTCTTCCGCCGGAGGGCGCCACCCTCCGGGCTTCTGCGGTGCCTTCCGCTTCTGACTGGCTCCTCCGGGAGCACAGGGCTTGTCTCCGCTGTGTTCTCCCTTCTCTTCCATTCGATGTTGACACAACGAGGTTCCGCGCTGGAGTGCCGTGTGAGCGATGGGCATTGACTTATAATAGGGCAATGCCACCATGTGACCTCAACCCATGTGACATCACATTCCCATCATGCCCAGGGAATGTGATGTCACATGGGTTGAGGTCACATGGTGGCATTGCCCTATATAAGTCGATGCCCGCCGCTGACACGGCATGTCAGCGCGGAACCTCGTCGTGTCAACATCCAATGGAAGAGAAGGGAGAGGACAGCGCAGACAAGCCCTGTGCTCCCGGAGGAGACAGGCAGAAGAAGGAACAGAGAAGAAAGAAGACGGAAGAAAGCCCTGGCTCCGCGGGGGAGCCAGGCAGAAGAGGGAGCAGAGAAAAGACCGGGGAGTTGGCGCACCCCCGGCAGAAGACCAGGAAGACCGGAACCCTGGCGGAAGGCACCGGAAAGACCGGGGGATAGGCGCCATCCCCCGGCAGAAGTCGCCGAAGTCCGGATGGCCCCCCCCTAATGTAAAAGAGCTTAAATGGGGTGGGGGCACCCGGCGGAAGGCTCCGGAGAGGACCGAGGGATGGCGCTCTCCCCCGGCAGAAATCACCGAAGCCCAGGGTCCCGGCAGAAGATCGGGAGAGAAGAAACCCCCCCTTGTGAAAGAAGAAAGGGGGGGCTCCGGAGCTGATTAATAAAATATTTTATTCTGTGTGGTGTTTTATTTAACTTTACATTTCCCCCAGGTGAATGGGTAGAGGTACGATGTACCCCATACTCATTCACATAGGGTGGGGGGCCGGCATCTGGGGGCCCCTTTATTAAAGGGACCTCGCAGATTCCGATTAGCCCTGCCCGCATACCCCGACAACCAATGGCAAGGGTTGTCGGGAAGAGGCTCTTGTCCCTATCGACATGGGGGCAAGAGTGTTGTGGGGTGGGGGGGCAGTGCCCCCCTCCCCCACAGCACACACTCCCCCAGGTTGAGGGCATGCGGTCTGGTACGGCTCAGGAGGGGGGGGGGGCGCTCGCTCGTCCCCACCCCCATTCCTGTCCAGGCCAGACTGCGTGCTTGGGATGAGGGCTTGGTTTGGATCTGGGGGGGAACCCCGCGCCGAATTGGCGCGGGTTTAACCCCTCGCGTTCCGGACCAAGCCTAAGAGCCTAATGTAGCCCTGGAGGGGGACCCGCGCCGATTTCAAGTTTGAAATTTGGCGCGGAGTTCCCCTTCATGGCTGAAAACAGCTCAGAGATTCCCGTGCGCCGCGTCACGCAGCGCAATCACGGGTACACCGCTTGGTATTTACCAAGATTCTCACGGCGTACTGACACGGCGCACGGGAAGCTCCGAAATTTCTCTCTACGCATGCCCAGTATGCAAATGAACCTCCCGAGGTTCAGGCGCACTGTGCAAGCGTACGGGGATCTGTTTTCAAAAAACACTTTCACTTTCAATTCGGCCCGCCAAACACATTCAAATACATGTCACTTCACTTCCCCTGCATCCCCCCACCTCCCCCCTAATAAACTCCCGCCCAAACCCCCGCAATTTACATTTCAATGTGCCGTGCGCTAGGTCTGTACTGGTGCACAATGCACCCTCTCCTGGGCGCACGGAGCACATTAGTAACTAGGGAAATACACTGCACTAGCAGAGTATTTCTTTAGTAAATGACCAAACGGCTGCTACTCCTGCTTTTACTCCATGAGTCATGGAGTAAAGGCTTGGTAAATCAGCCCCATTGTCTTTATATATATTTTTTATCACTAATATGACAATGTGGTCGCTGTGGCAGACTTAATGTTTAATATAAATTTATATTTTTTTTTAGTTATTTAGCGCTGTATTTTTACACGCTTTATACCATAGCTGGCCTTTACTCTTTATGGAGTTAGGTTGGCTATTATTCGATTGTCTGTAGTAAATGATTTAAAATGCAATATTTATCATACAATTATACAATCGTTTTTTTCATTGATCTCCCAGCAGCTTTGTGCTGCGTTCCGATGCTCTATAGCTTTTTTCCTTATCCCTTCTTGAGAGGTTTAAGGGCGGATGGGAGCTCATTTGATTCATTTTTATTCTCATTTTTTGAATTTGTATTTCTTGACATGGTAATCTTTGGTGATTCCACGTTGTTTTTATGATCTGTACCTTTCCATTATTCTTTCCCCCTGTATGTATTTATGCGGTGACGCAGGACGCCTCCTCATACCCCGTGACCAAGTCTTTCTGAGACGAAACGTTGGGAGGAGACGTGCTGACGTCACCGCGATTGAGGACAACTCATTCTGTTACCGGCCGGATTTTTTATGCTGTTTTTTATCATCGAATTTGTAAGTGTGCTACTGTTTAACTCATTAAATGCTCCAAACGTTATTATGCCATTGTGAGTTTTTCTTCTTCATGATCTTTGACTGCCTGGTGAGTCCGAGGACCGCTCTGTGAGAAGATCCTTTATCTGCTGTTTACATCCCCTCTGCCACTTCTGATCCTTAGGGATCCAGGGCTCTGGTAAGGGTCAGTGTGTACTCTGGTGGTGGTTTTTATATGTAATAAATATACAAAAACAAAAACAAGTCTCCTGCGCTCTGATATTTTTAGGAAGTATTATGAAGTGGTGCAGTTCAATTAAAAGTTATCATCTAGAGTCTTGCAGCCCTCCTCAGAATCGTGGGAATTCATGAAACTATAAAAAAAGAAGAAAAAGAGCGGAGGGCGCACCGACCTCGTGTGATACTGATAAAATATATTTATTCAAATAAGCACTGCAGACCACGTTAGCTCTGAGGAAAGGGGTACGTCCCCGAAACGCGTCAGCTATTACATCGACTGATTGGTTCAAACGATTATTCGTGTTCCACTGACGATGCTGGACATCTGCTGTACTCATTTTTAAAGCCTGATTTTAACTCCAATTTTGTGAGTATAACCATTGATTTTAATATTTGAATAAATATATTTTATCAGTATCACACAAGGTCGGTGCGCCCTCCGCTCTTTTTCTTCTCTTTTATTGGTGGTTTTTATATGTCACACTGTTCGTTTACCAGTCACTGGGGGAGGTCCTGTGTATAGGTGCTATACAGTATTACACTATTTAGTTTATTTGTTTTTCTGGATACTCCGCTGGTGGACTATTGGGAGGATCGTATCAAGACTCTGATCCCCTGTGCAGCCCAGGTGTTTGGCTACTCGCTCGGCTTGATCCATTAGGATCTTATAATTCGGTAAGGGTCAGCATTTTCAGGGAGCTGTGATCCAGATTTCCTTCACTTGTGTGATAGTTCCCCACCACATGGAATTTGATTATCATGGGACTTCATTTTTATCTTTATTTTTTCACTAGAATTATTTGATATATATTTTTTTGGACTTTCACATTCATTTCCACATTGTTTATGACCTAATAAGTCATACTTATTCACTCATTTATCTATTTTGTTTAGCGCAACTCCACCTTTTTGACCGCAAAGCAGACTTGTCGTCAAGGACAACCAAGTGTGGAAAACCATGGATCCCAACTGCTGTACCAGACGTGCCCAGGCCTGGCTTTGTTCCTGTTCTTTTGAGCAGCTGGAGTATATAGATGGCTGTGCTGCTACACACTCTGGAAACTGCATGGTTCAATTGCAAAAATTTGAACCGGCCTGGAAGAGAATTATTCATGGAGAGGACTCGAGGGTCTGTGCATTGGGGGTTCCCTCATTCACTTGGCAGAAACAAGTTCAGTGCCGGACACCTATCACAGGCTGGTGTGTGAACCTCACAAATCATTGGAGCAGTCATCTCCCAACGCCAAGGCCCTAAGGATCTGATGCATCCAGTAGCCTTTTTCTCCCGCAGGCTCTCTCCAGCAGAGAGAAACTATGACGTTGGGGCCTTGGAATTACTGGCCATTAAGGCGGCATTAGAAGAGTGGAGATACCTCCTAGAGGGAGCAGCGCATCCCATATTGGTCTATACTGACCACAAAAACCTGGAGTATTTGAGGACTGCTAAACGTCCGAAGCCACGCCAAGCACGTTAGGCCCTGTTCTTTTCCCGATTTGTGTTCCACATTACCTAGCGGCCCGGGCTCGAAGAATGTTAAACCAGATGCACTGTCTCGTATGTTCGATGACCCCAAGGAACCACCCGTGGCCGATACCACCTTGTCTGAAAATAACTTCTTACTTTTACAGGGCAACCTCCTCAACCGAATGAAGCAGGCTTCGACAGACGTTCCTAGCCCTCCAGGGGTCACGCTGACACTCCAGGAAGGTTTGCTGTTCGAAAGATCCTTGTCCTCCGCCTACCATCCCCAGACCAATGGACAGACAGAGAGGACCAATCAGACATTGGAACAGATGCTTCACCACTTTTGTCCAGGATGACTTGGTATTGCTGATGCCACTGGCGGAGTTCCCCTACAATAATGCCACTCATTCTGCCACAGGTCAGTCACCCTTCTTTGCAAATTATGGTTTTCACCCATCCTTCTTGCCTGACTTTATTCCAGGGACCACAGTTCCTGCTGTCCAAGACACAGTGGATTTCCTAAACCGCAACAATAAGTTGCTTCAAGAAGCGGTTACCAAGGCACAAGCAGCAAGCAAGACGGCTTTCGACAGGAAAAGGAGGGGTGAACTTATTCTCCACCCGGGAGACCAGGTATGGTTGTCTACTGCAAATCTCCGGTTGGCATGTCCCTCAAAGAAACTGGCACCTAAATTTGTGGGACCATTCCCAGTCAAGAGGAAACTTAATGAGGTTGCTTATAAATTATCCTTACCTGATTCACTTAAGATACATCCTGTCTTCCATGTTTCTCTCTTAAAACCCGCAGTTCCTGACTCTTTTCCAGATAGAGTATCTAAGCCACCATAACCTGTGACCATCAATGGCGAAGAGGAGTATGAGGTGGAGGCTATCATACGCTGTAGGAGAAGAAGGAATCAGGTACAGTACCTGGTTAAGTGGAAGGGTTATGGCCCAGAGGATAACTCTTGGGAGGTTGAACAGGATGTGCACGCCAGAGACCAGGTTAATGCCTTTTTTCGCAGAAATCCACAGAAGAGAGACCTGTTGGGCACCCGGAGGTTGCCCGTAAGGGGGGGGGGGGCAATGCCATGGACCTGCCACCTAAAAGTTAATAGTGCAGACTGATTCCAGTGATTGGCAACAGGCTGCCTTATTTAAACACCTCAGCAGCACTGTGTCTTCGCTGCCTGATCTGCAGTTCATACCTGTTCCCGTGACTTCCTGTGATCTGATCTGTTTCCTGTGTTTGACCCGGCTTGTTTGGCTACGATTGCTCTCTGTTATCCTGATCCCGGCCTGCCTTGTGACCACTCTCAGCTCTACCCTGCTTGATATCCTGATGCCAAACTTTGCCTGTATCCTGACCATTCTATGCCTGACGTCTATGCCTACATCTGATCGTCTGTTACCAAACCCGGCTTGTCTGACTATGCATTCAGTGTCTCCCCAGCCCTGCATCTACCATCCTGCTTCCTGTTTCCTGCTGCACCAGCTGGACTGACAAGAACAAGACGAACCAGGCACCCATACACCGCCAGACTCTTGCGGCCACTGTTGCAACATCGGTGGCCCTTGAGCCGGGGTTGTACGAGAAGGCCTTCCCACTGCACGTCAGTCTCACCCGGCAGGTACGTAACAACAGCATTTCACAGACTAGGACACACTTACACAGGGTCTCCCAAGATGCCATCGGATTTTGAGAGACCCAAACCTGGAAACGAACAGTTACAGTTACAAAAAAAAAGTGAAAAAAAAAGTAAAAAATAAAAAACACACAAAAAAAGTTGTAGTTTTATTGTTCTTGCTCTATTGTTCTGCTCTTTTTTTACTGTATTCTATTCTGCAATGTTTTATTGTTATTATGTTTTATCATGTTTGCTTTTCAGGTATGTATTTTTTTTTATACTTTACTGTTTACTGTGTTTTATTGTTAATCATTTTTTTTGTTTTCAGGTACGCCATTCAGTTGCAGCGTGGATTTATTTATCTTGACAGCAACAGCGTTTGCTCCCACGATACATCAAGCCGTGACTCCAACACTGTAGGAGGTGATTTTACTACCACAGTTTAAAAAGAGCATATATGCCGAAGCATGGGGGCAGCAGGGGCGGAGGAGCGATTTGCTCCTAATGCCGCGTACACAGGATCGAAATTCAGACGGATCAGATCAATCTCTTGCTGGACTTTGAATGGTTATACTAAAATTATGACTGTGGGTTTAGGTATCATCTTGGTATAATTATTTTCAGCCAGCGGTCGGCTTTCATGTAAACGCAATCCTAGCAGCTAATTAGCCTCTAGACTTCTTTTACATGTCGTCGTCCCCCACCATCTTCCATGGTTTTCTCTGGCTCTCCTATCCTAACAGGGAACCTGAGAATGCAGCTGGTGGTTCCACCAGCTGATCATAGAGCTGATAAGAGACCAGAACGGCTCCAATCAATCTCTATGGCCTAAGAAACCGGAAGCTACAAGCATTTCATGACTTAAGCCCCATACACACCATCAGATTATTTGCAGATTTTTGTCTTCAGATTTACCAAAACCATGTAGTACAAGGGCCTGCCTGATTGCATACAAATTGAAACTCTTAAGGTTTGACCTCATATTATATGGTTTTGGTAAATCTGAAGACAAAAATCGGCAGAAAATCTGATGGTGTGTATGGGGCTTTAGATTTCGCCGGATATAAACAGCGCCATTGGGAAATTGGGAAAGCATTTTATCACACCGATCTTGGTGTGGTCAGATGCTTTGAGGGCATAGGAAAGATTTAGGGTCTAATAGATTCCAATTCTTTCAAAAAAGAGTACCTGTCACCAGGGCCGACCTTAGATGTTTAGGTGCCCTGTGCAAGCTAATCCTGTGGCGCCCCCCCAGACCGATACACACTGACCGCTACACAATACACACTGACCGCTACACAATAAACTACCCACAGACCACTACACACTGACCACTACACAATACACACAGACCACTACACAATAAACTACCCACAGACCACTACACACTGACCGCTTCACAATACACACTGACCGCTTCACAATACACACTGACCGCTACACAATACACTACCCACAGACCACTACACAATACACACTGGCCACCACACACAGACCACTACACAATACACACTGACACTACAGCATTGGTGCATTTTACTATAGAGGCATTGGTGGACTACAAGGCCCAGCATTTTACTATAGGGGCATTGGTGGACTACAAGGCCCAGCATTTTACTATAGGGGGAATTGGTGGACTACAAGGCCCAGCATTTTACTATAGGAGGCATTGGCCCATCATTTTAGTCCCACCAATGCCTCCTATAGTAAAATGCTGGGCCTTGTAGTCCACCAATGCCTCCTATAGTAAAATGCTGGGCAGACCCCACCTTCAGTTTAGCCCCCCTTCAGTGCAGACCCCCACCTTCAGTTTACCCCCCTTCAGTGCAGACCCCTAACTTCAGTTTAGCCCCCGTTCAGTGCAAACCCCCCCCCCCATTCAGTACCTCAGATCAGCGCAGCGGCGGCACATGCACAGCAGGTGAGGTCCCCTTCCCTTGTGTACACATAAACAGAGGAGGGGGAGGCGGCTTCACTCTGCACGGCTGTGCCTGTCTGTGTGATATCCGGGACTGGGATCGCTCAGGCACACAGCCCGCGGCCACAAGAGGGGGGATGGTTGGTGCAGCGGTGTGTCACCCTGCACACCCCCTCCCCTTCCAACGATTCGCCGACGCCACTATAGCTCTGCTCGCCTCGCCCCCCCAGTGACACCCCCCCAGTGTGTGGTACCCAGGGCGACACGCCCCCCCCCGCTGCCCACTTAGCACGCCACTGATGGCGCCCTGTGCGGCCGCACAGCTCGCACACCCCAAAGGCTGGCCCTGCCTGTCACTACCTATTGCTATCATAGGGGATATTTACATTGTCTTAGATAACAATAAAAATTATAAAAAAATAAAAATGAAAGGAGCATTTTAAAAATAAAATAAAACAGCAAAATAAATAAATAAATAAAAAACACCCCTGTCCCCCCCTGCTCTCATGCAAAGGTGAACGCAAGTGTCGGTCTGGCGTCATATGTAAACAGCAATTGCACCATGCATGTGAGGTATCACCGCGAAGGTCAGATCGAGGGCAGTAATTTTAGCAGTAGACCTCCTCTGTAAATCTAAAGTGGTAACCTTTAAAGTCTTTTAAAAATGTATGTAGTTTGTCGCCACTACGCGTTTGTGCGCAATTTTAAAGCATGTCATGTTTGGTATCCATGTACTCGGCCTAAGATCATCTTTTTTATTTCCTCTAGTTTTTGGGCAATATAGCGTGTTTTAGTGCATTAAAATTAAAAAAGAGTATTTTTTCCCAAAAAAATGCATTTTAAATATCGCTGCGCAAAAACTGTGTGGAAAAAAATGCAACACCCACCGTTTTAATCTGTAGGGCCTTTTCTTTAAAAATATATATAATGTTTGGGGGTTCAACGTAATTTTAATGCAAAAATAATTATATTTTTTCTTATAAACAAAAAGTGTCAGAAAGGGACTAAAATGCTGGGCCTTATAGTCCACCAATGCCTCCTATAGTGGTTAGAAGAGTGGGAGATGTGTGACATAAGCTTCTAAATGTTGTGCATAAAATACCAGGACAGTTCAAATGATCCCATTTTGGAAAGTAGACACCCCAAGCTATTTGCTGAGAGGCATGTCGAGTCCATGGAATATTTTATATTTTGACACAAGTTGCAGGATTTTTTTTTTTTGCACAAACTTGTCGATTGCACCCTAAAATACATGACTGTTGTATAATCTATGTCATTACCTCTAAAACACTACTTAACATACTATACCTCCTAAAGTAACTTAGACCAAACCGAGGGTGTGGAGTAAACATGGCCGTAGCAGCCTCCTTTATTTAAAAATATAAAACTTTAACATAACTCAAAACCAAACTTGTTCAAACCCAAGGTGTGATCAATTTTGCAGGCAACCTTTATTAACCTTTTAACCTCTTCTTGCACTGCGGCCTTCTTCATCCGATACTAGGCCTCAAGCCGCCTTCCTGGCTAAAAGACAGATCCTGACCGCAGTGCCCCATTTACCGTACTTCCAGCTAAGCCTCCGCTTGCTGAAAATCCCAACTATCAGGAACCCATACCAACGACGAGTCCTGACCCATCTTTTACTGGTATTTTCTTCTCCTGCAAAACGACCGACACCCGCCACTGCCACGACATAGGCAACGTCATAATCTAGATAGATAAGGAAACAAAAAAGGGGAAAAAAACCAACACAACTCCCAGTCCCGTAATTCTTGGGGAAGGGTGGGCGGGAAATTTCGTTAGGGGAAGTGTTACAGGAGTGGGAGGGCCCTTACATTTTATACTGTCTCCCTCCCCCTCCCCTCTCTTCTTGCCAACCCACTTCCCTCTCTTCTTCCATTCCCAGATTAACCCCGTCATGCCAGCCCTCCTCCTATGGCATTCTTTTGTTTTGTTCCGGGCTTTTCTTTCTGTTACGTCTCCTGAGTCCGGGGATACCACATATGAGACTTTTTGGGAGCCTAGCTGCGTACGGGACTCCAAAAACCAAGCACTGCCTTCAGGCTTTCTAAGGGTGTACATTTTTGATTTCACTCCTCACTGCCTATCACAGTTTCGGAGGCCATGGAATGCCCAGATGGCACAACCCCCCCCCCCTATGACCCCATTTTAGAAAGTAGACACCCCAAGCTATTTGCTGAGAGGTATATGGAGTATTTTGCAGATCTCACTTTTTGTCACAAAGTTTTGAAAATTTAAATAAAATGAAATAATACATTTTCTTTTCTTTCTTCATTTTCAAAAACAAATGATAGCTGTAAAATACTCACCATGCCTCTGAGCAAATAGCTTGGGGTGTCTACTTTCCAAAATGGGTTCATTTGGGGGGATTTGTGCTATCTTGGCATTTTATGGCCTTCGAAATTGTGATAGGTAGTGAGGAGTGAAATCAAAAAGGTATGCCCTTAGCAAGGGCGGATCCAGAGTCTAGTCTCGGGAGGGGCACTGCCAGAAAATAAGGTGTTGCTTACAGAACTCAATTAGGTGTCCGATGTGTCCGCTGCAATGTTGCAGTACCGCTAAAAAATCAATGATCGCCGCCATTACTAGTAAAAAATATTTAAATATAAATGCCATAAATCTATCCCATAGTTTGTAGACGATTGTCAGGGACTGCAGACATGGTACAAGAGATGGTCAGAGACTGCAGACGTGGTACAATAGATGGTCAGAGAATGCAGACATGATACAGGAGATGGTCAGAGACTGTAGACGTGGTACAAGGGATGGTCAGAGACTGCAGACATGGTACAAGAGATGGTCAGAGACTGCAGACATGGTACAAGAGATGGTCAGAGACTGCAGACATGGTACAAGAGATGTTTAGAGACTGCAGACATGGTACAAGAGATGGTCAGAGACTGAAGACATGGTACAAGAGATCAATGCAGCCTCATCAGTGCCCATCATTGCAGCCTCACTGTACATAGGAACGCAGCCCCACTTTTGTATATTAATGCAGTCCCACTTTTGTATATGAATGCAGCCCCACTTTTGTATATGAATGCAGCCCCACTGTATATATTAATGCAGTCCCACTTTGTATATTAATGCAGCCCACTTTGTATATAAATGCAGCCCCACTTTTGTATATAAATGCAGCCACACTTTTGTATATAAATGCAGTCCCACTATTGTATATAAATGTAGCCCCACTTTTGTATATAAATGCAGTCCCACTTTTGTCTATGAATGCAGTCCCACTTTTGTCTATGAATGCAGCCCCACTTTTGTATATGAATGCAGTCCCACTTTTGTCTCAGAAATGCAGTCCCACTTTTGTATATTAATGCTGCCCCACTTTGTATATTAATGCAGCCCCACTTTGTATATTAATGCAGCCCCACTTTGTATATGAATGCATCCCCACTTTGTATATGAATGCAGCCCCACTTTGTATATTAATGCAGCCTCACTTTGTATATGAATGCAGGCCCACTTTGTATATGAATGCAGCCCCACTTTGTATATTATATTATATACTTTGTATATTAATGCAGCCCCACTTTGTATATTAATGCAACCCCACTTTGTATATGAATGCAGCCCCATTGTGCATGGCACTCACCATGACATTGCCTCGATCACACACAGCAGGTATCTCCTCTCCCGACGTGTGTCATGGAACAAACAGGAGCTGTAGGTCTGTGTTCGGCAGGGCAGTGTGCTCTACCAAGGTCCCCCCCTAGACGGGCTTGTGTGATAGACAAAACACTGATTCAATCAGTGTTCCATCTCCATCTACTATCACACGAGCAAGTCTAGCACAGGCAGCACAGCCGAACACAGACCCAGCTCTCACACACAGCAAGAGATTCCTGGTGTCATACACGCAGGAGAGAGGGGGAACGCTGCAGTCAGCTACAGCTCAAAGCAGCCTCAGGACAGGCAGCCTACCGGGCTGGGCCAGTCCGGCCCTGGTGATGAGAGAGAGAGTGAGAGACTTGGCAGCGGCAGGCACCGCAAAGCAGTTTTAAAGGGGGCGTGGCCGGATCAGGCAGGAAGATGGACGCTTGAGCTTGGAGCTCCAGCCACCTCAGAGCAAACTGCTATCATACGCAGAGGTTTTCCACCCCACTTTCGCCCGACAACATGGGGACAGCATCCAGGAACACCTCAGCTTCCCGCTCCCCGAGGGAACACACCGCATCGCAGGGACAGAATATCCCGGAGATGTTCCGCTCATCCAGGGGGAACATGGCGTCCTCCCGCCACAGTCCCACGCTAGGCCCTGCACCCTTAGCCTCCTCCGCACCATCCGACATCGTGCTGACGGCACCTCAGGCAGCCCCGTCACCACCGCCAGGGAACAATTCAGGGGGTGTTGATGTTCCCCCGCTCCCGCACCTGAACATACTGGACTTGAAAGCTATCGCAGCTGACATAAAGGACACGCTCTCAGCCGCCATTGCGGATTTAAAAATCGACATCCGTTCCCTCACAGACAGGGTCGCTGTCACTGAGAAGACGCTGGAGGATCATGGCCAGACCCTGCACAGGACCACCAGAAAAATCGACGATCACACCCTTCAGCTCAGGGATGTGAACAGACATCTGGAAGACCTTGACAACCGAGGCCGACGCCGGAACTTACGCGTACGGGGACTGCCAGAATCGGTTGAAGGGGAGCTGGTACACCATGAAGTGATTGCCGTCTTTAATGGTATCCTGGGCAGGCCGCCGCAATCCGCCGTAGCGATGGAAAGAATTCATTGCGCTCTACGCCCAAGAGGGAGAGACACCGGCCCTCCCAGGGACGTGATATGCTGCCTTGTGGATTTCCAGCTCAAGGAAGATATTTTAAGACAAGCCAGAAGCCAGAGACCCTCATATAACGGCACCCCGATCCAGATTTACCAGGATCTCTCGGGGATCACCCTCCAACATCGCCGCGACCTGAGACCACTGCTGGATGCTCTGCGGACCAACGAGATCCGTTACAAGTGGAAGTTTCCCTTTTGCTTAGAAGCCTCTCACCAGGGTCGCAGTGCCAAACTGAAAGTCCCAGAAGACCTGCCCTGATTCTGCGAGACCCTGGGTCTGCCGTTGATCTCGGTCCCGGACTGGTATGCTCCGTAATGATACAGTCGGTGGGCAGGTGGACCAAACCCCAGGAGGTTCCGATGGAAACCCAAGCCACCCGCTACCACAGGAGGAGGTCCCCATCTGACCAGAGGCGCCCACCTGACATGCAGGATTCCCGAGAGAGCCGTGGCTCACCAGCCGCCCCTGGACCCAGGAGAGCCAGGAGGGACTATTGAACCCAAAATGCAGGTGCTCCGTGGGGGTCCTAATCCCGATTTGTTGACTACCCCGCGTTCCTCGTTCTTCTGGGGTTTATTTTTACTTCTTTTTCTGTTTGCTTTCCTTTTGGAACTTTTCCAAGCCTTTACTGAACTGGGAATGTGTGCTGTTTCACCGTACTGTGCTTGGGTTGCGTTCGGCCCCCGGCTGGTCTCCTACACTGTCCCTCCCACACTTTTAATTGGCGGACGCAGTCTTAGTGCCTTCATCTCTTGCTCCGCCCAGTTCTAATCCCGCCTGGCACTACGATACCCATACTGCTCAGCGTAGGCTACTCTCAACAGCTCCGTACTACGTTTACTCATGCCATGTGACTGACACATGATGTTACACGCTACCTCAACCTAGCCTGCTGACTGTTCCTAGTCACGGAGGAACGGAACGTCTCCGACAGCCGTCAACGACGCTACAGTCCTGCTGATCAACGACCTGCTTCCATTCGTCCGGTGCCCTGGTACCCCGGAGCCCGTGCCCGGACACTACCCGCACAGCCGCCTACTACTTCCCAGCATGCTAACGCAGCGCAACACAGATATTCCTCGCCACTGCACTTACTACGGCAAGCCAAGTGACTAGATCGTGCACTACAGAGACTGGTTATCTTCCCTCTCTTCACCATATGTGCATACTGCTTCACTGGACTCTCCTCTTAGTTGAAACGCTACAACCCGCCCTCTCTCTTGGTATGTATACTGCTTGTTGATTCATTCACTGGTTGATAGAGCATGAAGCCGGGCCCCAGGACTGTTACTCACCGGTGAATGCAGATGTCCATGCTCATGAATATTTTAATCTTCCACTGTTTGCATTGTTTGTTCTGCATTTACATTATGTTACTCCCTAATGGGGTTGGAAGCTGGGTTAGGCGGGCCTGTCCCGTTCACTTTGCTCCCCCTTACCTCACCCTGCTGCAGGGAGTCTGAGAAGGCTCCCAATCCCTTCTTAGCTCTTATGTCCCGCCTATTTGTCCCGTTGGATTGCATGCTGGCTCGGCGGTGGACGCTATAAGATGCGGGTGGGCTCTGGGGAGTGGAGGCGATGAGGGGAGCGGGGAGATGTCCCTACTGCATTGCTTTCCCAAAGTCCCGGTTAACCCATGGAGATGAGCCTTCCTCCTCTTGTAGGCTGGGTTCACACTACGGTTTTCCCGTCCGTCAGCCGCATACGATTTCAGTATTGAAAACGTACGGGCCCGGACGGGAAAACGTATAGATAGAGAATGCATTGCAAATCGTATGCACTCAGATGCATCCGGGTGCGTACGATTTGCTGGCAAAACGTTTTTTAAACGTCCGCAAAACCGTGTTCAACCACGGTTTTGCGGTCGTTTTTAAAACAGTATGGCAAACGCATACGTTTTCCTTTAACATTAATGTTAATGGAAAACGCACATGTGTGCGGTTCCATAAGTTCCCGTCCGTTTCAGCCGCATACGGTTTTTCATATAAATCGTATGCGGCTGACGGACGGGAAAACCGTAGTGTGAACCCAGCCTAATTTGGCTGTCTTGGATTCTGCTCTGGGGTGGCTCCCTGCTGAATCTACTTACTTACTCTTACTATACTACAGAACCACTACTACCACTTTGGGTCTGGGCTTCTGCCTTGACTTTGGTCAACCCCCACACAGTGGTGGACCGGGGGCCCCGCTGCCACTACGGAGGCGCGGGAACCCGCCTCACCCTGTACCTCACCGATTAGTCTTGTTAATACTAGGTGACTGAACGAAGTCCTCTTGCTTAATCGGTTATTTTTGACGACATTCGCAACGTCTAGCTGACCCCCCTCCTAGACTCCCTCCCCCCCCTTTTTTTTTTTTCTTTCACTCTTGGCCCCTATCTTGTCGGCGCCCCTTTACCCCCTCTCCTCCCCCCCAGCCTTATGATGGCTAACACTACTGCTACATCCTCCTCTGACAGAGATATCAGGCAACCCCTGCAACGCCTCAAACTATACTCATTGAACGCGCAAGGCTTAAACACCCTGGAAAAACGTTCCCGACTATTATATTTGCTTTGGAAAGAGAAACCACATATCGTTCTCGTCCAAGAAACTCACTTTAGATCTGATAGTGTTCCTAAATTTTTTGATCGCAACTTCCCGTCGGTTTTTCATGCACCCAACAAAACGTCCAAAGGGGTATCTATCCTGATCTCCAGACATTGTCCCTTTCAAGTGACCAATGTACAGAAGGATTCGCAGGATAGATACCTCTTCCTCAAAGGCACGCTACACAGCCTGACGTACACAATAGCGAACATCTACACCCCCAACACGAAACAGGTACCCTTTTTCCGTAATGCTATGTTTCAACTGACCGCTTTCCAAGCGGGTTCGCTAATACTTGGCGGTGATTTTAATGTCCCGTTAACGCCCTCCCTCGACACTTCCAATGGCTCCTCCTGTCTGACATACAGAGCCCTACGTGCGATTAAAACACAACTGACTACCCTGACCCTGCATGACACGTGGCGCACTCTACACCCCACTGTGAAAGACTTCACATATTTCTCCCCTCTGCATATGAAATATTCGAGAATAGATCACTTTTTCCTCACGCAAAATGACCTTACTTCTCTGGAGGAGGCTACTATTGAGCCAATGCTTTTCTCAGACCATCATCCGATTACGATGACGCTGACGATCCCGTCCCATCACCCCAAATCACCGATATGGAGACTGGACGATTCGCTCCTACTTGACGATACGAACGTGCAACACATCTCGGATGTCCTCGCCAACTATTTTGCCGAAAACACGACAGACGAACCCTCCCCTACTTTGCTATGGGCCGCCCACAAGTGCGTAGTTAGGGGGGAACTCATGTCTCTAATGGCCAAACGTACAAGACTCACAAAAGCCCGATTGACGGAGTTGACAGATAGGGTCACGACTCTTGAGCGCGCACACAAACTCACACTGGCAACTCGCGCACATGATGACCTACTGACAGCACGAAAGGAACTCCAGGAGGAACTCCAGAAAGCACTGACCCGAAAATACACCCTCACGAATAAGCTTTTCTATGAGTTTGGAAATAAATCGGGGAAACTCCTTCAAAAAAAAAAAGTCGTCACACACTAGCAGCACTTTAACGTCCCCATCGAGAGATACACTTACTAAGACAGACAACATTGCTGACCATTTTGTACGCTATTTCACTGGCCTTTATAATCTACCCACACCAATAGGCGCCCCCCCTGCCGCAGATAGGGCTGCCCTTGTTGAAACCTTTCTGGACAACTACTGCCCCACTCTTGAGTCGCCCGGGGACTTAGCTCACCTGAGCTCCCCGGTTACCTCAGAGGAGGCTCTCCAAGCCCTGAAACAACTGAAAGCGGGTAAGAGCCCTGGCCCAGACGGCCTACCGGCCAGCTACTACAGAGCTTTTGCCCCCTTACTACTCCCACATTTCATCTCTGCCTACAACACCCTCCCTGAAGCGACCTCCCATAAAAAAGACTTGCTAAGAGGGCTATGTAGGGTAGACCCAGGCCTCCCCTTTGTTTTGGCAGGATCAGTTTATTCCAACTCAACCTGGGTGAGCGGCCTGCCCATAAAAAGTTCCTGCAGCATCTCTTGAATAGATTAAAGAAGGACTGTGGCAAAGCAATTGGGACGGCCTGTAAGAGGTACAAAATTAGAGGGAGGACATTCATTTTGAGAATCGCAGCCCTCCCAAACCAGGAGAATCTCCCTTTGTCCCAGTCCACCAAGTCTTCTTTGATGGACTGGAGAGCAGGCAAAAAGTTTAGGGTATACAGATTCCTCAGGTCGGTTGGGATTTTGATGCCCAAGTAAGTAATAGCGTCGGCCGCCCATTTAAAGGGGAAGTTTTGTTTGCAAAGAGATACTAGTGAATCGGGTAAGGTGATATTCAAAGCTGTTGATTTCTCAAAATTTATCTGGAGATTCGAGAGGGACTTGAAAAGTTGGAAGTCTACGAGGAGATTGGGTATTGTAGTGATCGGGTCCGAGAGAAACAGTAGAATGTCATCCGCGTAAGCGGCTAGTTTACAGTGCTTCTTTGGAACATCAATGCCTCTGATAGCCAGGTTACCATTTAACCTGCGAAGGAGGGGTTCCATCGAGAGGACAAAGATAATGGGGGACAGGGGGCATCCTTGTCGAGTGCCGTTGGTGATGGAGAAGGCGCTTGACAGTCGGCCGTTCACTCTAATTTTGGCGGTGGGGACCGAGTATAGTGCTAAAATCATTTGGATGGTTCTGGTCGGTAATCCTACTTTGCACAGGACCGCCGACAAGTAGTCCCATGCCACCCTGTCAAACACCTTCTCTGCATCCAAGGACATTTTGACGACATTCGCGACATTTATCTTGGATTCTGCTCTGGGGTGGCTCCCTGCTGAATCTACTTACTTACTCTTACTATACTACAGAACCACTACTACCACTTTGGGTCTGGGCTTCTGCCTTGACTTTGGTCAACCCCGACACAGTGGTGGACCGGGGGCCCCGCTGCCACTACGGAGGCGCGGGAACCCGCCTCACCCTGTACCTCACCGATTAGTCTTGTTAATACTAGGTGACTGGACGAAGTCCATCAAAGAAGACTTGGTGGACTGGGACAAAGGGAGATTCTCCTGGTTTGGGAGGGCTGCGACTCTCAAAATGAATGTCCTCCCTCGAATTTTGTACCTCTTACAGGCCGTCCCAATTGCTTTGCCACAGTCCTTCTTTAATCTATTCAAGAGATGCTGCAGGAACTTTTTATGGGCAGGCCGCTCACCCAGGTTGAGTTGGAATAAACTGATCCTGCCAAAACAAAGGGGAGGCCTGGGTCTACCCTACATAGCCCTCTTCCACAAAGCCTGCCACCTCGCGAGGATGGTAGACTGGCATCTTCATACTCACAACAAAGATTGGGTCAACATAGAAAATGTATTCCTCGACTTCCCACTCTCCCACCTTCCTTGGATAACACCACGCTCAGTCCCGAAGTCCTGCCTAGACCACCCCTTAATTGGGCCCACCCTTCTCAATTTCAGGGCATCCTGCCGCTCACTCAAAATTATCCCCTCACCTGGCCCTTTGATGCCTCTGCTCCGCAATCCGGACTTCACACCCGACATCCCTATTACTGACCCGACGCTTAAACCTGACTCCTTGTTGACACGGGCTTCTCAATTCTTCCGCAATGGAGCTCTCCTCCCGTATCCGGAGCTGGTCGCTGCTTTGCCACATTTGAAACTGTCCATTTTCAAGTTCCTACAGTTAAATTTTTTTTCGATAGTGCTCATTCACCCTCAATGTGGTGTAGAGACCTTGCCCCCATAGAGCGAATCTGTGCATCTCGAGAACCCCAACAACACCTGATCTCCTCCCTATACTCGATGCTGATCTCGAGTGTAGCCCCTGCCACTAAGGCCCGCACGGCATGGCAAAACGACCTATCCCTTGACATGTCAGACAAAGACTGGGAACTAATATGGGAGCATACCCACAAAGGATCGGTCAATGTCTCAGCACAAGAGAACAGATATAAGCTCAGTGCGAGATGGTACAAAACCCCTGACAATTTGCACAAAATCTTCCCGGCGGTCCCATCTGAGTGTTGGAGATGCGGCACGGAGTTGGGATCCCTCCTCCATGTATGGTGGGACTGTCCATCCCTGCAACCGTTTTGGAAGGAGGTACATGACCGTATTGTCGGCATTACCACTTATCAAATTGAATTCTCCCCTGCACAGTACCTGCTGCACCACACTGTTATACCAAAATCGCAATATCGCAAATCATTAACCCTGCACCTCATAAACGCGGCCACCCAGTGTATTCCTCCGCTGCGCTGGAGGTCCGTAACCCCGCCCACAATCCAAGATTGGCACTCCCGAGTCACAAAAATCGAGAAACTAGAACGACTCGTTCACCAAGCCAAAGACACCCACGACAAATTTAGAATCACATGGGCTTGCTGGTCCCACTATAGAGAATCGCTTGACCCTCAGTCCCCCCCTATCCCTTCTGGAGCCCCACCTATATCAGACCAGGCACCCGATAGTTGACCCGACACAGTTCGTAAGGGATGACCGATCCCCCCCTCTCTGTCCAGACTCTCGCCGACCACATTCCTTTCCCTCCTCTTTCTCTTACATCCACAATTCTCCTACTCCTACAATACACAAGACGCTTACGGACATTCAGGTGAAGACTCCTCCTTTCAAGAAAGGGGTTCGTACTTAGGGCAGGTTGCCTATTAAACACTGACCATCCAGATGTTGCTGCAAGTGCCCTGCAGCACCGGAGTGGTGACTATACCCTGTTGAACCAATCATATTGTAGTTTCTGATTTGTTTCCACCCCCCCCCCCCCGTCCACAGACTGTTCCCAAGAGGGGTGGACGGGTCTGGGAGGGGTCTCCTAATAGCCCCCGTCTGTATTACTGACCTCTTCCTTTTCTTATGTACCCTTAGCTGGAAACATTACAGTGTATAGCTGTTTTGGTTCTCGCATGCATTGTATCTTACGTTATATTTTATCTTGTCTATTGGACATGCTGTTAAAGGTTCATGTTACTGCTGCGTGTGCTGTCCGCCTTTTTCTCTGTAACCATTACTCTGCTGTACTGTATGTGTTTACTTACTTTGATTGCTCAATAAAAATTGTTTTAAAAAAAAAAAAAGCAGTTTTAAAAAAAAATGATACATTTTTTTTAATTTTTTTTAAAGCCAATGTGACATGATTGTCTCAGGGGGAGGGGGAATTTCCCTGTCCCCCCCCTGGATCCGCCATTTTCCCTTAGAAATCTTGAAGGCTGTGCTTAGTTTTCGGGGTCCCATACACGGCTAGGCTCCCAAAAAGTCCCACACATGTGGTATCCCCGTACTCAGGAGAAGCAGCTGAATGTATTTTGTGGTGTCATTTCACATATGCCCATGGAATGTGTGAGCAATATATCATTTATTGCACTTTGTGCAAAAAAAAAAGTTTGTAACATTCCCGCAATTTGTGGCAAAATATAAAATATTCCATGGACTCAACATGCCTCTCAGCAAATAGCTTGGGGTGTCTACTTTCCAAAATGGGGTAATTTTTAGGGGGGGGTTGTGCTATTTTGGCATTTTATGGCCTTTAACCACTTAAGCCCCAGACCTTTAGTCAGCTAAATGCCCAGGCCAGGTTTTGCGATTTGGCACTGCGTCGCTTTAACAGACAATTGCGCGGTCGTGCGACGTGGCTCCCAAACAAAATTGACGTCCTTTTTTTCCCACAAATAGAGCTTTCTTTTGGTGGTATTTGATCACCTCTGCGGTTTTTATTTTTTGCGCTATAAACAAAAATAGAGCGACAATTTTGAAAAAAATACAATATTTTTTACTTTTTGCTATAATAAATATCCCCCAAAAACATATATAATTTTTTTTCCCCTCAGTTTAGGCCGATACGTATTCTTCTACCTATTTTTGGTAAAAAAAATCGCAATAAGCGTTTATGGATTGGTTTGCGCAAAATCTATAGCGTTTACAAAATAGGGTATAGTTTTATTGCATTTTTATTTTTTATTTTTACTACTAATGGCGGCGATCAGCGATTTTTTTCATGACTGCGACATTATGGCGGACACTTCGGACAATTTTGACACATTTTTGGGACCATTGTCATTTTCACAGCAAAAAAATGCATTTAAATTGCATTGTTTATTGTGAAAATGACAGTTGCAGTTTGGGAGTTAACCACAGGGGGCGCTGAAGGAGTTATGCTTCATCTAGTGTGTGTTTACAACTGTAGGGGAGTGTGGCTGTAGGTCTGACATCATCGATTGTGTCTCCCTATAAAAGGGATGACACGATCGATGCAGCCGCCACAATGAAGCACGGGGAATCCGTGTTTACATACGGCTCTCCCCGTTCTTCAGCTCCGGGGAGCGATCGCGAGGGGGCGGCTAGAAACGAATAGCCGCGCCCCGGTCCCGGATCGCTCCCCGCGGGTTTCCGACCCGCGGAAAGGCAGGAACGTACATATACACCCATATGCCATGTGCCATTCTGTGGACGTATATATACATGCGGCGGTCGTTAAGCGGTTAAAACTGTGACAGTGAAATCAAAAATTTGTGCCCTTAGAAATCCCGAAGGTGGTGCTTGGTTTTCGGGGCCCCGTACGCGGCTAGGCTCTGAAAAAGTCCCACACATGCGGTATCCCCGTACTCAGGAGAAGCAGAAAAATGTATTTTGGGGTGCAATTCCACATATAACCATGGCATGTGTGAGCAATAAATCATTTAGTGACAACTTTTGTATTTTTTTTTTGTCATTATTCAATCGCTTGGGACAAAAACATTTAATATTCAATGGGCTCAACATGCCTCTCAGCAATTTCCTTGGAGTGTCTACTTTCCAAAATGGGGTAATTTGGGGGGGGAGGGGGGGTTAGTACTGCCCTGCCATTTTAGCACCTCAAGAAATGAGATAGGCAGTGTAAATTCCAGAAAATGTACCCTAGTTTGTATAACTTTTGCGCAAACCAATAAATATATGCTTATTTACCCTTTTTTTTACTAAAGACATGTGGCTGAATACATTTTGGCCTAAGGCTGGGTTCACACTACTACACTACTTTCATCCTACTTTGCTCTGTGTTCAATGTTTCCCTATGAGAGCGTCTTGTAGCGTCCTACACAAGTCGGTCCGACTTTGAAAATGCTCCCTGTACTACTTTTGGTCCTACATTGATCCTACTTCAGGCCCATTGAATATCATTGAAGTCGGACCAAAGTAGTATCCTGTTCATGAAAGTAGGATGGATGTAGGACCAATGTAGGATAAATGTAGGACCAATGTAGCAGAGCAAAGTAGGATGAAAGTAGTGTAGTAGTGTGAACCCAGCCTTAATGTATGACTAAAATTGAGTTTGGGGAAAGGGAATAGCCGCTCCAGGTGGGAACCCAGATGAATATCTACCGTTGCAGACAACTCAGGTGCAGGCAATGCACTTAGCAAAGCAGGAACAAAAATTGTCTCTGGACAGCCACACTCTGAACAAATTGTAGCCTTTATTAAAAGAAGGACAGCACTACAAGTCACAGCAAAATAAAATAAAACCCGCCTTAATAAAGGCTACAATTTGTTTAGTGTGCGGCTGTCCAGAGATGATTTTTGTTCCTAAAATTGAGTTTTCTAGATTTTTCTTATAACAAAAAGTAGAAAATATAATTTTTTTGCAAAATTTTGTCTTTTTCCATTTATATTGCAAAAAATAAAAATCGCAGAAGCAATCAAGTACCATCAATAGAAAGCTCTATTTGTGGGAAGAAAAGGACACAAATTTTGTTTGGGTACAACATTACATGACCGCGCAATTACCAGTTAAAGCAGCGCAGTGCCAAATTGTCAAAATACCACTGGTCTTTAAGTTGACAAATGGTCCAGGGCTGAAGTGGTAAAAAGTCAGCAGCTGGGGGCGTGTCCTGGCTATGGAGGAGTGAGAACGTACTTTGCTTCAGCCCCGCTCACCACCGCCAAAAGTGAAGCTACAGAGGGGGTTTCTTACCTGCACCGGCTCCCCTCATGTCCCAGTCTTCCTAGCCGCTAAGGACGGACTGCACTCAGCAGGTACAGCTGGAAACCTTTTTCCCCAGGACCCGAGGCCTCCAAAATGGCGCCAAAAGGGAAGGCAGAGTGGAGAAAGCTTTTACTGAAGATATTGCTCAGTTAAAAGCTGACACATCTCACCTGGGCAACAGAGTGGAATCCTTAGAAGAGAGACTGGAGGAGGCTCTCCCCACTATGGCTCTGCTGCAATCTAAATGTCGTATGCAGGACCAGCAGATTGAAATCCTGCTGTGCCAGTTAGATGACACCGAAAATCGCAGCAGAAGGGCTAATATTAGGATCCGGGGACTGCCAGACAAGATATCTTTTGGGACATACTGGGCATGCCTGCATCCACTCCTATTGAAATAGATTCGGCACACAGGGCGCTGCGACCTCCATGTCAGGATGTGGATAATCCCAGAGACATAATTTGCAAGTTGCACAAATATACTCTCAAAGATCACATCATGCAAAAGATGCGTGGCAAGCCCCTCTATGATTTTGACGGTGCGTGTTTGTTTTTCTATCAGGACATTTCCAGATGCACTTTAATGCAGCGCAGAGCGCTTCGTCCGCTTTTGACTGCGCTCCAGGACGCAGGACTGCCGTACAGTTGGGGCTTTCCCTTCTCCCTACAGACACCTAAAGACGGGAGGCAGGTCACTCCTTCCGCACTTCCTCTCTTCTCTTGGTTTGGAACCGGTTGACTTCCCAGATTGGGGACCGTCCGAGTCCCTGGCGATGAAGCTCCCCCAGCCGTGGATGACGGCTTAGTGCAAGAGTCGCAGGCGAGATAGACAGCGATCCATTGGTGGGACCTTCCACATTCCAAGACTGACGGAGATGAACCCCCTGGACATTCCTGTGGTTCCCGTAATCCTTTTTCGACTAGTGCGAGGTGACCCTGCCATATACACCGCACTACCTCCTGAACCAACCCTTTTGATGTGAATGCTAGGCATGCCTAATGCCCTAGGGCGGTTGATCTTGGTTTAGTGCAGAAGGACTATTGACAATTACACCTGGGTTAAGGTTATGTCACCCCATCATTAATGCCTTGGCCCTCACTGATTGCCTAAGAACTTACTGTGGCTAGTGTAACCCTCCCACTCAATCTAAGCATTTTGCAAGATGCGGTGGACAGGCATGGGACTTCCTACCCCCCCCCCCCCATGTTGGCACATGTTCCCCCTGTAGGCCCCCCCTTTTTGGTGGAGAGCCTTACATCAGGCTTACCGATGTTTTTTTTCTTCTTTATTTTTGGCTACGGTTATTTCCATATTATTGTGCTTCCATTGCCTTGTTTGATAATTTTTTGTGTTTGATTTTCATCCTCTCTTTCACTTTTCTCCTTTCCTTCCCCTTTGCCTCTTCTTCTTTCCCTAGGAGCATTACCTCACCTCTTTGCGCTGGGCGAGTCGGCGGATTCGGCAACACTCACATTCTCCTGATCCTTCATGTCTTTGCTAAAGGTCGTATCTTATAACGTTAGAGGCCTCTGCTCCCCAGGTAAGCGGACTAAATTATGGTGGGAATTAAAGAAGCTAGGGGCTCGGGTGGTTTTTCTGCAGGAGACCCATTTCAGTCCCTGCTCTATGCCTCGGCTACCCATCCATCTTTATAATCAGTGGTTCCACAGTACCTACCCAACTTCCAAATCCAAGGGCACCACGGTTGCGATTCCTAAAACTTGCCCTTTCCAACTTATGGACAGCAAAATAGACTCGCAGGGTCGCTATGTTTTCTTAAAAGGTACTATAGCAGGGAAGAAATACACGCTGGCCACAATATATGCCCCTAATGCTAACCAATTTACTTTCATAAATTCAACACTAGATCTATTGGCGGACTTCAAAGAGGGCTTGGTAGTCCTCGGTGGAGACTTCAATGTTAACCCCGATCCTCTCAGACACATCTAGCCCCCGAGCCTCGTACTCCTACGCCTTTCTCAAACACTTTCGCAAGACCCTACAGTCTCACCTCCTGCTAGATAGCTGGAGGGTACTAGATCCTACGGACAGGGACTTCAGTTTTTATTCTGCTGTACATGATGCGTATACTCTCATAGACCACATTTACGTTGACCGCCCCACACTACAGCTCCTGCAGTCTGCATCTCTCGGGAACATAACAATCTCTGATCACGCACCGATCAAGATTACTTTCACCCTACCGTCAGGCATTCATAAGGCCTGGACATGGAGATTGAATGAAAACCTGTTGGATGATACTGCAGCGGTGGCCAAGGTGAAGGAGGTCATTACTAACTACTTCAAAGAAAATACCATGGATGGCATTAGTAAGGGAATAGTGTGATGGCAGTAGCACGGGGAGAATTGATATTCCTGGGCTCCAAACTTAAAAAAGAACGCCAGGCAGACTTCAAAAGGGTGCTAGATGCCCTCCAGGAGGCAGAAATACAACACAAACATAGTGGAGGCCCTGAGGCATTGAAAAAGCTGACTGATATGAGGAAACAATTTTTGCGATTGCTAGACCGACAAGTACGTAAGCAAGCCAGATACTTAGCAATAAATGTGGCCGCATGCTTGCAAGGGCCCTTCGTAAGAAACATGCTCAGACATATGTGCAAAAGCTCCGTTCCCCTTCGGGTGAAGTTATGATTCAGTCCTCTAAAATTGTCTCAGGGTTTCAGGAATATTACTCCCAACTTTACAATCTGACCCCTGACCGACCTTGGACACGCAGACACCCAGGTCAGTGGCCATTCAGGACTACTTAGCCTCGGCTTTGTGCCACACCCCTGACTGCAGACCAGCGCACAGACTTGGAGATGCCAATTACCCCCGGTGAAGTTGAACTGATAGTGAAGTCCTTGCCCAACGGGAAAAGCTCTGAACCAGATGGTTACACCAAGGCTATACTATAAACCTTTCCTGCCCCTTTTGCTATCCTCCATGTGCAGCTACTTCAATTCCGTAGCCGAGGGATCGCCTATTCCCCCAGAGGCGCTACTGGCCCATATTACAGTGCTTCCAAAAGACGGTAAGGACCCCATGGTACCCCAGAGTTACAGACCTACTGTATATCCCTCCTAAACGTTGATGTTAAGATATTGGCGAAAGTTCTTGCAAACACGCTGAAACACATCATGCCCCAATTAGTACACCCAGACCAAACCGGGTTTATCACTGGGAGGGAGGCCAGGGACAACTCCATTAGAGCCATTCAGCTCATCCACTGGACCCGTAATCATCCTGATCAGAAGTCCTATGTAATTCTGTCGACTGATGCCGAGAAGGCCTTTGACCGCGTTGACTGGTCATATCTGCAAGCGGTGCTTGGGATGGGACTGCGTATGCTGACCTCAATTATGGCCCTATATTCCACTCCTTGCGTGCAGGTCAAGGTAAATGGGGTGCTCTTCTCCCGGTTCCTGATCAGGAATGGCACGAGACAGGGGTGTCCTCTCTCTCCCCTCCTCTTCGCCTTGGTACTAGAGCCGTTGCTGTGTACTGTTAGAGCGAAAACGGACATAAAGGGCCCGAAGGTTGGAAATGTTGAGCACAAACTCTCAGCTTATGCTGATGACGTGCTCTTCCACCTTTCGGAGTCCCTGATTTCGTTGCCAAACCTGATGGGAGAACTTCAGCGGTTTGGGATACTTTCAAATTTTAAAATACATTTTTCAAAGTCGGTGAGCATTCAATTGCCCCCCTTCTTGGCAGAGATAGCTTACATACTGCCTTTCCTTTCCCTTGGGCCATGTCCTCCTTTAAATATTTGGGCATACAATTAACAGACTGCTTTGACTGCTTTGACACCCTATATATGGCCAATTACCCCCCCACTCGACGCGGTTAAAAATTATCTATCCCAGTGGACCAAGACCACCTTACGTGGCTGGGCCGCATAAATATTATAAAAATTAACATCTTCTTCCTCCAGATGTTGCCCAAATATTATAAAAATTAACTCTTCTTCCTCCAGATGTTGCCCAAATATTTTTTTACCTGAATCTCAAGTATGCTATCTGGGTTTGTGTGGAATGCACAGAAACCCTGTATAGCTTTGCGGGTACTGAAATGTTCGAAACAGGCTGGAGGTCTGGGAGTACCGGACATTATGAAGTACTATAAAGCTGTCGCACATCAAATATTTAGAGCAATACATGATAGAAGATATAAACCCTAAGGGCCTACGTGTACAAGTGTTTCCCAATATATGGGCCATCGATCCAGATTTCAAGGCTCGATGGGAACATAATCTTCTATGTTGCTCGAAAAAGATGATGAATTGATGGTTGAATATTATATGCAGGAACTTAAAGTAGTAGATTGTGAGATCAAAAGAATATACGATGAAAATGCGAGTTTATTGAATAAACCAGAGTTTGGAGCTTATGATACATGATTAAAAGAACACATCCAAGGTTTCACACGTGACTTATTACTGAAAAAGGAAGAAAAAATGTCAAGTGACAAACTGGCATTTGCAGGCAAATAGAAAGGGCACTATTAATAAGGAAAGAAATAATGATTCTGATTCTTCTGCCAATTCTTATACTTCACAGAATTCAAGGACTGGAGACAGAGGACAACAGAGAGGACTCAACTCTAGGAAGCGACCACAACAAGGTGGTGGGTACCAGACGGGCACACAAAACAAAAAACGTGTAACTGACAACAGTGAACGACAGAACACTACTAGTCACAGGGATGCAACCATCAATGATGGTACACCCTCCGCCCCCCGACATACCTCTATGTTTCCTAATCAAGCACCTGGTGTCTCAACTGAGATTTCCTCTCTCTCTTCCTCTGTCACTCCTCGGACTGACTCCAATATACGACAGATTTTCGTGCCCTAAAAAACCTCATCCTACTCCTGGATGAAAGCGAGGGCACAACTAGTCAGGATAATGCTCCCGAAACATATGAAGCCAGGGGACAGAGAGTACAACTATCACAGTACCAACGTGATATTGATGTCCTAGAAAAGGTAGTTAAGAAAAAGTCCTTGAACTTTCCCTCCCTTCATACTAACTCCAATATATGGGCATTTCTTATTCAAACTATTAAAGAAATTGAATCCCTCCCTTTACATAGATCAGAAAATCAAAATCTTAGCCCTGCGCACAAACTGGCCTTGGACAATCTTAGCCGTAGCCCCCACTTGGTGATCAAGCCCTCGGACAAGGGCGGCAATGTGGTAATTAGGGATGAGCCGAACACCCCCGCGTTTGGTTCGCACCAGAACTTTCGAACGGACCGAACGTTCGCGCGAACATTTAGAACCCCATTGAAGTCTATCAGACTCGAACGTTCGAATTCAAAAGTGCTCATTTTAAAGCCCAATATTCAAGTTATTGTTGGAAAACGTCTTTGAGAACCCGGATCTTGCCCCAGGGAACATGTATCAATGGGAAAAAAACTTTTAAAAACTGTTGTTTTTTCTGGAGCAGCGATTTTAATGATGCGTGACCGGATGTAGGAGAGTGTGGACGAGCGAGTGAGCGTGTGAACCTCTCTGCTCTCTCTCCCCCGTTTCTCTGCTTGAAGTACTTCCCTATGGACTTATGACCTGAGAGATACCTCTCCCCCCCTCCACGGTCTTACTGGAGTTACTAGAAGTTACTAGAAGTCTTACCCTTGGAGCCCTTTGGAACCCGGCTGAGCCCTGTGCCCATGTCCTGTGTCCTGTCGTGCGCCGTGTGCTGGCACCGGGTGCTGCGGGGTTTTCCCCTTTTCTTTCTCGCTGAGGCTGCATCCCCGCTTTTCACCCGGATTGCGGGTGCGGGCTGGTTGCGGGGCGGTGCAGCGGCAGTGGAGCCCGGATCGCTGTGTTGAGAGGGGGGTCGGACTGTTGGTGGGGAGCGGGGAAGCAAGCCCCATAGAGAACGGAGCTGCCCGGAAAGTCTCGCGATTGTGTTTGTGTACCGTCGAGTGGCAGCGCTTTGAATGGAGAGTGAGACAGCAGGACAGTAGGGGGATCCTGTCTCTCATAAGGGACCTCAAGGGACCTCAAGCTGTGTCAGTTGGTCCTATAGCTTGGGGTCTGCTACCCAAACACAGCATTCTGCCGGCTATACCCCCCCCCCGATCCTAATCCTAATCCAAGTGCTATGTGACAAGTGCTGCTGTCTAATCCATGGTCCTCCTTGATCCTCAGTGGTGCCCATTGGGTGCTTTTGCTTACGCTATTCATGGCTACATTATATCGTTATATTACGGTTACGTTATATATATGTTTGCGAGTCTTGTGGACTACTGCCATTTGCTGATATCTGCTATCTATGGTGGCTTATTATGCCCAATGCTCCCAAACTACAGGAAGGTATGTCATCCACAAGGTCAGCTAAAAACACCCAGGCATCTGCTGCAAAGCTGGAGCGTAGTGCACATTCCTCTTCTAATTCACCAGCCAACCTACAGCCACAGCCACAGTCCAACTTAAGCCGCAGATGGGGCCGCCACTTGACAGAAGGAGCCAGGGTCAAGCAGCCGTAAAATCAACTAGCTCTACTAGTACATCAAGTACATCAAGCGTCAAAAACGTGAGTACCATAGGGTCGGGGGGTGAGGCACCTGGGACTGTAAATATACCGATAACTGTTGCATTATCTGGTGAACTTGACGCCCCCGTAGTTGGCCTGATACCACAAGGGGAACCCACACTGCAAGGACTACATGGTCAATTTTGACACACAGTTAATGAGTTTAAAGGAAGAATTGTTATCCATGAGACAGGAGCTACATAGGACTGTTACGAGAACGAATGCCCTGGAAGAGAGACTAAGTGCAGTTGAGGATACACTGTTTCCACTGCAGGGGGAACTTAAAGGGCTACAGGAGCTAACAGACCTCCAAGCGACCAAATTAGACGCAATGGAAAACAGACTTCTGAGAAATAATGTGAGAGTGGTAGGCCTCCCAGAGCAATGTGAAGGCACAAACTCTATCACTTTTATGGAGAAGTGGTGTAGCGAAATTTTTGGTTCTGATAGTTTCTCACCCTTTTTCTCCATAGAAAGGGCCCATAGGGTCCCCTTTAAAGTACCTCAGCAAGGGAAGTACCCAAGGCCTATGCTACTAAAGCTGCTTAACTACACAGATAGTTGCAAAAAGCTAGATCATGTTGCATTAAGCTAGAGAGATGGGAGACATCATTTGCAATGGAGCAAGAGTTTCGATATACCCCGACTTCTCACCAGATTTACAGAAACGGAGAGCTGAGTTTATACCAATCAAAAAGTCCCTACAGAAATATAGAATCACATATGCTCTTTTGTACCCGGCTCGTCTTAGGCCCTGTACACACGACCGGATCCATCTGCTGAAAACGGTCCGCCGGACCGTTTTCAGCGGATAGATCCGCTGCGACCGCTGCCGGATTTCTGTCTGATGGTTGTATACACCATCAGACAGAAATCCGCACGTAAACAATACGTGGGGCGTGGCTGCGCCGTCGCCGCGACGATGACGCAGCGACGTGGGCGGCCCTGGAAGTTCAAAGCTTCCACGCATGCGTCGAATCAGTACGACGCATGCGAGGGATGGCGGTCGGTCGGACGTGTCTGGTGAGTCTGTACAGACTGACAGGTTTCCAGCGGATAGATTTCTTAGCGTATCCGCTGGAAACTGGCCGATCCGCTGGACAATTGTCCGCTCGGGCCTACACACGACCGGATCTGTCCGCTGTTTCAGCGGATCGATCGTGTCGTGTGTACGGGGCCTTAGAGTAGTAGCTTTGGGCAGGACTATCTTTTTCAATGACCCAATGGAAGTCTCCAACTGGTTGGAGGCAAATATATCAGCTTTATAGCTCCCCAGTGATAGGGGGGCTAGGTCTAATGGTAAACATGGAAAAGATGAAAATAAGCAAAGCCCACTTAATTAAAGGGAGGGAAGAAAGGGAAGGGAAGAGAGAAAAGGGAAAGAAGAAGAAATGGAAAGACTTTTTTTTTTGGGGGGCCTGGACACTATCCCTGACATCACTGACTGTTTGGACAAAACCAACCCGATAAAATTAATTCTTAAGAGTTCAAACAAGGTTTCCTTAGGGGAAGAAAGGGAAAGAAAAAGGAAGAAAAGGAAGTACACACGTTATTGGAGGCCAGTCCAGTGGAGGGTCTAGGCCATGGATGGTTCAATAAAACACGAGAGGATTGGATGACCTGTTGCTTTAGAGGACTTTACTGCTCCCCCCCAATATTTTGTGATTTTTTTCGGGGGCCCCCCCTCTTTTTTTTTGCTCTTAATTTTTATTTTATTTTTTGCACTTTGCACTTTAGAGACACTTAGCAACACTTGGTGTCATCCATGTTAAAGTCCTGCTTATATATATTTTCACATGTTTTATTAGGTTGACAAGGTGTATAGAGATTTATGAAGCTCGGTATTAGGGCCCTAATGATAATATTATTATTAAGAGAATAATCAAAAATGGGGGCGAGGTAATTATTTTGGTAGTAAGCACATTAAGCATATTTGTATACCCCACCTCACTCCTACCCTATCTTACCCCTACCTTTTTTTGGGGGGGAATACTTGACATATAAATAGAAATATTCACATTAAAACTCACTGGGATATTTTTAGTAACACGTAAGAAACAATTAGTAACTAGCACCTTTTGACAAAGCTTCACAAATGTCGACACGTTGAATTAATGCTTACTTTCTAAGCTACTGTAAGCATATTTATGATGAAAATGTTTTTAGGGTTGTGTACCAGGGGATTTAGTATAAGCGGGGGGTATTACACTGTTAAGGGGGGGTTCGGTTATTGCTTTTTCTTTTTCAGGTTTCATGGTTGTTTTGATCTGTTTTTTTGGGGGGGAAAGAGAGAGAGGGAGGGACACGTGTTTGCGTGTCCGTAGGATGTGTGTGAGGGAGCGTAGTGAGGTCATTGGACAAGTCCCTAAGCAGGGCGGGGTAGGAAGGGGGTGGGTGGGAGGGGAGGGAGGGTATGGGAGGTGTTAAGGGGAAGAGTTAGGGAGAGTACATTACTTGTTTTAAGAGCTGTGTTGCTATGGGAGGCGGAAACAGGGGGGGCGAGAGAGGGGAGGCCAGTGGGGGTCCGGATTTATATAGAAAAGGGAGTGATGGACATGTGCCTATGCTGCTGGATCAGAGTTGTGTATCCTGCTATTATGTCAATCTGTCTAGATGCAGGATAGGTTATTGTCCATCACTTCTTGGAACGTCCGAGGAATGGGAGATCCAATCAAGAGAACATCAGTCATGTCACTCCTGGAAGACGGTATGTCGGGACTCATATGCTTACAAGAGACACATTTGACCAAGGACTCGGTTCCACTACTGAACAGACATAAATTTCAGTCCCAGTTCCACTCGGTGCACTCCTCCTATTCAAGGGGGGTAAGCATAATGGTGGGGAGGGGGGTGATGTTTTCCTGTACTGAGTCTCAGATAGATGACCAAGGCCGATATATATTTCTTCTCTGCCTAATTGAGAACAGACCATATGTTCTGGCTAATATGTATATCCCTCCACCATTTAAGTTAGACGTTATAAATAAACTCCTTGAATTTATACTTGATAAACCAGCGGTTCCTGTGATAGCTGTAGGGAACTACAATGAGGTGCTGGATAGAAGCTTGGATAGATTTCCTCCGGGAAAAAGATCTGGTGAGGGGCGACTAGCTCGATTCCTGGAGGAAATAGGGATGAGAACTCACTTTCCACAAGATCGCCAATACTCATGCTATTCCAGCTCCCACCATACGCTCTCCGGAATAGATCTGGCAGTGGGTAGTGAGGATGTAATGTCCTTGGTAAAGAGAATATATTATGGCCCCAGAGGGGTCTCAGACCACTCCCCTCTGGTGCTAATAATAAAGATTGGAGTTAAAGTCTCCCGTAATGAATGGAAATTTAACCCAGGTTGGCTGGAGCTGATTGGTGACCCAGGAATCTTGGAGTTTAAATTGAAAGAGTTTGTATACATTAACACAGGATCTGCTCCGACGGGAATAGTTTGGGACTCTCTGAAAGCTTTTATGCGAGGCCTGCTAATTCAGCAGGTTGCCAGGGTAAAAAGAGAAGGGAGAGAGAAAGAGGGTAAGTTGGCCCATGAGACCACTCAAGCAAAACTGAGGTTTATTGAGCAACCCACCACAGCCACGCGGGAAGTATGGTTGACAAAACAGCTAGAGTATAAAACAGCTACTCTGAGAAGTGCGGAGAATAAGCGAACCCTACAAAGACAGTGCCAGTTTGGAGAGGGAGAGAAGGTAGGGCGGATGTTATCGCTCCTGAGTAGAACTAACTCCCCCCCGTTAAACATTACAGCAATAAATACAATAGCGGGAGTAGTTTCTACGAATGGTCAGGTGGTTTTACAAACGTTTTGCGAATATTATAAAGAACTTTATAAATCTAAAGGGGGGGCTGGGAGTGGAGCTATGGAATCGTTTTTTTCAGAAAATAGCAGTCCCTACCCTGCCAGATGAGGACAGACAGGCCCTAGAAGCACCAATCACCTTAAGCGAAATCCAGCAAGCAGTAACTGCGATGCCAAATCAGAAATCCCCTGGCCCGGATGGGCTGCCTATCGAGGTATATAAGAAATTCGACGAGATTTTGTTACCAAAATTGTTGAAGGCCCTGGAGGGGGCTGAAAGTGGAGGTATTCTCCCCCGTTGAATGCTGGAAGAAAATATCATAGTGATCCATAAAGAGGGGAAAGAAAAATTGTCACCCTCATCCTATTGTCCAATCTCTTTGCTACCTACCGACGTTAAGATCTTAGCCAAAACACGCTTAAATAGATTTATCAGTAACCTTATCCACCCAGATCAGTTAGGGTTTATATCAGGCAGGGCAACAACTATTAATATAAGAAGAACTTTTTTAAATTTACAAATACCAACTGATAACGAGAGGCCCAGAGCGGTGCTATCTCTCGATGCCGCTAAGGCATTCGATAGCCTCGAATGGAGATACTTATGGGAAGTATTAGAGAAATTTGGCATTGGACCTCTCTTTATTAGATGGGTTAAATTACTATATAGCGAACCAAGAGCTAAAGTCAAAATCAATAATGAGACATCGGAAGTCTTCCAGTTGGAGCGAGGGACGAGGCAGGGGTGTCCTCTATCCCCCCTTCTGTTTGCTCTCGCTATGGAACCACTTGCTATAATGGCCAGGGCGAGGTCGGACATAATGGGGTTTAGAAGACACCAAGGGGAAGACAAGATTGCACTATTTGCAGATGACATCTTGTTTTTCCTGGGGGATGTTGAAACCTTACTAGACAAAGTGATGCAACTGGTAAATGATTTCGGTCATTTCTCAGGCTTGACAATTAACTGGGAAAAATCCGCCCTCCTACCACTGGATCCAGTCAACCTCCAGCTCTTGCCAGGCACTTCTCAATTAAGCGTGGTCACAAAATGTAAATACCTAGGGATCTGGATAACGAAAGATGTCACCCAATATGCGAATCTAAATCTCGACCCATTGTTATTAAAGTGGAAAAATAAATGCGATATCTGGAAAAGACTTACCCTATCCGTAGCAGGACGATGTAACTTAATTAAAATGATATGGCAGCCGCAACTAATATACCTGCTCCATAACGCACCCTTATGGCTAGGATACAAATGGTTCAAAAACATAGAATCACTATTTAGAGAACTTATATGGAGGGGAGGTCAAGCCAGGATAAGCTTGCAAACACTCCAATTACCAGTAAAAGAAGGGGGTATGGCGGTTCCACACCCAAAGCTATATTTTTTTGCGTCACAACTGCAACATTTGGCGGGGTGTGGAGCCGCTGAGGGAGACGACTTTATTAGCCGTTTGATGTTAACAGTTAATCCCCATAAACTGCTGGCGGAAGCTCTAGAGGCAGATTTTTTCCCCCCACAAATATCCAACTATAAAACTAGTGATTAAAGTATGGCAAATAACAAAGTCTTTATTGGGGTATGTTGGCCAAACAGAATTCTCCCCCCTATGGAAAAATAACAACCTACAGGAAGTAACAAGTATAGAAGCATCAAGAGAGTGGAAGAGTCAAGGTATAACTCGTTTAAAGCACCTGTTTGAGGGTAATACCCTAAAATCATTCCTAGATCTAACAATGGAATTTAATATTTCAAACAAAACATTTTACAAATATTTGCAGGTCCGCCATGCTATCCAAGCACAATTTAGCTCCCAAACAATTATATGGACCCAGATCCCCGTCCTTCTTAAAGTAATTAGGGCAAGAATTGCCAAGGGCTTAATAACAGCAACATATAATAGCTTGACTGCTAGTGCGAAAGACAGCGTGGGAAAGAGATTTGGGAACAATATCACCCGAACAGTGGGAGAGGATTCTTCAACAGTGTGCTTTGGTTTCAATTGCCCCAGCGCAAAGACTGTCCCACTTGTTCTTACTGCACAGGGTATACCATACCCCGCATAAAATGTTTAAATTGGGGTGGAGACAAAATAATGAATGCCCGAGATGTAAAGACAAAGGGGATCTAATACACATGGTCTGGAAGTGCCCTAAACTCTATGGCTTTTGGGTGGAAATAATAGAGAGGATAAACGAGGTATTTGGAATATCCCTTGACCCAGTAGCTAGGATTTGCCTCCTGGGGTGTATATAAGACACAAGAGTACCTCAAGACAGCTTGGAAGCGGTATTGAGATGCCGCTTCCAGGCACAAAAAACGATAGCCCAAAAATGGCAGGCGCAGACTCCTCCGTCGGTAGAAAACTGGTTAGCGGCCATGAAACTAACAATCTCAAATGAGAGAGTGTACTTTACCAGACAAGGGAACTATGGGAAATGTACTAGTATATGGGGGCAGTGGCAGAGGGCGGTAGGGAACCTATAGGGTTAAGTGCCCTAGGGTACTTGACCTTTAACATGAGATAAGTGTAAAGCACGGTGGCCTCCTCTCTTTTCTTTTTTTTTTTTTTTCCTGTTTGTCCGTTTATTTCACTGAAAAAATAAGAGAGGATTGCTCAGAGCTGGATTAACTCTTTGTGGCAAGACTGTGCACAGATGATAGGAAATCTTTTACTCTACATTGTGACATCAAAAAAAAAAATAAACCACTTTAAAGTTAATCTTAGGGCCCACAAATGCAATAACTGATCAGGTTTGTTGGTAAAATATAAAAGATGAGGTTGCACCATGTAAATTGATACCCAACATGTCAAGCCTAAGGCTGGGTTCACACTAGTGCAAATTGGATGTGCACTTTCACTGCATCCAATTCGCATGTCAGGAGATTGTGACCGGCTCTCTATGGAGCCAGTTCACACATCTCCGGGACATCTGCGGAGCAAATTGCACAGGAGTCCCGTGCATCTTCCGGTCCATTTCAGGTCCGAATTCAGCCAAAAATTCGGACTGAAATCGGACCTGAGGTCGTAAACAGGGACGCAATCGGACCCCTGCTACGAGCCGCTCCGCACAGTAGTGTGAACCCAGCCTTACAATTGGGTGCTCCCATGAAACAGCTACAAATTCCTTACCTTATATTTTTAACAGGTGACACTTTATAAGTTTAGAATTAAAGCGATTGTAATCGATCACCTTGGAAAACAACACATTCATTTTAAAATAGAAATGAAAGGCAAAACATTTGTGTATGGATATAAAAAAAACTAAAACACTATAAATACAATTTTCCCTCTTTTTTATAATTGATCACATTCCCTCTGTTCCCAGCTGCATAAGAGCCACTCCTCTCTTTTCTTCTCGCCTGATCGCTCAGCGGAATAATTAATGGGGTAGTACGCTCCCTTAGGTCGTTGGGGGTAGGGAGGGGGGAGGGGGGAGATCAGATTCAGGGCTAGTAGACACCAGGTACATTCGGCTATACAAGCTAAGATAATGCTTTGTATTGACTGTAGTTTGTTGCCTTTTTACATTCTTGTTTGTATGATGTAATATGGTTACCTGTTTAAACAACTGCCTGTTGAAACGGTTATCTTAAAATCAATAAAAAAACAAATAAACTAACAAAAAAGAAAAAGTCCTTGAACTTTCCCTCCCTTCATACTAACTCCAATATATGGGCATTTCTTATTCAAACTATTAAAGAAATTGAATCCCTCCCTTTACATAGATCAGAAATTCAAAATCTTAGCCCTGCGCACAAACTGGCCTTGGACAATCTTAGCCGTAGCCCCCACTTGGTGATCAAGCCCTCGGACAAGGGCGGCAATGTGGTAATTAGGGATGAGCCGAACACCCCCGCGTTTGGTTCGCACCAGAACTTTCGAACGGACCGAACGTTCGCGCGAACATTTAGAACCCCATTGAAGTCTATGAGACTCGAACGTTCGAATTCAAAAGTGCTAATTTTAAAGCCCAATATTCAAGTTATTGTTGGAAAACGTCTTTGAGAACCCGGATCTTGCCCCAGGGAACATGTATCAATGGGAAAAATACTTTTAAAAACTGTCGTTTTTTTCTGGAGCGGCTTTTTTAATGATGCTTAAAGTGAAAACAAAAAGGAAAAATTCCTTTAAATATCGTACCTGCTGGGTGTCTATAGTAGTGGCACGTGTTTAGAAATGTCCCTGCACAACATGAGATTACTATAAGAAAAAAGTAATTTAATACTGCTTGCGGCTTTAATGTAATGTTTGGTCCCTGCAATATGGATAAAAATCATTGAAAAAAATAGCATGAGTTTCCCCGCCACCACTCTCCCCAGGTCATTACAAGACCCAGTGCCGATCCTAACCTCCCTGGGACCCTAAGCAAAATGACATGGCACATTAAAAATGAGAAGTGGGGGGCGCTGACGACAGTGACATGTCACATTAAAGAAAGTTGAGAAGTGGGGGGAGGGGGCGAAAATGACTTCTCACCAGGCGGGGCCTCTAGTAATTTGGGGGGCCCTTCGCAGCTTTGCGGGGCCCTAAGCGGCTTGCATAGTGAGCCTATAGGGAGGATCGGCCCTGACAATACCCTTTGGCCCTATATACTTTGAACAGCAGTATACAGGCGGTGCAAACAAGACAAGGACTGTAGGTTTGTTAAGTAGAATCTGAACCATGTCATACTTTGCTCCTGCATATTGCACAATTTCCTAAAGAGACCCTCAACAAACTACATGACACTTGTACCTGATGAGGCCATTGATGTTCCAGTGGTGGCCCGTGAGCCTGTGGCCATACAGGCTTGGCCCCCCAAAGCGCAGGTGCTGTGTGGCAACAATATGTCGATCATTTTAGGGGTGGGGGTGGGGGGCCATTACAATGCCAGATCTTGGCTGAATAAATTATTTTTTTGAGAAAGAAAAATTCTAGAAAAAAGGGGGATTGCCATCCGGGGAGCCCCCTTTGAACAAATTCTGTGAAGAACTCCTGTTCTCTGAAGGCCTCCATTATTTCTGCAAGTCAAAATTTAGCAAAAAAAGCTAATGTCAGTCAAGCCTTAGCTTTCTCCCCATAGATATGCCCACAAACTCATCCACTGATCATAAAGTCCAAAATCAAGTTTCGTATCGTCGTACTGCACGATCGTTTTTCCGACGTTTTCTACCGACTGTGAACTGCGAACAAGCTGCAAACTCAAGGCAGGAGAGAGGCCAGGCACACACCAGGAGCAGTTACAAAGCCACTAACATGTCCTTCGATGAGATGGTGGAGATGGTTGCTATTCTTAAAAAGGAGGACTATGATTGTAAAAATGGGCCTTACAAGAACCCAAAGAAGGTCAAGGCCAAGGTCATGGAGAAGGTTCAGAGGACTCTCCATCAGAAATTCAAGGTGCAGAGGTCAAGGGAGCAATTAAGGAAAAGGTGGTCTGACCTTAAAAGAAGAGAGCCGGAGCAGATGGAGAGAATTCGAAGAGTCATCAGAAGACATAAGTAATTTTCATGTGTACTGATTATTTGTTTTTTTTATTTTGCGGCATGTGCTTTTTCTTTCAGGTTGTGTATATATACAGTTCAAGAATAGATGTCTCAAGGTTCATGTTTGTGGGCATAATAATTGGTTGTTCATTCTATTTATGATCTTTTTATGTGAGACCAATTTTTTATTTAATGTAGATGTGTTATTAACTAGATTTAAATAATCCAACTTAAGTCAATATACAGTAAAAGGAGAGTATGCTCAGCTCAGCAGTTGGTTACACATATGGACTCAGTAGCACAAGTGTTGGCATGGCCGATCCGCCCTATAGGCTCACTATGCAAGCCGCTTAGGGCCCCACAAAGCTGCGAAAGGGCCCCCCAAATTACTAGAGGCCCCGCCTGGTAAGAAGTAATTTTCGCCCCCTCACCCCGCTTCTCAACTCGCTGGCTGCATGGGAGAAGAGGCAAGAAGTCAGCAGCCCTCGCTTCTCAGTTTCATGTAAGATGTAATTCCCCTCCCCCACTTCTCAACTTTCTTTAATGTGACATGTCACTGTCGTCAGCACCCCCCGCTTCTCATTTTTAATGTGCCATGTCATTTTGCTTAGGGCCCCAGGGTGGTCAGGATTGCCACTGAGTGTATGCCACAAGAACAACCTAGTTAGGGTGTCACACAGAGGTCATACAGTGGATATTTGGTGTTTTTCCATGTAGGAAATTTGGCCAAAGATAGAGAAATGCATCAGCTTTGGTAATGGATAAAATCCTGTGTTAAGCTTAGAAGGATTGTAAAAACACACAATTTTACCACACTTTATAAAAAGAATGATTGATATTCCTCTTTTAGACCTCTAATCTTTTTGATTCATGTATCCCTTTTTTTTACAATCTCATAGGGTGCAATCAAGCTTCAGGAGTGGAGCCGATCAACCCCACACAGAGCCAAGCCCCACCCTCGCCGGATGTGCAGGAAGTGGAAAATGCCACCACATCAGGTCAGTGTCATACAGCACAGCTTCAGGTAATAGATGTAGGCCTGCATAATTGTAATACATGTTTTTTTTCCAAATTTCAGGAGGTGTTCGGGCTGTTGGGGGAGGATTGGACACCTACAGTGCCCAGGTCTTAATTGGGGAGATCTTGTCCTGCAGGGCAGAAATAGAGGACATAAACCTCGCCTTAGGGCAGCTTAAAAAGAAAACCCAAGTAGTGGACCGAAAACTCAAGAATCTGATTGATGTGCTGGGGAGGGTTTAAAAAAATAGATGTAGACAAGTATTTCAAAGCAAAAATATATTTCTTGACAAAAATAATAAAAAATGTAAGAATTTCTATTAAGATATTTTTTGAAAAAATGAAAATGACACATTTTAAGTGTGATACAATAAATATTTTTGGATACTCAACAATGTGTGGCTTCTTATTATATCAATGCTGCCTAAAAGAACAAATCTAGATTTGTGGTGTTTACATTGACAATGATGAGTATTTAGTACAGGAAAATAAACATGACACTATGATAACGTAGGAGAAAGCTAGAATGAACACAAATTAGAAAATAATTAAACAAAGAAAAATACTAGAACAGGGGCAGAAAAATTGGGCCTTAGGCACTGGTGACGGTGCCACAACACTGCAACCCCTCACAGATGATGTCATTGGAGCGCAGCAAAGAGCCACATGCAAAGTATTGCATCAAAAATTGTTATTATATGCCCCTGTTAAACTGGGGCAAAACAATTGGGCCTTAGGCACTGGTGGCGGTGCCACAACACTGCAACCCCTCACAGATAATGTCATTGGAGCGCAGCAAAGAGCCACATGCAAAGTATTGCATCAAAAATTGTTATTATACACCCCTGTTAAACAGGGGCAGACAAATTGGGCCTTAGACACTGGTGGCGGTGCCACAACACTGCAACCCCTCACAGATAATGTCATTGGAGTGCAGCAAAGAGCCACATGCAAAGTATTGCATCAAAACATTTTATTATACGCCCCTGTTGAACAGGGGCAGAAAAATTGGGCCTTAGGCACTGGTGGCGGTGGACAGAACCAACAATGTTCTTACTAGCTATCAGCAAGATCATTGAGGAGGAAAAGGATTTTGAGTCAGCAGCATAACAGGACAGTCACTCAGCATCAGCATAGGCAGTCTACAAGGGATCTGACATTTAAAAACAATATTCAGTTACATCAGCATCAGGTGCTTGGTAGCTGTTGTGGATCCAAGCCTGATTCATTTTTATGAAGGTCAGTCGATCGACGGAGTCGGTGGAGAGGCGCACCCTGTGATCGGTCACAAAGCCTCCAGCAGCACTAAATGTGCGTTCTGAAAGAACGCTGGATGCAGGACAAGCCAGTAGCTCAATTGCGTACTGTGCAAGCTCTGGCCAGTGATCCATCCTCAAGACCCAGTAAGCCAGAGGATTTTCGGCGGGGAAGGTGTCCAAGTCTGATCTTGCCCCTAGGTATTCCCGCACCATGTAAACCAGACGCTGGCGATGGTTGCTGGAACCGGTCATACCTTGGGGCTGCGGACTAAAAAATTGTCTGAACGCATCGGTCAGACAGCCACCTTCTCCACCGGTCTTTCTGTGACTCACCGAAGCCTCAGCAACACGTTGTCCAGGACCTGGATTTGGCAATCCCCCAGGTTCTGGGAACGCGTTGCACAGACCTTTCTGCAAGGCCTCCCGAAGAAGTTTCATCTTCTGCTCCCTCTGCGACGGCAAGATAAGCTCCGCAACCTTACTCTTGTAACGTGGATCAAGGAGAGTTGCCAGCCAGTAATGATCCCTCTCCTTGATACCACGAATCTGAGGATCCTTACGCAGGCTTTGCAGGATCAGGGAGGCTATACAGCATAGGTTTGCTGAGGCATTCGGGGCACAGTCCTCTGGGTCACTGAGGACGACAGGATCCGCAGCCACCTCATCTCAGCCACGTAAAAGTCCATGGGTTCCTTGGGACTGTAAGTGATCCCTTGAAGACTGCTGATGCTGAGTGCTAGGCTCCACCTCCATGCTGCTGATACAATCATCCTCCTCCACCTCGTCCTCCTCGTCCTCTTCCTGTGTGCTAGGTGGGCATGCAGGACCACTGTCTGGATAAAGGGGGCCTTGAGAGGTAAGGAAGTCCTCCTCTTCCTCCCTCTGTTCTGCCTCAAGGCCCCTGTCCATTATTCCAAATAGCGTGTGCTCCAACATGTGAATAAGAGGGACAGTCTCACTGATGCATGCACTGTCACTGCTCACTATCATCGTGGCCTCCTCAAATGGTGACAGGACAGTGCATGCATCCCTGATCAAGGCCCACTGGCGTGGGGAAAAAACCCAAGCTCCCCTGACCCAGTTCTGCTGCCATATTGGCACAGGTACTCATTGATGGCCCTCTGCTGCGTGTGAAGCCGCTGCAGCATGGCCAATGTAGAGTTCCATCTGGTGGGAATGTCACAGATTAGGCGGTTCTTGGGCAGGTTGTATTCCCTTTGGAGGTCTGTCAGCCGAGCACTGGCATTATATGACATTCGGAAATGCACACAGACTTTCCTGGCCTGCCTCAGGACATCCTGTAAGCCCGGGTACCTGCCCAAGTACCACTGTACCACCAAATTCATAACATGAGCAAAACAGGGCACATGGGTCAGTTGTCCCTGTCGCAGGGCAGAGAGGAGGTTGGTGCTAACCACCATTCCTGGCTTAAGCTGGCGTGGTGTCAACCACCTCTGAGCCTTCCCGTGTAGAGCTGACAGAACCTCTGCCCCAGTGTGGCTCCTGTCTCCCAAGCACACCAGCTCTAGCACCGCATGGCATCTTTTGGCCTGCATTCCTGCGTAGCCCCTCTTACGCCTACGGAGCTCGGCTGGTTCAGAGGAAACATCTACACAGGAAGAGGCCACAGAGCAAGAAGAAGAGGAGGGGGTGGAGGAGAGAGGTGTGTCACAACCAGTAGTAGTGTTTTGGAGGCGTGGTGGCGGAACAACCTCCAACACTACTGTACCTTGCCCTGCGTCCTTCCCAGATGCCAGCAGAGTCACCCAATGCGCCGTGAAAGAGAGGTATTGTCCCTGTCCATGCCTGCTGGACCATGAGTCAGCGGTAATATGGACCTTACCACTGACCGCCCTGTCCAGCGAGGCATGGACATTGCCTTCCACATGGCGGTAGAGAGCCGGAATCGCCTTCCGTGAGAAAAAGTGGCGTTTGGGGACTTGCCACTGATGTACCGCACATTCCACAAACTCACGGAAGGGGGCAGAATCTACCAACTGAAAAGGCAGCAGTTGAAGTGCTAGCAATTTTGCTAAGCTAGCATTCAACCGCTGGGCATTAGGATGGCTGGGAGAGTACTTCTTGCGGCGCTGCAGCAGCTGGGGCAGGGAAATTTGTCTGGTACCATCAGTAGATTGCCCGCATGTACTACTAGGTTGTGACACACCTATTTCTACACCTTCAGTCCTATCAGTGCAGGCTTCAGAGAGGACTGAGGGTCTAGTGGGGTTGGAGGTCCCAGCTGATGAGGGGCAAGGGGAGGTCCGCTTTGTTCTTTGGTGTGGATCTTTCTGGTATGCTTGCCAACGAACTGCATGGCAGGTCGACATATGTCTGGTCAAGCATGTGGTGCCCAAGTGGGTGATGTTTTGGCCACGCGAGATTTGCTTGAGACATATGTTGCAAATAGCAACGGTGCGATCTGATGCACATGTCTCAAAAAAGGCCCAAATCAAAGAACTTTTGCAGTAACGTTCAGACACAGCAGCGCCCTGCACATGCGTAGCTCTGCGGTGTAATGCAGTTGGTGTGCTGCCCTTAAGCTGGCCCCTGGAGGGCATCCTGCCTTTTTGGAGATGTGCCTGTGCCTCTTCCTCCTCCTCTCTCATATCAGGCACCCACGTAGAGTCAGTGACCTCACATCCCCTCCCTCCTCATCACTGTCGAAAATCTGGCAGTATGCTGCAGCTGGGGGAACATGACTGCCAGATTGCTGTCCCTCTCGGGCACCCCCTCTCTCTGGGCTCACATTACTGCCTTCCTCTATCTGTTGTTCCATCATCGGAGCCTTCAAAACGCTGCGCATCTTCATGCAGCATGTACCCAACACTGTGTTGAAACAGTTCGGGAGACTCCTCAGGAGGACATGGTTGGAAAATGGAAGGAGTGAGTGATGCCATTGTGCAGAGGGAAGAGGACGCCTTGGCAGCTGCTTTGGCAGACAAAGTAAGCTCAGCCTGGGTGAGAGAGGATGAGGAGGATGAGGGCGGCTTGGTCATCCACTCTACTAATTTCTCTGCATGTTGAGGCTCAACACGGCCAGCTCCCGAAAAGAAGGATGAGCGTGTCAAACGGCCACGTGCTGAAGAGGATGCACCGTGTCCACCACCAGTGTTGCCTTTTGATGCAGAGCCTGCTTGCCCTCGTGACTCTCTGCCTCTCTTTGTTGTCCTTCCAGACATTGTAATGTCCTGCACAGAACAAAATCAGTACACACACCTCGTACCTTTAGGTACAACCTGGAGAGGACAAGTGCAGTAACACCAACTACGTTTAGGTGCTAATAAACAGCACAAGTGCAGTAACAGCAACTACGTTTAGGTGCAAATATACCGGACAAGTGCAGTAACACCAAGTACATTTAGGTGCTAATACACAGCATAAGTGCAGTAACGGCAACTACGTTTAGGTGCTATTAAACAGGACCAGTGCAGTAACACCGAGTACGTTTAGGTGCTATTAAACAGGATAAGTGCAGTAACACCGAGTACGTTTAGGTGCTATTAAACAGGACAAGTGCAGTAACAGCAACTACGTTTAGGTGCTATTAAACAGGACAAGTGCAGTAACACCGAGTACGTTTAGGTGCTATTAAACAGGACAAGTGCAGTAACAGCAACTACGTTTAGGTGCTATTAAACCGGACAAGTGCAGTAACACTGAGTACATTTAGGTGCTATTAAACCAGACAAGTGCAGTAACACCGAGTACGTTTAGGTGCTATTAAACAGGACAAGTGCAGTAACACAGAGTATGTTTAGGTGCTTTTAAACAGGACAAGTGCAGTAACAGCAACTACGTTTAGGTGCTATTAAACAGGACAAGTGCAGTAACAGCAACTACGTTTAGGTGCTATTAAACAGGACAAGTGCAGTAACAGCAACTACGTTTAGGTGCTATTAAACAGGACAAGTGCAGTAACACCAAGTACGTTTAGGTGCTATTAAACAGGACAAGTGAAGTAACAGCAACTACGTTTAGGTGCTATTAAACAGGACAAGTGAAGTAACAGCAACTACGTTTAGGTGCTATTAAACAGGACAAGTGCAGTAACAGCAACTACGTTTAGGTGCTATTAAACAGGACAAGTGCAGTAACAGCAACTACGTTTAGGTGCTATTAAACAGGACAAGTGCAGTAACAGCAACTACATTTAGGTGCTATTAAACAGGACAAGTGCAGTAACAGCAACTATGTTTAGGTGCTATTAAACAGGACAAGTGCAGTAACACCGAGTACGTTTAGGTGCTATTAAACAGGACAAGTGCAGTAACAGCAACTACGTTTAGGTGCTATTAAACCGGACAAGTGCAGTAACACTGAGTACATTTAGGTGCTATTAAACAGGACAAGTGCAGTAACACTGAGTACGTTTAGGTGCTATTAAACAGGACAAGTGCAGTAACAGCAACTACGTTTAGGTGCTATTAAACCGGACAAGTGCAGTAACACCGAGTACGTTTAGGTGCTATTAAACAGGACAAGTGCAGTAACACCGAATACGTTTAGGTGCTATTAAACAGGACAAGTGCAGTAACAGCAACTACATTTAGGTGCTATTAAACAGGACAAGTGCAGTAACAGCAACTACGTTTAGGTGCTATTAAACAGAACAAGTGCAGTAACAGCAACTACGTTTAGGTGCTATTAAACAGGACAAGTGCAGTAACAGCAACTACGTTTAGGTGCTATTAAACAGGACAAGTGCAGTAACACCGAGTACGCCGAAGGCTAGCCTGTGTTTGTGGGAGGAGTCTGCTGAGTACTTAAGCCTCCTCCCACTTTCGGGGCTCACACGAGGGGGAGCACACCTGTTCTCCGGGTGCACACTGCTGCACGAGAGGGAGGGGGGCCGGCTGTCCATCCATCCATCCACCCTCCCACTCCTCCAGGCATTTTGCGGGGTCGCCCCACTCCTCCTCCCTGTCGGTTACGAGCTCACGCTGAGGGGGGGGGTCCATCCATTCACCCACCCACCCTCTTATTCCTCCGGGCGCAAGCTGGAACTTACAGGGCCGCCCGCTGTCCATGCCGGTGTCATGTGGGGGGGTCACGTTGGCAGCATGGGGGGGAGACTGTCCACCATTCAGCTCCCGGGGTCGTGCTAGGAGGGAACCACGTGCGTCATGCAGGGGATGCCTGCACGCTTCCCGGTTCTCCCTGGCTCCATGCGTTTCTGGCACACGGTGGGGGGAGCTCACCTACTTCTCCGGGTACACGATGCAGCACGAGGGGGAGGGGGAGCCGTCCATCCACCCTCCCTCCCACTCCTCCGGGCATACGCCGGCTTTGCTGCATCCATCCACTTCTCCCAGCATGAGGGCGGGGGGCACTGTGCCGCATCCATTCTCCTCTCCCTGCGGGGGGGGGATTGTCCTCTCACTTCTGCAGGGGGTCTCCTTCTGGTAGGATTGGGGGGGGGCTGCTGTCCATCCGCATCTCCAGAGGTCATGCTGGCAGCATGGGGGGGGGGCAGTCCACCATTTCTGTAGCGGCACGTTAGAGGTATGGGGGGGGTGGGGGGTCTCCATGGGTCACGCTGGCAGTATTTCCTTGCGATACATGCGATTTTCATAGCTTCCTGTTCAGCGTTTTCAGTCTCAGCGGTTCTGTCATTGACGTTTCTGTCTGACCCAGGTTTCTCTGTCATTGCGTTTCTGCCTCATTCCTTGCTACACATGCATTTGCTGTAACCATCCAGTTAGCGCTTCTGTCATGGCAATGCTGTCATAAACGTTTCTACCCCGGGTGTTTCTGTCATAAGCGTTCTACCCAGGTGTTTCTGTCATAAGCGTCTTTCCCCAGGGGTTTTTGTCACAGCGTTCTGCCCCAGGGGGTTCCGTCATAGCGTTCTGCCCCAGGGGTTTCTGTCACAGCGTTTGGCCCCAGGGGTTTCTGTCACAACTCCTGGTGGGGGGGGGTCGTTTTTTCAATTGCAGCATTCTGTCATAGTGTTTTCTACCCTAGGTGTTTTGTCACAGCGTGTTTTCCCAGGGGTTTCTGGCACAGTGTGTTTTCCCCAGGGGTTTCTGGCACATCGTCTTTTCCCCAGGGGTTTCTGTCACAGCGTTCCTGCCCCAGGGGTTTCCATCACAGCTCCTGGTGGGGGGGCGGGGGGTTTCAGTCCTTGGGGGGGGTTTCCAGTTTCAGTCCTGGGGGGGGGGTGTCTGGTTTTCATCGCAGCATTCTGTCATGGCATTGCTGCCCCAGGTTTCTGTCATTGCATTTTCAGTCTCAGCATTCTGTCATAGCGTTGCTGCCCCAGGTTTCTGTCATTGCATTTTCAGTCTCAGCATTCTGTCATAGCGTTGCTGCCCCAGGTTTCTGTCATTGCATTTTCAGTCATAGCGTTTCTGCCCCAGATCTTCTGTCTGTGCATTTCTGCCTCAATGGCTCAGCATTGACTGCCCCAGGGTTCCTGTCATTGCGTTCAGTTTCAGCGTTCTGGCCCACGACTTCTGTCATAGCGTTTCTGCCCCACGATTTCTGTCATAGCGTTTCTGCCCCATGATTTCTGTCATAGCGTTTCTGCCCCACGATTTCTGTCATAGCATTTCTGCCCCACGATTTCTGTCATAGCGTTTCTGCCCCACGATTTCTGTCATAGCGTTTCTGCCCCACGAGTTCTGTCATAGAGTTTCTGCCCCACGATTTCTGTCATAGCGTTTCTGCCCCACGAGTTCTGTCATAGCGTTTCTGCCCCACGATTTCTGTCATAGCGTTTCTGCCCCACGATTTCTGTCATAGCGTTTCTGCCCCACGATTTCTGTCATAGCGTTTCTGCCCCACGAGTTCTGTCATAGCGTTTCTGCCCCACGATTTCTGTCATAGCGTTTCTGCCCCACGATTTCTGTCATAGCGTTTCTGCCCCACGATTTCTGTCATAGCGTTTCTGCCCCACGATTTCTGTCATAGCGTTTCTGCCCCACGATTTCTGTCATAGCGTTTCTGCCCCCCCATGTCTGTCAGTGCTTGTCTGTCATAGCGTTGTCTTCTTTGTGGTTACCATGTCTCACTGTACTTGTCCACGTTGCACCTGGGTTGGTTAGCTAGTGCTCACATCTCAGCATCTGTCACGTCTACAGATACATACGGGCTGAGGTTTCGTTTCTTACAGTTTTTCTCAATTGTTTTGGCTCATTTCTTGAAACAGAAATTACATTCTCAAAACAACATGGACAAATCTCCAAACCACTTGGCAATTGTTCACAACTCATTCATTTAATCAAATTGCAAATGTCTCAGTACATATCTCAATGTCTCAGTACATTTTTCAAATGATTTAGTACAAGTAGCCTACATTTAGCACAATTTCCAATTGAATAGATCTTGTTGATCTAAACTGATTGTCATTTCTTCAGTCTAATGGTCGCTCTCTCCAAAACGTGTCAGCGTCATTTCATTGTTTAAGTCATCACATGCACAATAGTCTGTTCAATTGTCAAAATTATTCCGGAACATAATACCATGAATACCATATATGAATCTCTTGGAACATTTGATAAAATGATTACAGCAATTGACAGTCGGGTGCAACTAGAACTTGACTAATGAAGGAGGAGTTGGAGTTGGTCTCAGATGACCAATCAAACAGTATGTTTAGTTACTGTACCTGACAGGTGCTGTCCATGATTGTGAATGCTGCCAAACATGTATATATAGAGCTTGACCATGCAGGACCAGTACTTACTTCTGAACATGGAGTCACCTGGCCAAGTAAATGAACAATGGAAACTGTCTGCTCGAGGAAAAGAAGAGGAGGAGGAGGAAGGGTGCGTGGTGGTGGAAGAGGCCGAGGATCACGAAGACAACATGCTGTCCCTGATGAAATTCAGGCCACAATTATAGACCATGTCATCAACCATGGCCTCACAATCAATGATGGAATTATATAATGTATAGGACAGGACACTGTGCATAGAGCAACAAATATGTTTATTCATTTAGTGTGTGTGTGTGTGTGTGTGTGCGATAGGCCTACAGTATTACAGTATCTTACCTCAGTGCGATGTTACGTATGATAATAACAATGACAAGAAAAATATCGTAGAAAATAAACTATGGAATAGTATGGAATAGTTTATTTTCTACAATATTGATGATACAGTTTACAGTAGTATTCCAGTAAAAACTGCAGCTTACTGTATGATGCAATTATCATTATAATCCTTATTTTGTAGAATATAACTTACAATACAGTAAGAAAAAGGGTCAAAGAGCTGCAATTACAGAAATGCCTCCCAACTCTATCTAATACTGTGGGTTTTACTGTAACATTTCAGCAAGTCTAAATGTTGATAATTTTTCCCCTCCCCTTTCTGTCAAATACCCCCTGTAGTACTTCTGCATAGGGAACATGTACCCCAGGTTTGGAAGCACTGGAATACTGGCCAGTAGTATTTTGAACTTGTGTAGAACATAGAACATTCCTATGTAACTGTCTGTAACTGTAGTGTATGACTGATTTGATGTTTTATTTTGTTACTCTATTGTAGAGAATAATGGCATTGGAAGGAAACGAGACCTCTCACATACTCATGTATGTGGATGAGGCTGGCTTCAACCTGGCCAAGGGCCGAAGATGTGGCCGTAATTTTATTGGCCGCCAGGCCACGGTGGTTGTCCCAGACCAGCGAGGGGGCAATATAACTATGTGTGCTGCCATTTCTGAGAATGGTGTGGCCACTCACATCCCCAGTCTTGGCCCATACAATACACAGAAGCTCCTCATCCTCTTGGACCGCCTTCATTTGGGTTTGATCCCTGAAAATGAGAGAGGTCTCATAAGGCCTCACCTACCACAATATATAATTGTATGGGACAATGTGAATTTCCACCGTGGCCTGGTTCACTGCTCAACCAAGGATGGATATGGTGTTCCTACCATCTTACTCTCCTTTCCTCAATCCCATTGAAGAGTTTTTCTCCGCTTGGAGGTGGAGAGTGTATGAGCATCAGTCTCAAGATCAGAGGTCCCTGCTCCATGCAATGGACACTGCCTGTGAGGATATTACAGGAGATCAGTGTAGGGGATGTTTGCGACATTCACGTTGTTTCTTCCCTTGTTGCATCACAAAGGAGGATATACACTGCGATGTTGACGAGATTCTGTGGCCAGACAGACAGCAGCGTGTGGATGGGCAGGAGGGTGAGGATGGTGGCCAGGAGAGGGAGGGTGAGGACGGTGGGCAGGAGGGTGAGGATGGTGGACAGGAGGGTGAGGACAGTGGACAGGAGAGGGAGGGTGAGGACAGTGCCCAGGAGAGGGAGGGTGAGGACGGTGGCCAGGGGAGGGAGGGCGAGGACAGTGCCCAGGAGAGGGAGGGTGAGGACGGTGGCCAGGGGAGGGAGGGTGAGGACAGTGCCCAGGAGAGGGAGGGTGAGGACGGTGGCCAGGGGAGGGAGGGTGAGGACAGTGCCCAGGAGAGGGAGGGTGAGGACAGCGACCAGTGAAGAGATGTTACAGTAGTTGTGAAACCCCAGCTTTATTTACAGCATTGTAGGCTAAATGTAATTTTCCTTGTTTTTTGTTTGTTTATTTTTCCGTATATTATGCTGTATACATTTTCTTTTTACTCTGATGTATGGAAGTTACTTTGTATGTGAATGATAATGGTTACAATACTGTAAAGTAATTTTTCCTTGGCAGTATCAGTGCAATGTGTGATGTCAAACCTTGGAGGCGACTCTTACCCTAAAATCTTTTCTTTTCAGTTTTATACACAATTGTATTCAATTTGCTAGACAAAAACTGTACAGTAACCATTGTCGATGAAGGACTGGGCTAAGACTGAAAGGTGGACATGAGGGATATTTCAATGGTCCTCTGCCATAAAGACAATTGATCTAAACATTTTGACTTGCAGTGCTTACACAATGCCAAAGGGATGAAGCATTTTGGGGGCACTGACTATTTGAATGAGAAAGAAATTTAGTTTTGACACATGAGTGAACTGTTTTGGGAAAGATATGAACTTTTGAAGGTGAACCATGGTGTTGTCCTGAACCATCCAGGTTATTCTGGCAAAAGCACCAAGAGAGCTGAGAATGTCTGGTCTGTTTCAAGAAATGAGCCAAAGCAATTGAGAAGAATATTTGCCATTTTGAGGGAACTGACTCTTTATATGGGAAAGGAATATGGTTTTGAAGCATGAGTGAACCGTTTTGGGAGAGATATGAGCTTTTGCACGTGAGTTATAGTGTTGTGCTGAACTGTAAGACTGTTTTGCCAAATGATCTTAGGCCCCGTACACACGACAGAGTTTCTCGGCAGAATTCAGCGAGAAACTCGGTCAGAGCCGGATTCTGACGAGAAACTCTGTCGTGTGTACACTTTCGGCCCGATGGAGCCGCCGAGGAACTCGTCGAGAAAATAGAGAACATGTTCTCTATTTTCCCGTTGTTCTATGGGAGAACTCGGCCCGCCGAGCTCCTCGGCGGCTTCAGGGCTGAACTCGCCGAGGAACTCGATGTGTTTGGCACGTCGAGTTCCTCGGCCGTGTGTACGGGGCCTTAGAGTTTTGAGAATGTAATTTCTGTTTCAAGAAATGAGCCAAAACAATAGAGAAAAACTGTAACACATTAGGGGGGGATGTCAGCATGTTCATTCACGCACAGTGGTCTCAACGTTTTGTTCATATTCTCATACTTAGCATTTCTGGCTCTGCGTCCTAGCATTCCAGTCTCTGCGTTTCTGGCCCAGCGTTCCAGTCTCTGCGTTTCTGGCCCAGCGTTCCAGTCTCTGCGTTTCTGGCCCAGCGTTCCAGTCTCTGCGTTTCTGTCATTTCTGCCCCAGTCTCTGCGTTTCTGTCATTTCTGCCCCAGCCTCTGCGTTTCTGTCATTTCTGCCCCAGCCTCTGCGTTTCTGTCATTTCTGCCCCAGCCTCTGCGTTTCTGTCATTTCTGCCCCAGCCTCTGCGTTTCTGTCATTTCTGCCCCAGTCTCTGCGTGTCTGTCATTTCTGCCCCAGTCTCTGCGTTTCTGTCTTTTCTGCCCCAGCGTGACGGTCATAGCGTTGTCTGTCATGGTGTGGTTGTTTCGTTGATCATCATGTCATTGTACTTTGTCATGTTGCATCCTGGGTTAGTTAGCTAGTACTCGCATCTCGGGATTTGTCACGTCTACAGATCCATACGGGCTGAGGTTTCGTTTTTAATGATTGACCACAATCTTCTCGCCTGTATACCATACGTCATACGTTGCACGTTCATTCTTACACCTATACGACTACCCACCACGCTCCGTGGGTACACTAGCCCTGAGTGTTCAGTTAATTGCCTGTGTCTGCAGGTTACTCGGGCTCATTTACCACTCGCACAAGGGTGGGGGGGGCTGTCTTCAGGTTCATTCACACGCAGTGGTCTTGACGTGTCTGCTCATGTTCTCGTGCAGAGGGGGTGGTTGTTGTTGCATGTCTGTTGTCTTGTTTGCTGGTTTATGTTCCTAAGTCTGGGAGTCTGGCTTGTTCCCATGTGCCATGATGCTAGTGCATTGGCCTTATATGCCTTCTCCAGGTAGCTGACACTTACTCTCCTGCCAGTTGTTCTTTTTGGCTCTTACCATCTCACTTCCCCATATCAGCATGGGTAGGACAGGGGTTGGGGGATTTTCACAGAGCCACTTCACCGGTGCCCGGTTGAAGGATTTCAATCCGCTTGGCCCTTGCTCCATTTCCCCCATGCATCCTCTTGTCACAAGCAGTTAATTCTTTGTGGTGGGGTTATCTCGGGCATCAGGCTTGATCCATCTTCTTGGGTCATTGAGTTCTGAGCGGTTTCGCAGGTTCTATAGGGGGTTCCTTCTGCCACAAAGTCATGGGTCGGTGGGTTTCTCCTGTCATAGTGGATACGTATACGGTTGCCTTCCAGGTACACGCTACTCCACTGGACGGATTGTTCTCTACCCTTCTACACCTAAACATGTGTCTTTTTGCCCTCTTCTCAGGCATACCGACCAGCTAGGCCAAGGCACACCTCAGGCCTTGGGTGTTAGGGTTATCACAGTTCATACTCGAAGACTCTGACTACAAGTGTAAAGGCTGGCCGAAGGCTAGCCTGTGTTTGTGGGAGGAGTCTGTTGAGTACTTAAGCCTCCTCCCACGCTGGGTCCTGTGTTGGCGCCATTTCAGGTTCCCCACCCACCCGTTCCCCCAGCTTCATACACACTTTTTCCTCTTTCTACATTTTCTTATTCTCACATTCAGGGTATGCCCTCTTCTCAGGCATACCGACCAGCTAGGCCAAGGCACACCTCAGGCCTTGGGTGTTAGGGTTATCACAGTTCATACTCGAAGACTCTGACTACAAGTGAAGTAACAGCAACTACGTTTAGGTGCTACTAAACAGGACAAGTGCAGTAACACCGAGTACGTTTAGGTGCTATTAAACAGGACAAGTGCAGTAACAGCAACTACGTTTAGATGCTATTAAACAGGACAAGTGCAGTAACAGCAACTACGTTTAGGTGCTATTAAACAGGACAAGTGCAGTAACAGCAACTACGTTTAGGTGCTATTAAACAGGACAAGTGCAGTAACAGCAACTACATTTAGGTGCTATTAAACAGGACAAGTACAGTAACAGCAACTACGTTAGAACACTGCAGCTAGCACAATCTACTGCCTGACAAATAGGAATAGCTGATCTAGCTAAGCTATACAGTGTATAAATATATGTACAACTCCTAGGATGTATATATATCCTCTACACACTGTGGGCCAGATCCACGTACATCAGCGCATGTATAGGCTGGCGTAGCGCATCTCATTTCTACTACGCCGGCTCAATTCATAGAGGCAAGCACCGTATCCTTAGAGCATTTTCTCCCAACGTTGCGCCAGCGCAACGTAAATTCGTAGGCGTAAGCCGCATAATTCAAAGTAGGAAGGAAGTGGGCGTGTTCCATTTAAATGAACCGTCACCCCATGCAAATGAAGGCCTGAACGAACGGCGCATGCGCCGTGACGCTGAAGTATGTCCCGCACCCCTCTGCGCATGCTCGCAACTAGGCCCGGGGTAACCCCTGAGATACGCCCAGGGCATAAATACGCCCAGACATGCGCCCGTTGAGTGCAAAAGTACATCCGCTTCCCCCCCCCCTGAAGCAAGGTACTTTTGTCTGCTGTTTGGTTTAGAGCCATGTCTGCGCCAGCTACTGGGAAGCAGAGGAGGAAGCTTAATTTCTCCGACCAGGAGAAGGATGTGATCATCAGGGCCATGTCCAGGTATGATGTGTACCTCCATGGTGCACAGAGTGGCACCACCAGTCAGGCCAAGAAGGAGGAGATCCTGTTGCAGATTGCGACAGAGGTCAATGCCCTGGGACATGAGGTGAGGACCCCCAAAAACATCCAGAAAAAGATCAATGACCTGCGTCGCCTGGTCCGAGGTAAGCTGGCCAGGATAAGGAGTCATGCCAGTGGCACTGGAGCGGGACCAGCCACTACTTTGACGCTCACTCCTGATGAGCAGGTGGTTGCCCAGTGTCTCCACAGGCATCAAGTGGAGGGAGTGGAGGGCTTTGACTCCATTGAGGATGCCTTGAGGACAGGTAAGTGTGTTTTACCTCCTATCCGGTGTGGAGCATGTGAGGGGGTGGAAGGGAACATGTGACAAGTGTGTGGGTCCATCAACATGTGAATGTTTTGTGTCATCCACAGATGTGCAGGAGGGAGCGGGGCCATCTGCTGCCGGTGGCCATCCCACACCATCGCCCGAACATCATTCTGAGCCTGACCCCCTGGGAAGCCATGAGTCATCGGTGGAGGGGAGTGGCCACACCTCTCCTCAGGAGGTGGTTGAGGAGGAGACGGTGAACAGTGACAATGATGTTTGCCTCTACTTGGAGGATTCTCCCCCTTTGGCCGGGCCCTCTCAGACCTCCACCTCCATCAGGGGAAGCCCCTCAGGGTCCTCCCCCAACAGGTCTACCCCCTCAAGGGACTCCCCTTATAGACGGCCCCAAGCCTCTCCTGGCCCCAGGAAGGCTACCAGGAAGACTAGGGGGGTGTCTGAGTTCCTCCCGGAACATCTCAAGAGGGAACAGGCCCGCCAGACCCGCCATCTGGGTGAGGTTGCCGTCCAGATGCAGCGAGTGGCAGACAGCATGGCCTCCTCTGCACAGATCATTGACAGTGTCCAGGATGTCAGTGGCAACTGTGCTGCTGTGGTCACCTGCCTGGGGGATCTGCAGGCCACCACAGCAGGCCTAGTGGCAGAGGTCCAGACCCTGGCCGAGGCCATATGGGACAATACTGCTGCCATTCAGGCGGAGGGGAGGCAGTCAAGGCTGCTGCAGGCCGAGACCAATGCGGTCCTCACCCGCATCGCCCTGGCGTTGGAGGGCAGGCAGCCAGCCAGGGAGAGACCATGGGATGCTCCTCCTCCTCCTGATCCCCCCCCCCCCACCTGAGGCTCCCACCATGCAGCTAAGGAGCCGGGTCGTGGCCATGGCACCAGGCGCGGGCCACGACAGGGCCGATGAGTGCGTTTTTTTGTATGCTCAGGTTATGAGTCTTTTTGTTTGTAGACCCAGCACATGGTCAGTAGTTCAGGCTACATTGTGACTGGTGTGTGAATGTGGGGGTGACAGGGAGAATTTATCGTCGGGGAGAATTTATCCCCACGACCGTGTGAATGTGGTATGAATGGACAGCGACACCATTCGAGCCTTGGCGCGGTGTTGCTGCGTTGCTGCTCCCAAGTCCTGCATGGTGGACTTGGGCTAATCCAATGTGATGTGGATGTGGTGTGTGTAAGCTAGGGACCACAGTGGTGTGCATGCGTGCATTGTCCGTGTGCCATGATGAATGTGTGTGTTTAACGTGCAAAGATGCCTACTGTGAGGCATCTCCTGACTGCTCTTCCCTCAGCAGACGGGGTAGCCTTGGTTAGGGGGGGACTGTGTGGTTCGGGGGTCAGGTCATCACATATGTCAATCTCCAGGCACTTTCTCACGGCAAAGTTATGCAGCATGCAACATGCACCGATGATCTGGCACACAAAGTTTTTGGAATACAACAGGGTCCCCCCGGACTTATCCAGGCATCGGAAACGGGACTTCAGGATGCCAAATGTGCGTTCCACCACTGCACAGGTACGTATGTGTGCAGCATTGTATTTTCTCTCTCCTCTGGTTTGGGGATTCCGGAATGGAGTGCATATGCAGAGTCACCTGAAAGGGTAAAGACAGGAGGATGTTAGTCGTGCATGTGCCCCTCGTGATGTCTGCATCATGGGGTCGGACAGTCATGCCTGACTCCCATGTCACTCACCAACCAGCCAGCTGTCCCTGTACACATTCTGTTCAAATTCTGTTGGGATGGTGCTTTGACGGTATATGTAGCTGTCGTGGCTGGCCCCTGGGTGTTTGGCACGGACGTGCCATATGAGGCATTGGGCATCGACTATCACCTGTACGTTAATGGAATGCCAATGCTTATGATTACGGTATTTGAGCTCTGTGGCACGGGGGGGCCATAGTGCCACATGTGTGCAATCAATGGCCCCCACGGTGCGTAGGAATCCTGCAATTCTGAAGAAATCCTGCATTGCCTTCAGCCGCAGATGCTCATGGGTGGGTCTGATGATGTGGTGGGACATGCGTCTGAGGATTGCAGGGACAACCTGGTGCACACATCTGCTCATGGAGGATTGTGGCATCCCAGACACGACTCCACTTGTACGCTGGAAAGAGCCACTGGCAAGGAAATTGAGTGTTGCTAGTACCTTGACCAGTGGCTCCACTGCATGTGAGCGATCTGTCTTGCTGGTGATGTCATCTTGCAGGGTTGTGGCTAATTCCAGGATGGCATCAGGGCTGAATCTGAAGATGCGATACACCTCCGAATCACCCATGCCAAAGACGTTTATGCACGGTCGGTATATTCTCTCCCGTGCCCTCCTCCTACGCGCCTGTGAAGCCAGTAGTATAGCTATGACCATGGATGCCCCTGGCATGTTGGCATACAGATTGTTGTCCTGCAAGTGTGGATGCTCAGCTCGTCTGTAACGGTGCTGCTGCAGCTGCTCTCTGGCTGACCTGTGCATGTCTGCTGCTGATTTACCCCTGCTTTTATGAGGGGTAACTTTAGGCCGGACGTACAACTTACAGACGGGCACGCGTAGCCGGCGTCGGGCGCACGTACGTTTGTGGATCGCCGTATATCCCTCATTTGCATATTTGAATAGGAAATCAATGGGAGCGCCAGATGCGTCCAGCGTATATATGCGCCCACGCTGCACCGGCGTAGGAAAGTTACGTCGGTCGGAAAAAGCCTATTTTCAGGCGTATCTAGTTCTGTGGATACGGCGCATAGTTACGCCGGCGCATATATACACTTATGCCGCGCATCTCGAGATACGCCGCCGTAAGTGCTTTGTGGATCTGGCCCTGTAAATTTAACTAAACTGACTAGCCTGCCTGCTCTATCTATCTATCTGGTAGAAAAGACACTGGGCTAGATTCACGTAGCTGCGCCCCTTCCTACGGCGGCGCAGCGTATCGTATTTACGCTGCGCCGCCGTAAGTTTGAGAGGCAAGTGCTGTATGCACAAAGCACTTGCCCCGTAACTTACGGCGGCGTAGCGTAAATGGGGCCGGCGTAAGCACGCGTAATTCAAAAGATGATGAGGGGGGCGTGTTTTATTTAAATTATGTGTTTTTTACGGTTTTTACGAACGGCGCATGAGCCGTTCGTGAAAGAATCCCAGTGCGCATGCTCGAAATTCCGACGCAAATCGTGAACGTAAATTACGTTCAGCCCTATTCGCGAACGACTTACGCAAAAGACGTAAAAAATTCAAATTTCGAGGCGGGAACGATGTCCATACTTAACATTGGCTGCGCCACCTAATAGCAGGAGCAACATTACGCCGAAAAAGCCTTACGCAAACAACGTAAAAAAACTACCGCCGGGTGCACGTACGTTTGTGAATCGGCGTAACTAGGTAATTTGCATACTCTACGCTGAAAACGACGGAAGCGCCACCTAGCGGCCAGCGTGAGAATGCACCCTAAGATACGACGGCGTAATAGAATTACGCCAGTCTGATCTTAGGCTAATGTCGGCGTATCTAGCTTTCTGAATACAGAAAGTAGATACGCCGGCGCAGCTTTGAATTTACGCGGCGTATCTATGGATACGCCGGCATAATTCTTTGCTGAATCTAGCCCACTGTCTCTATAGGACTTCTCTCATTAACAACGCCGCAACACACTACACGCGGCCGTCTTGCAGGCGGCCTTTTATAGTGTGGGGCGTGTGCTAAAGGCCTGAGCCATAATTGGCCAAAGCCACCCTGGCTTTGGCCAATTATGGCTCTCCGTGTTTTGCACGCTGTGATTGGCCAATCATCAGCGCGCAATTCCACAGTGAATTATGGGCCGTTGCGCGTCACTCGGATTTGGCGCGAACGACCCGTTTTGTTTGAATTTCGACGAGCGTAAGAACAGACGATGTTCGAGTCGAACATGGGTTCGACTCGAACACAAAGCTCATCCCTAGTGGTAATCATGAACGACCTAGATTATAGGAACATGTGTTGGGATATCCTCAAAAATCGCACATGGTATAAACCAGTTTTGGATGATCTGATCGTTAGATACAATCAACAGTACAATGATGCCATACAGCTTGCCCTCTCCGAGGGCTTCATCACCAAAGCCATTTTTGAGGGAATACAAGTTCCCTTCCCCAAAACACCTACTTTCTATGCGCTCCCAAAAACACATAAAAACATGATACATCCACCGGGACGCCCCATAGTTTCAGGGGTAGGCTCAAAAACTGAACGGGGCTAGTAGGTCTGTTGATGAATATCTTAGACCCCACTTGGTATCCTTACCCTTGTACATTTAAGATACCCCCGACCTTCTTAGGGCCCTAGATGGTCTTAATGTGCCACCAGGATGCTTCTTATTTTTTATTGACGTGGAAGCCTTATACTCCTCCATTCCGCACACCAAGGGTTTGGAAGTTATAGCTAGCTTCCTGGCAGAAAAAGGCCCCAAACTAGACAAACTCAACACTTTTGTGCTTAAGATATTGGCTCATATCCTGACAAAAAATATTTTTTCGTTTTATGGGTCCCACTTCCTCCAGATACAGGGTGTTGCAATGGGCACATCGTGTGCGCCTTCTTACGCGAACCTGTACCTGGGGGGGTGGGAGCGGGAATTTTTTGCTTATGAAGAACCTGATAATTTACTTTCCTTTGTGTTAGGATGGTTACGGTATATCGATGATATACTCCTGTTATGGACAGGAACATTCGAAAGTTTACAAATATTTATGCAGCTACTAAGTCAAAACAGTTACAATCTTAGGTTTACTATGAGTTTCAGCCAATCGGCAATTGCCTTCTTGGATATTCTGATTTATGTTAATGAGGTTGGTATAATTAGCACCTCACTCTATCATAAGCCCACAGCTGGGAATACCATCCTGCACGCCGCTAGTGCCCACCCATCCTCCCTAGTTTTCAGCATACCCTATGGGCAATATCTACGTCTAAGACGAAATTGTTCTGACGACATAAAATTCTAAATAGAAGCAGACTTGCTTCTATATACCCTATATACCCGACTATTTAAACCGATATACCCGACTATTTAGTAGGGGCTATAGCAGGACCTGCCTTAAAAAGGCCTACAACAGGGCAATGGGTAAACGCAGAGCTGAGACACTTTCCACAACTACTAAAAAAACGTTATCCAACACCACCAGATTTATCACTACTTACTCTGACCAGCATGTACAAATACGGGCTATCATGCAGAAACACTGGCACCTTATGACCATCGATCAGACCCTATCTAAATATATAGGGCACAACCCTGAGATTACTTTCAGACATGCTACCTCAATTCGGGACGTCTGGTCAAAAGTAAATACTGTAAATTGGGTTCTGAGCCATCTGCAATCCCGGGATTATTCAAATGCGGCAGATGTAATTTTTGTGATATGATACTGGAAGGCACCACTGTTCATTTGCCAAATGGCCAAGTCCATAAATTACGGCACCACATAACATGCCAAACAAAAGGAGTAATTTATATCATGTTCTGTCAATGTGGCAGCTTCTACGTAGGGAAGACCATCCGTCCCTTCTGGAAGCGAATAAAAGACCACGTTTACTATGCCACCAATGGCCTCCTTAACACCACCATTGGCCATCATGTGGCATTTAGGCATAAATACGAGCCTTCTCTGTTTAAATTTGCTGCCCTGGACTGTGTCCCTGAGGACACAAGGGGAGGCAACTTCGACCAAAGGGTACTTCAACGCGAAACACAATGGATTTATCGTCTCCGAGCCAATTATTTTCCAGGCTTGAATGAGGCCATTAGCTTCAAACCCTTTTTGGAGATTTAATTAATTTGTTTTGTTTCGTTGATGTTTTCATCTCTAAACCGCTTACTCTTTTGTTGCCTAATAAATTTTTCACGCTGACCCTTAATAATTCATGCAAGCACCCCTGTGCTAGGGATGATTTATTTATTAATATTAAGAACACACCACTGGGATTTAATCTAATGTGAACCGATCAGTGAACCTCAATAGCTATGTGATACACTATACCGCTGCTATGTTAGTTTTATACTAATTAGGTAAGTATTTTAATTTAATTGAAGTATCCTTTTAATATGTTCAATGTATATGTTATGCGCACATGCAATTTACGTCTCATTACACACCATGGTGTAATATTAGTTCAATCTGCAAATGTCACTACTCATTTAATACCTCAATTTGATACCTAATTTCCACTTTAATATAGGTACCCTTGTTTTGATCATCTTAATTAATTTGTAGGCTCCTTTTATTCTTCTCCATCTTCCTCATCGGGGTATTTTTTCTCCTTTATACATGGATGTCATATCCAGACTTCTTTATGTATGCCACTATTATTCCCTCGGACAGGCAATCTTCCCAGGGCTGGCCGTCTGTCTAATACTCATGACTCGTTTCCTATGTATGTCCCTCTTGTCGGGCAGACTTTGAGCATGTATTTATATGCGGAGATCGAGACGCCCAGCTGTTGTGCTGCGGCGCCGCCCACAAATGACGATTATCCCTTTGTTTACTACAGGGTAATCAGTCTGTATTGAGCGTGCATATGTCATCACGTTCACCACGCATATGCCCGCCCCTACCCATTCGCAGGATCTCTCCTGTTTATGCACCGCGATGACGTCACCACGCTACGTTGCCAGCCCGGAATATTTAAACCCTGCAAACATTGATAGCCATGTACATAGCACAGGCTGTTACCCTGGGGCACACGTGTGCATTGTAGGCTTTCAGTAAGTAATCCTCCGTTCATACCTCTTCTCCTTTATTATCTATGATACTGCTGGGCTGTATAACCAAATTTGTTTCAATTTATTTTGCTCCTCTAGGAGCTGCTGGCTTGTTGGACTATATTGTCTTGAGGTGTTGACTATGTTTGGATCTCCACTATATAAATGCCTATATACTGTATGACATAGTGTGAAAAACCGCCCCAGTTTGGAGTTTTTAGGTACCTTTCCTTATAAAGTACTTTTGGCTTAAATTTTTTATGCTCTGCTACTGTGCGGAAATACCGATTGCACATTGTGTCTTTGCTTATTGTAATTTATTTTACCTATACTATTTTCATGCGTTTTTTTTTGCAGACTGGGCTTACTATTTTTTGCCGAATACCTGGCAACGCCCTATACACTCTTTTTCCTTTCCTTTTCACTTGATACCACAGGATTGTCATTGCAGGCGCAATTGATCCGTGTCTATGGTACGTTTTTCCATTTACCCCGATTACCCTCTTCTTTTTCCCTCCTTTTTTTTCTTTCCCCTCTTCATTTCCCACCCATTTTCCTCACCCCCCCTCTCTTCCCCCCCCCCTCTCTTCCCTCTGGTCTTTTCTTTCCTTCCCTTTTTCCCCTCCCTCCCTTCCCTCGCCTTTTTGTTTTCAGTAGCCCACTTACCTCCGATACTGGCTGTAGAATTCTATTGTATACTGCGAATTCCATACAGTTTTTGTATTATTCTATTTAATAGATGATCAACACCATTTTGTTACATTTGGAATTACTATAAAACTACTTTTTGACATTTCTGCATACCTGTGTGGAATGCTACAAACACTCTGGATGAATAATTTCGCCATGATGTTCTAGGTGACGTAGATATGTTATGTGTGTATATATATATATGTTTTAAATTTTTTTCTTTTTCTACTTGTAAAACCATTAAAGATGTTATAATATTGTGCTAATGTAATATATATCGTTTCAGACTATGAAATAATTCCTGTACATTGTCAAAAATCCCTTTAGTCTTGTCCTGAGGAAGCCCAATGGTGAAACGCGTTGGCCACTTCAAAGGATTTTGTCCATATTCATTTATCAATTTATATGGTTTTATTCATTTTTATTAGTGCTGTATATTTTTCTATTTTGTAATAAACATATTTTTTTTATATATATACTTCCGTCTTGCCTTAAAATCCGACCATCAATCACTACTCTAGCGATTGTTTTTTCTCCTTTTTTCTACCATATACGGATGTGGCTTATGTGAGTGCTTTCCTTGTGCGTCTTGTCCCTCCCTCCCTTTCCCTTCCCCCCCTTGTCCAATCCTCCCGTTCGTTTTCTTCCCCCCTTCCCCTTTTTCGATACTCCTGATGGGGGACAGGTACTCAGGTACTCTTGATGGGGGGTAACGGGTACTCAGGTACTCTTGATAGGGGGTGACGGGTACTCAGGTACTCTTGATGGGGGGTGACAGGTACTCATGTACTTTTGATGGGGGGGTGACAGGTACTCTTGATGGGGGGTGACAGGTACTCTTGATGGGGGGCGGTGACAGATACTCTTGATGAGGTGACAGGTTCTCGGGTACTTTTGATGGGGGGGTGACAGTTACTCTTTTTTCGGGGGGGGGGCAATCTGGACACATTACTTTACACTGACAGTCACTGTAACTCACTATTCTGATTTCTCCTTCTCACACAGGATCGGTGTGTGAGGAGGAGACAGCCCAGAGACAGCCGTTGCAGTGCTGTTTGTTTACACTTGTGACCGTCTGTGATTGGACACAGCCGGTCACGTGGTAAAGTGCCAAATTTCATTAGCTCTCTACCCAGTCCGGGACTAGGCTATGTCCAGGGGACGAGCCTCGTGCCCGATCGCCGCGCGCGCCTGCCCATTGGGAAAGTGACCGGCTGTGATTGGAAACAGCCGGTCACGTGGTAAAAGTGCCAATTTTATTGGCTCTTCACCGTGATCGGGGACGCGCTGTCTCCGAGGGACAAGCCGCATCACCGATCGCCGCGCTGCGGGCTGCCAGGAGCCCGCAGTAGCGGCGAGAAGGGCTGGACGTCATATGACATCCACCCGGATCGGCGAGGGGTTCCTGCCGCCGTCATTTCCCTATGGCGCGGTATGAAAGGGGTTAAAGATTTCTAAATCTAAAAAAGTAATCTACTGTTTATCTACAGTCCAAGTAAGCTTGATGTTTTCGGTATTGCCATTTAATTTATCCATAAATTATTGTAAACTGGGCATATCCCCTTCCCATATCATCGCTATATCGTCTATATACTTCTTGTAACAATACAACTGAGGTGGGTGATTCTGGAAAATAACATCCTCCTCCCAGTGGGCCATAAAGAGATTGGTCACACTGGGAGCAAACCGAGCACCCATGGCAACACCGCGTGTCTGTAAATAGTATTGCCTATTGAACCAAAAAATAATTGTTAAGCAAACAGAACTCAAGACTTTCCAGAAGAAAATTGATGTTCCTTATTTAGATCAGTCCCTACTAATGCCCATTGGACTGAAGCAAGAGCAACATCATGATCCATAATAGTATATAGTGACCCTACATCAGCAGTAACCAATATACTAGTAGGGGTACACGGAAGGGTATTGAGAATCTGAATGATTTGCTTCGTATCCCTTAAATATGCTTTCATTTTTGTGACAAGGGGTTGCAAAAAGAAGTCTAAACATTGGCCTAATCGTGAGGTAACAAAATCAATGCCATTCACGATGGGCCGACCAGGGGGCTGTTCAGGATTTTTGTCCTGCCTCAGGGGACATGCATTAATGCTTTTTATGTTTTTTAAAACGACCGTTTTTTCGGGAGCAGTAAATTTAATAATGCTTAAAGTGAAACAATAAAAGTGAAATATTCCTTTAAATTTCGGACCTAGGGGGTAAAGTAAGGATGTGAAAAAGCGCATGTTTCCCGTACTTAGAACTGTCTCTGCACAAAATGACATTCTGAAGGAAAAAAAGTAATTTAAAAATCACTCGCGGCAATAATGAATTGTCGACTCCCGGCAATTCTGAGAGGATTCATTCATAAAAAATTTAAAAAAGCGTGGGGGTCCCCTCAAATTCAATTGCCAGGCCCTTCAGGTCTGGAATGGATATTAAGGGGAACCCCACCGTAAAAAAAAATGACGTGGGGTTCCCCCCAAATATCCATACCAGACCCTTCAGGTCTGGTATGGATTTTAAGGGGAACTCCACCCCAAAATTAAAAAAAAAAATGGCGTGGAGTTCCCCCAAAAATCCACACCAGACCCTTATCCGAGCACGTTAACCTGGCCGGCCGCAGAAAAGAGGGGGGAACAGAGTGCGGCCCCCTCTCCTTAACCGTACCAGGCCACATGCCCTCAACATGGGGAGGATGTCCCCATGTTGATGGGGACAAGGACCTCATCCCCACAACCCTTGCCCGGTGGTTGTGGGGGTCTGCGGGCAAGGGGCTTATCGAAATCTGGAAAACCCGTTTAACAAAGGGGACCCCCAGATCCCGGCCCCCACCCCTGTGTGAAATGGTAATGGGGTACATTGTACCTCTACCATTTCACCAAAAAAAGTGTAAAAAAAAAAAAAAAAAAGACAATAGCCGGTTTTTGACAATTCCTTTATTAACCTCTTCCATACCGGGCAGTTATACACACTTCCATACCAGGCCTATTCTGGCACTTCTCTCCTACATGTACAAATCATAATTTTTTTGCTAGAAAATTACGCAGAACCCCCAAACATTATATATGTTTTTTTAGCAGACACCCTAGGGAATAAAACGACGGTCATTGAAACCTTTTATCTTGCACGGTATTTGCGCAATAATTTTTCAAACGCCTTTTTTTGGGAAAAAAATTGTTTCATGAATTAAAAAAATTTAAAAACAGTAAAGTTAGCCCAATTTTTCTGTAAAATATGAAATATGATGTTACACCGAGTAAATAGATACCTAACATGTCACGCTTTAAAATTGCGCACACTCATGGAATGGCGCCAAACTTCGGTACTTAAAAATCTCCATAGGCAACGATTTGAAATTTTTTACAGGTTACCAGTTTAGATTTACAGAGGAGATCTAGTGCTAGAATTGTTGCTGGCACTCTAACGCACGCGGCGATACCTCACATATGTGGTTTAAACGGCGTTTAGATATGTCGGCGGGACTTGCGTGTGCGTTCGCTTCTGCGCGCAAGCTACCGGGGACAGGGGCGTTAAAAAAATAAATTTTTATTTCTTTTTTTTTTTATATATTTATTTCTTTTTTTACACTTTTTTTTTAATTTTTTTTTTTTTTTGATCACTTTTATTCCTATTACAAGGAATGTAAACATCCCTTGTAATAGGAATGTGTGTGACAGGTACTCTTTATGGAGAGATGCGGGGTCAATAAGACCCCACATCTCTCCTCCAGGCTGGAAAGCATGAAATCGGTGAAAAAAAATTCACCGATCTCATGCTTGTGGTTGCTTAGCAGCCGCAATCGCGGCTTTGTTTACTTACGGGGACCCGGGCGTGACGTCATCACATCGCGCCCGGGTCCTCCGACGGTCATAGAGATGACTGGTGACCATCTGGTCACCAGTCATCTCTATGCTTCCTGCGAGCGCCGGACGATTCGTTCTCCGGGCCCCCGATGGCACGGGAGAGCCCGGAGAAGCACCGGATGGCGGCGGGAGGGGGGGGATGTCCCCTCCCGCCGCCTGTAAGAACGATCTAGCGGCGGAACCGCCGCTATGATCATTCTTACGTTGTGCAGAATCGCCGGCAGTTTAGAAGGATATCTGAATGATGCCTCTTAGCTGCAGGCATCATTCAGATATCCACCCGGAAAGCCCAGGACGTCATATGACGTCCACTCTGAACGGCAGAAGTTCTTTGTGGACGTCATTTTACTATGGGCTGGTAGGGAAGTGGTTAATATCTTATTTCCACGCTTCTTCTTCTTCGTCCTTCTTCTTTTCTTTTTTCATTCGGGTTTCTTCCTCCATCTTCCTCTGCTTCTTTCTTGGGTCTTTTCGTCCGCATCTTGACCGGCGTCTTCTTCCATCGTTTTCTCCTTCCGTCGGCCTTCTCGTCCCGCATCTTCTTCTTCCTCTGCTTCTTTCTTGGGTCTTCTCGTCCGCATCTTGACTGGCGTCTTCTTCCATCTTCTTCTCCTTCCGTCGGCCTTCTCGTCCCGCATCTTCTTCTTCCCCGGACGCTGCGCTTGAAATTGAATTCCCCGCCGTGTGCCGCTCCTAGGACCCTGCCCCCCTCTGACGCCCGTGTGGTACATGTGCGTCATAGGGGGGCGGGGTCACATGAGCGTCACACGGCGGGGAATTCAATTTCCAAGCGCAGCGTCCGGGGAAGAAGAAGCCGCGCAAGATGCGGACGAGCTTCCATTTGAAGTTCCAGCTGTGTGACCCCGCCCCCTTCTAACGCACATATACCACACGCGGACTTTCTTATGAGTTTACCCTTGGCGTCAGAGGGGGTCACAGGAGCGGCACACGTCTTCTTCTTCTTCAAAGAAGACCGGCGTCTTCTTCTTCTTCTTCAAAGAAGACCGGCGTCTTCTTCTTCTTCAAAGAAGAAGACCGGCGTCTTCTTCTTCTTCTTCAAAGAAGACCGGCATCTTCTTCGAAGAAGAAGAAGAAGACCGGCGTCTTCTTCTAAGAAGAAGAAGAAGACCGGCGTCTTCTTCGAAGAAGAAGAAGAAGGGCGTCTTCGAAGAAGAAGAAGAAGGGCGTCTTCGAAGAAGAAGAAGGGCGTCATCGAAGAAGAAGGGCGTCTTCGAAGAAGAAGAAGAGGGGCGTCTTCGAAGAAGAAGAAAAAAAGACCAGCGTCTTCTTCTTCGAAGAAGAAGACCGGCGTCTTCTTCTTCTTCTAGGAAGAAGAGCGTCTTCTTCTAGGAACAAGGGCGTCTTCGAAGAAGAAGGGCGTCTTCGAAGAAGAAGAAGAAGGGCGTCTTCTTCTAAGAAGAAGGGCGTCTTCTTCTAAGAAGAAGGGCGTCTTCTTCTATGAAGAATGGCATCTTTGAAGAAGAAGAAGAAGAAGGGCGTCTTCGAAGAAGAAGACGGCATCTTCGAAGAAGAAGAAGACCGGCGTCTTCGAAGAAGAAGAAGAACGGCGTCTTCAAAGAAGAAGAAGAAGAACGGCGTCTTCAAAAAAGAACAAGAAGAACGGCGTCTTCAAAGAAGAACAAGAAGAACGGCGTCTTCTTCTTCGAAGAAGAAGGGCGTCTTCGAAGAAGAAGGGCCTCTTCGAAGAAGAAGAAGAAGGGCGTCTTCGAAGAAGAAGAAGAACGGCGTCTTCGAAGAAGAAGAAGAACGGCGTCTTCGAAGAAGAAGAAGAACGGCGTCTTCGAAGAAGAAGAAGAACGGCGTCTTCGAAGAAGAAGAAGAACGGCGTCTTCTTCGAAGAAGAAGAAGAACGGCGTCTTCTTCGAAAAAGAAGAAGAACGGCGTCTTCTTCGAAAAAGAAGAAGAAGAACGGCATCTTCGAAGAAGAAGAACAACGTCTTCTTTTTCGAAGAAGAAGGGCGTCTTCTTCTTCTTCGAAGAAGAAGAAGAACGGCGTCTTCTTCTTCTTCGAAGAAGAAGAGCGGCGTCTTCTTCTTCTTCGAAGAAGAAGAGCGGCGTCTTCTTGGAAGAAGAAGAAGAACGGCATCTTCGAAGAAGAACCGCGTCTTTGAAGAAGAAAAAGAACGGCGCCTTCGAAGAAGAAGAAGAAGAACGGCGTCTTCGAAGAAGAAGAAGAAGAACGGCGTCTTCTTCGAAAAAGAAGAAGAAGAACGGCGTCTTCGAAGAAGAAGAAGAACAACAACGTCTTCTTCTTCGAAGAAGAAGAACGGCGTCTTCTTCTTCGAAGAAGAAGAGCGGCGTCTTCTTGGAAGAAGAAGAACGGCATCTTCTTCGAAGAAGAAGAACCGCGTCTTTGAAGAAGAAGAAGAACGGCGTCTTCGAAGAAGAAGAAGAATGGCGTCTTCTTCAAAGAAGAAGAAGGGCGTCTTCGAGGAAGAACGGCGTCTTCGAAGAAGAAGACCGGCGTCTTCGAAGAAGAAGAAGAAGGGCATCTTCAAAGAAGAAGGGCATCTTCGAAGAAGAAGGGCATCTTCGAAGAAGAAGGGCGTCTTCTTCTTCGAAGAAGGGAGTCATCGAAGAAGAAGGGCGTCTTCTTCGAAGAAGAAGAAGAAAAAAAAAGACCGGCGTCTTCTTCTTCGAAGACCGGCTTCTTCTTCTTTGAAGACCGGCGTCTTCTTCTTCTTCGAAGAAGAAGACCGGCATCTTCTTCGAAGAAGAAGAAGAATAAGACCAGCGTCTTCTTCTTCGAAGAAGAAGAACGGCGTCTTCTTTCTTTGAAGAAGTAGACCCGCGTATTCTTCGAAGAAGAAGACCGGCGTCTTCTTCTTCTTGGAAGAAGAAGAAGAAGACCAGCGTCTTCTTAGAAGAAGAAGAACGGTGTCTTCTTCGAAGAAGAAGATGACCGGCGTCTTCTTAGAAGAAGAAGAAGAAGAAAAAAAAGACCGGCGTCTTCTTCGAAGAAGAATGGCGTCTTCTTCTAAGAAGAAGGGTGTCTTCGAAGAAAAAGAAGAAGACCGGCGTCTTCTTCTTCGAAGAAGAAAGGCGTCTTCTTCAAAGAAGAAGAAGAAGAACGGCGTCTTCTTCTTCTTCGAAGAAGAACGGCGTCTTCTTCTTCTTCGAAGAAGAACGGCGTCTTCTTCGAAGAAGAAGAACGGCGTCTTCTTCGAAGAAGAAGAACGGCGTCTTCTTCGAAGAAGAAGAAGAACGGCGTCTTCGAAGAAGAAGAAGAACGGCATCTTCAAAGAAGAAGAAGAACGGCGTCTTCGAAGAAGAAGAAGAACGGCGTCTTCTTCTTCTTCGAAGAAGACCGGCGTCTTCGAAGAAGAGGAAGAAGAAGACCGGCGTCTTCTTCTTCTTCGAAGAAGAAGACCGGCGTCTTTGAAGAAGAAGAAGAAGACCGGCGTCTTCTTCTTCTTCAAAGAAGAAGAACGGCGTCTTCGAAGAAGAAGAAGAACAAGAAGAACGGCATCTTCTTCGAAGAAGAACAACGGCGTCTTCTTCTTCTTTGAAGAACGGAGTCTTCTTCTTCGAAAGAAGAAGAACGGCATATTCTTCTTCGAAGAAGAAGAACGGCGTCTTCTTCGAAGAAGAAGAAGAACGGCGTCTTCTTCTTCGAAGAAGAAGAACGGCGTCTTCTTCGAAGAAGAAGAACGGCGTCTTCTTCGAAGAAGAAGAACGGCGTCTTCTTCGAAGAAGAAGAAGACCGGCGTCTTCTTAGAAGAAGAAAAAAAGACCAGCGTCTTCTTCTTCTTCTAAGAAGAAGAAGACCGGCGTCTTCTTCTAAGAAGAAGGGTGTCTTTGAAGAAAAAGGAGAAGGGCGTCTTCTTCTTCTTCTTCTTCTTCTTCTTCGAAGACCGGCGTCTTCTTCTTCTTCGAATAGACCGGCATCTTCTTCGAAGAAGAACAACGGCGTCTTCTTCTTCTTTGAAGAACGGAGTCTTCTTCTTCGATAGAAGAAGAACGGCATATTCTTCGAAGAAGAAGAAGAACGGCGTCTTCTTCGAAGAAGAAGAAGAACGGCGTCTTCTTCCAAGAAGAAGAACGGCGTCTTCTTCGAAGAAGAAGAAGACCGGCGTCTTCTTCGAAGAAGAAAAAAAGACCAGCGTCTTCTTCTTCTTCTAAGAAGAAGAAGACCGGCGTCTTCTTCTAAGAAGAAGGGTGTCTTTGAAGAAAAAGGAGAAGGGCGTCTTCTTCTTCTTCTTCGAAGACCGGCGTCTTCTTCTTCTTCGAAGACCGGCGTCTTCTTCTTCGAAGAAGAAGAATGGCGTCTTCTTCTAAGAAGAAGGGCGTCTTCAAAGAAAAAGAAGAAGGGCGTCTTCGAAGAAGAAGACCGGCGTCTTTTTCGAAGAAGAAAAAAAAGACCAGCGTCTTCTTCTTCTAAGGCCCCATACACACGATAGAATCTATCCGCAGATAAATCCCATCGAATGGGTTTCAGCGGATAGATTCTATGGTGTGTACACGACGGCGGATATTTATCCGCGGATATTTCCGAATTCCAGCAGATAAATATTTGTCGACATGCACAGAATATCTATCTGCTGGAATCGGATCCCACGGATGGATCCGCTCGTCTGTACAGACTCACCGGATCCATCCGTCCAAAGGGATTCCCCGCACGCGTCGTAATGATTTGACGCATGCGTGGAATTCCTTATATGACAGCGTCGCGCCCGTCGCCGCGTCATAATCATGGCGATGGCGCGACACGTCATCGCCAGAGGATTTCGGCGCGGATTTCAATGCGATGGTGTGTACACGCCATCGCATAGAAATCTGCTGAAATCCTCGAGAGGATTTATCCGCGGATACGGTCCGCTGGACCGTATCCGCGGATAAATCCTCTTGTGTGTATGGGGCCTAAGAAGAAGAAGACCGGCGTCTTCTTCTAAGAAGAAGAAGAATGGCGTCTTCTTCTAAGAAGAAGGGTGTCTTCGAAGAAAAAGGAGAAGGGCGTCTTCGAAGAAGAAGAAGAAGAAGAAGACCGGCGTCTTCTTCTTCTTCGAAGAATAAGACTGGCGTCTTCTTCGAAGAAGAAGAATGGCGTCTTCTTTCTTTGAAGAAGAAGACATAAAACAGGGAGACCTAGTTACGAAGATATCATTGGCTGCTTGAAACCAATTGACATCAAACTCATAGGTCAAAGGGAGCAGGGGAATGGGGGTTTTTGGTGGGGACTTTCACGGCACTGATAGGAGACAGTATAGTAAAAAAATAACAATATTTATTGAACATAAAACAATTACAGTAAATTGACATTTAGGGACAGGCCCCACATTGCACATCAGAAAGCAAAAACCAACTGTGTCAATTAAAGGAAGCCAGTGACCTCGACCGGTTTCGCGGTTATACCGCTTCTTCAGGAGGGATGTTCTAAAGGATATTCATAAGACATGTAAATGAACAAGCAAAAAATATATAGAGTATATAAACATTTGGTTAGAAATACAGCAGCAAGCTACACAATCAAGCTACACAATGATCAAGCGCAGAGCCTGGTTATTGCCTTCCTTGGCGCATGGAGGGGGATTTTGGTTAGAACGGGCTCTGGTAAGGTGAAGGGTATAATCAGTATGGTCAGAAAAAATGAAAAGATATTTTGGTGAAGTTGTACACCAGGTGCTGAGTCAGAATTGTGGCGAGGTGGGGGGGGGGGGCTGTGATGTGATGGGATGGAAGGTGAGGGGGTGAAGGGGAAAACAGAAGGATGTGTATATATTGAGTGGGGCTGGGGAGAATAGGAGGGGATACATGTGACGGGGAGAAAAAACATATCATTTAAAGGGAGAAGGAAGAGGGGGGGAGAGCAGGAGGGGAAGGAATGACAAAAAGGGGAGGGGGAAGGGGAAAGTAGGATGGATGGGGCATCCACGAGGAAGAGAAAACAATAGGAGGGGGGGATGAACAGGGGGGGAAGAGAAGGGAAGGAGTGAAAAGGGTGGGAAGAGGAAAAGGGGAATAAATGAGAAACAAAATAAAATAAAGAAGGAAGATATAGGGACAAGGAAGAGGGGGGGGGAGGGGAAGGGGAAACACGGAAGAAATTAAGGGTAGAGGAGAAGGTAATGGTAAAGACGAAGGGAGAAGGAAGGGGAAGGGGGGACAAGGGGAGAAGAAACGAGAAGGGAAAAGAACGGAGGAACATAAGCCGGATAAATGGGAATAAATAGAAGGAGGGGGAAGGGGGGGTCCAGTTGTAGGGTGGAATGGGGGAGCAAAAATGGGGAGAGCTGAAGGCAAAGTGATTGACAGCAAGGAAGAAGGGGAGGGGGGAGGGGAGGGAAAGAGGGGAGGAAGTGAAGATGAAGGGAACCAGTCACCGCAATAGATCAATCAAGGTTGAGAGACCAAAGGGGGTCCTTACCGTAAGAATAGTAAAAAATCTTCTTCGAACGGCGTCTTCTTCTTCTTCTTCGAAGAAGAAGACCAGCGTCTTCTTCTTCTTCGAAGAAGACCAGCGTCTTCTTCTTCTTCATCTTCTTCGAAGAAGAAGACCAGCGTCTTCTTCTTCTTCTTCGAAAAAGAAGACCAGCGTCTTCTTCTTCTTCTTCTTCAAAGAAGACCAGCGTCTTCTTCTTCTTCGAAGATTTTTTACTATTCTTACGGTAAGGACCCCCTTTGGTCTCTCAACCTTGATTGATCTATTGCGGTGACTGGTTCCCTTCATCTTCACTTCCTCCCCTCTTTCCCTCCCCCCCTCCCCTTCTCCCTCCCCCCTCCCCTTCTCCCTTGCTGTCAATCACTTTACCTTCAGCTCTCCCCATTTTTGCTCCCCCATTCCACCCTACAACTGGACCCCCCCTTCGAAGAAGAAGAGCATCTTCGAAGAAGAAGAAGGACGTCTTCGAAGAAGAAGAAGTACGGCATTCTTCTTCAAAAAAGAAGAAGACCGGCGTCTTCTTCTTCTTCGAAGACCGGCGTCTTCTTCGAAGAAGAAGGGCGTCTTCTTCGAAGAAGGGCGCCTTCTTCGAAGAAGAAGAAGGGCGCCTTCTTCGAAGAAGAAGAAGGGCGTCTTCTTCTTCTTCTTCGAAGAAGACCGACGTCTTCTTCTAAGATGAAGAAGTAGACCGACGTCTTCTTCTAAGATGAAGAAGTAGACCGGCGTCTTCTTCTAAGATGAAGAAGTAGACCGGCGTCTTCGAAGAAGAAGAAGACCGGCGTCTTCGAAGAAGAAGAAGACCGGCGTCTTCGAAGAAGAAGAAGACCGGCGTCTTCGAAGAAGAAGAAGACCGGCGGAAGAAGAAGAAGACCGGCGTCTTCGAAGAAGAAGAAGACCGGCGTCTTCGAAGAAGAAGAAGACCGGCGTCTTCGAAGAAGAAGAAGACCGGCGTCTTCGAAGAAGAAGACCGGCGTCTTCGAAGAAGAAGACCGGCGTCTTCGAAGAAGAAGACCGGCGTCTTCGAAGAAGAAGACCGGCGTCTTCGAAGAAGAAGACCGGCGTCTTCGAAGAAGAAGAAGAAGACCGGCGTCTTCGAAGAAGAAGAAGAAGACCGGCGTCTTCGAAGAAGAAGAAGAAGACCGGCGTCTTCTTCTTCTTCCAAGAAGACCGGCGTTTTCTTCGAAGAAGAAGAACGGTGTCTTCTTCTTAGAAGAAGAAGGGCGTTTTCTTCGAAGAAGAAGAAGAAGAGCGGCGTCTTCGAAGAACAAGAAGAAGACCGGCCTCTTCGAAGAAGAAGAATCGAAGAAGAAGAAGAAGAACAGTGTCTTCTTCAAAGAAGAAGAGGAAGAAGAACGGCATCTTCGAAGATGAAGAAGAAGACCCGCGTCTTCGTCGAAGATGAAGAAGAAGACCGGCATCTTCTTAGAAGAAGTAGAAGAAGAAGAAGGGCGTCTTCTTCTACGAAGCAGAAGAAGAACGTCTTCTTCTTTGAAGAAGGGCGTCTTCTTCGAAGAAGTAGAAGAAGAAGGGCGTCTTCTTTGAAGAAGAAAAAGGGCGTCTTCTTCAAAGAAGAAAAAGGGCGTCTTCGAAGAAGAAGAAGACCGGCGTCTTCTTCTAAGAAGAAGAAGTAGACCGGCGTCTTCTTCTACGAAGCAGAAGAAAAACGTCTTCTTCTTTGAAGAAGGGCGTCTTCTTGAAAGAAGTAGAAGAAGAAGGGCGTCTTCTTCGAAGAAGAAAAAGGGCGTCTTCTTCAAAGAAGAAAAAGGGCGTCTTCTTCAAAGAAGAAGAAGACCGGCGTCTTCTTCTAAGATGAAGAAGTAGACCGGCGTCTTCGAAGAAGAAGACCGGCGTCTTCGAAGAAGAAGAAGACCGGCGTCTTCGAAGAAGAAGAAGACCGGCGTCTTCGAAGAAGAAGAAGACCGGCGTCTTCGAAGAAGAAGAAGACCGGCGTCTTCGAAGAAGAAGAAGACCGGCGTCTTCGAAGAAGAAGAAGACCGGCGTCTTCGAAGAAGAAGAAGACCGGCGTCTTCGAAGAAGAAGAAGAAGAAGACCGCGTCTTCGAAGAAGAAGACCGGCGTCTTCGAAGAAGAAGAAGAAGAAGAAGAAGAAGACGGGCGTCTTCGAAGAAGAAGACCGGCGTTTTCTTCGAAGAAGAAGAACGGCGTCTTCTTCTTAGAAGAAGAAGAAGAAGGGCGTCTTCTTCTTCGAAGAAGTAGAAGAAGGGCGTCTTCTTCTTCGAAGAAGTAGAAGAAGGGCGTCTTCTTCTTCGAAGAAGTAGAAGAAGGGCGTCTTCTTCGAAGAAGAAGGGCGTCTTCTTCGAAGAAGAAGGGCGTCTTCTTCGAAGAAGAAGAGCGGCGTCTTCGAAGAACAAGAAGAAGAGCGGCGTCTTCGAAGAACAAGAAGAAGAGCGGCGTCTTCGAAGAACAAGAAGAAGAGCGGCGTCTTCGAAGAACAAGAAGAAGAGCGGCGTCTTCGAAGAACAAGAAGAAGAGCGGCGTCTTCGAAGAAGAACGGCGTCTTCTTCAAAGAAGAAGAAGAAGTAGAAGAAGGGCGTGTTCTTCTTCTTCGAAGAAGAAGGGCGTCTTCTTCTTCTTCGAAGAAGAAGGGCGTGTTCTCCAAAGAAAAAAAAGAAGAAGGGCGTCTTCTTTTTCTTCGAAGAAGAAGAAGGGCGTCTTCTTAGAAGAAGAAGGGCGTCTTCGAAGAAGAAGAAGGGCATCTTCGAAGAAGAAGAACAGCAGCGTCTTCAATGAAGAAGAATAGCGGCGTCTTCGAAGAAGAAGAAGAGCGGCGTCTTCGAAGAAGAAGACCGGCGTCTTCTTCTTTGAAGAAGAAGACCGGCGTCTTCTAAGAAGAAGACCGGCCTCTTCGAAGAAGAAGAAGAACGGTGTCTTCTTCAAAGAAGAAGAGGAAGGTTGTCTTCTTTGAAGAAGAACGGCGTCATCGAAGATGAAGAAGAAGACGACCCGCGTCTTCGTCGAAGAAGAAGAAGAAGAAGACCGGCGTCTTCGAAGAAGAAGAAAACCGGCGTCTTCGAAGAAGAAGAAAACCGGCGTCTTCGAAGAAGAAGACCGGCGTCTTCCAAGAAGAAGAAGAAGAAGACCGGCGTTTTCTTCGAAGAACAAGAAGAAAAAGGGCGTCTTCTTCAAAGAAGAAAAAGGGCGTCTTCGAAGAAGAAGAAGACCGGCGTCTTCTTCTAAGATGAAGAAGTAGACCGGCGTCTTCTTCGAAGAAGACCGATGTCTTCTTCGAAGAAGAAGACCGGCGTCTTCGAAGAAGAAGACCGGCGTCTTCGAAGAAGAAGACCGGCGTCTTCGAAGAAGAAGAAGACCGGCGTCTTCGAAGAAGAAGAAGACCGGCGTCTTCGAAGAAGAAGAAGACCGGCGTCTTCGAAGAAGAAGAAGACCGGCGTCTTCGAAGAAGAAGAAGACCGGCGTCTTCGAAGAAGAAGAAGAAGAAGAAGACCGCGTCTTCGAAGAAGAAGAAGACCGGCGTCTTCGAAGAAGAAGAAGAAGACGGGCGTCTTCGAAGAAGAAGACCGGCGTTTTCTTCGAAGAAGAAGAACGGCGTCTTCTTCTTAGAAGAAGAAGAAGAAGGGCGTCTTCTTCGAAGAAGAAGAGCGGCGTCTTCGAAGAACAAGAAGAAGAGCGGCGTCTTCGAAGAAGAAGAAGAGCGGCGTCTTCGAAGAAGAAGAAGAAGAGCGGCGTCTTCGAAGAAGAAGAAGAAGAGCGGCGTCTTCGAAGAAGAAGAAGAAGAGCGGCGTCTTCGAAGAAGAAGAACGGCGTCTTCTTCAAAGAAGAAGAAGAAGTAGAAGAAGGGCGTGTTCTTCTTCGAAGAAGAAGGGCGTCTTCTTCTTCTTCGAAGAAGAAGGGCGTGTTCTCCAAAGAAAAAAAAAGAAGAAGGGCGTCTTCTTTTTCTTCGAAGAAGAAGAAGGGCGTCTTCTTAGAAGAAGAAGGGCGTCTTCGAAGAAGAAGAAGGGCATCTTCGAAGAAGAAGAACAGCAGCGTCTTCAACAAAGAAGAATAGCGGCGTCTTCGAAGAAGAAGAAGAGCGGCGTCTTCGAAGAAGAAGACCGGCGTCTTCTTTGAAGAAGAAGACCGGCCTCTTCGAAGAAGAAGAAGAACGGTGTCTTCTTCAAAGAAGAAGAGGAAGGTTGTCTTCTTTGAAGAAGAAGAAGAACGGCGTCATCGAAGATGAAGAAGAAGACGACCCGCGTCTTCGTCGAAGAAGAAGAAGAAGACCGGCGTCTTCGAAGAAGAAGAAGACCGGCGTCTTCGAAGAAGAAGAAGAAGACCGGCATTTTCTTCGAAGAACAAGAAGAAGAAGGGCGGCGTCTTCGAAGAACAAGAAGAAGAAGGGCGTCTTCGAAGAACAAGAAGAAGAAGGGCGTCTTCTTAGAAGAAGAAGGGCGTCTTCTTAGAAGAAGGGCGTCTTCTTAGAAGAAGGGCGTCTTCTTAGAAGAAGGGCGTCTTCTTAGAAGAAGGGCGTCTTCGAAGAAGAAGGGCGTCTTTGAAGAAGAAGAAGAAAAATAAGGGCGTCTTCTTCGAAGAAGTACAAGGGCGTCTTCTTCAAAGAAGTACAAGGGCGTCTTCTTCGAAGAAGTACAAGGGCGTCTTCTTCGAAGAAGTAGAAGAAGAAGGGCGTATTCAAAGAAGAAGGGGCGTCTTCGAAGAAGAAGAAGAAGGGCATCTTCGAAGAAGAAGGGCATCTTCGAAGAAGAAGAAGAAGGGCGTCTTCTTTGAAGAAGAAGAAGGGCGTCTTCTTCGAAGAAGAAAAGAAGAAGGGCGTCTTCGAAGAAGAAGAAGAAGAAGACCGGCGTCTTCGAAGAAGAAGAAGAAGACCGGCGTCTTCGAAGAAGAAGAAGAAGATCGGCGTCTTCTTCTTCTTCTTCAAAGAAGAAGAAGAGCGTCTTCGAAGAAGAAGAAGGGCGTCTTTGAAGAAGAAGAAGGGCATCTTCTTTGAAGAAGAATAGCGGCGTCTTCGAAGAAGAAGAACGGCGTCTTTGAAGAAGAACAGCGTCTTCTTTGAAGGAGAAAAAGACCGGCGTCTTCTTTGAAGGAGAAAAAGACCGGGTCTTCTTTGAAGGAGAAAAAGACCGGCGTCTTCTTTGAAGAAGAAGAAGAAGAAGAAGGGCGTCTTCTTCGAAGAAGAAGAAGGGTGTCTTCGAAGAAGAAGAAGAGCGGCGTCTTCGAAGAAGAAGAAGAGCGGCGTCTTCGAAGAAGACCGGCGTCTTCGAAGAAGAAGAGCGTCGTCTTCTTCGAAGAAGAAGAAGGGCCTCTTCTTTGAAGAAGAAGGGCGTCTTCTTTGAAGAAGAAGGGCGTCTTCTTTGAAGAAGAAGGGCGTCTTCTTTGAAGAAGAAGGGCGTCTTCTTTGAAGAAGAAGGGCGTCTTCTTTGAAGAAGAAGGGCGTCTTCTTTGAAGAAGAAGGGCGTCTTCATCGATGAAGAAGGGTGTTTTCTTCAAAGAAGAAGGGCGTCTTTTTCGAAGAAGAAGAAAAGAAGAAGGGCGTCTTCTTAGAAGAAGAAGAAGAAGAAGAAGTGCGTCTTTGAAGAAGAAGGGTGTCTTCTTCGAAGAAGAAGAAAAGAAGAAGGGCGTCTTCTTAGAAGAAGAAGGGCGTCTTCGAAGAAGAAGAAGAATACCGGCGTCTTCGAAGAAGAAGAAGAAGAAGAAGACCGGCGTCTTCTTCTTCGAAGAAGAAGAGTGTATTCGAAGAAGAAGAGCGTATTCGAAGAAGAAGAAGGGTGTCTTTGAAGAAGAAGGGCGTCTTCGAAGAAGAAGGGCGTCTTCGAAGAGGATTTCGGCAAATTTTCATGCGATGGAGTGTACACACCATCGCATTAAAATCCGCGCCAAAATCCTCTGGCGATGACGTGTCGCGCCGTCGCCGCGATTATGACGCGCCGACGTGCGCAACGCTGTCATATAAGGAATTCCACGCATGCGTCGAATAATTACGACGCATGCGGGGGGATCCCTTCGGACGGATGGATCAGGTGAGTCTATACAGACCAGCGGATCCATCCGTTGGGATGGATTCCAGCAGATGGATTTGCTTGGCATGTCAGCAAATATTCGATCTGCTGGAATCCATCCCAGGGGAGAAACCCATGTGGAAGTAAAATATATTTTAAATATATTTTAAAAAAACATTCTTAATATATTTTTCTCAAATATATTGCCATATATTTGAAATGCTACAATTTTGGCCAGATTCAATATATTTCAAAAATATATTTCAATATATTTGTGAATATATTTTGGAATGCATTGTGAAATATGTTGCAAATATATTCATAAATATATGTTAAATGTACTTCTGAATGCATTTATCAATATATTTATGCAACCATAAATATATTGCAATGTGCATTTTGGAATGCATTGTGAATATATTCAGAAATATATTGCTAAATGCATTCAGAAGTACATGTCGCATATATTTATGAATATATTCACAATGCATTCCAAAATGCCCTTTGCAATATATTTATGGCTGCAAAAATATATTGCTAAATGCATTCAGAAGTACATTTAACATATATTTATGAATATATTTGCAACATATTTCACAATGCATTCCGAAATATATGCACAAATATATTGAAATATATTTTTGAAATATATTGAATCTGGCCAAAATTGTAGCATTTCAAATATATGGCAATATATTTCGGAAAAATAGATTAAGAATGTTTTTTTAAAATATATTTTAAATGTAAATGTACTTCTGAATGCAAAATTTTAAAAAAATACATTCCTATTACATTTTGAAATGCTGTGTATTTATATATTGTATTTTATATATTGTAGGCCTATAAAACTAGCAAACACTTGGAAAAAAAAACAATAACGCAGTACAATACACACAACTTTATTATCATGTAAATATACAAAAACTACAACACTGGGAATAGAAAGTGGTGTTAACTGTGGTAAATGACATTAATGACATAAAAGTTTGTGGTATTCTGCTGAGGTTCCTGATGTTTCCCTTCAGGTGATATTTCAACGCCGCAATTTTTCTCGTAACAGCGTCACTGATCACAGCTTATGAAGTCCCAGGAAACTTTGCCAAAGTAGCAGCTTTAAAAAGTAAATGGAAAATATTAGACTTATTAGATTTTCCCTGTGAATCAAAAGCCATATAAGACCCTTTTCACACTGCAGCGCTGCTAAAGCTCCGGCGGTTTTGCAGTGTTTTTGTAGCACTTTTTAGGCGTTTTTTTTTTAAAGGGAAAAGGTCCAGTTTTTAATGCACTTTTAGGGTGCTTTGGAAGCACTGCCCATTAATTTCAATAGGCAGGTGCGTTTTAGGAGCGCTATTTATAGCGCTCCCAACCCGCCCCAGATGCTGCTTGCAGGACTTTTTCTAATGTTGCGCAAGCGCACTGCCCCAGTGTGAAATTGCTCATTGCACTGAAAGGGATGCAGTTTTATGAGCTTTTTAGAGGCTATTTCTAGCGCTAAAACGCCTGAAAACTGCCTCAGTGTGAAAGGAGTCTAACAGATGCAGCTGAGTAAATAAAACTAACAAAATTAAGCATGTATAAAAACATCAAAATATTGTAGACTTTTCAAAAATCTGTATAAAAATCAACATCTTGCCTACAACTTGCCTTATTAGTTCAGACTGAGCAAGATATCTCATTTTGACACAACAGTCAAATTGGCATACAGTCTACATGTCAAAGCTGATGTTTTCATAGGGTCTAACTGTACCTGCTTCTCTCCATCTGTCAGCCGCTTGGAGGCACCGCCTTAAAGGTTACTTTTTATTGAAGTGGTTGTAAAGACACAAGGGTTTTTACCTTCATGTATTCTATGCATGAAGGTAAAAAAAAAAAAAAATTCTGTGTGCAGCAGCCCCCCTATACTTACATGAGTCCTCTCTCGATCCAGCGATGTCCACGAGAGCCTTGTCTCTCCAGGGACTTGCACTGCTGATTGGCTTTCTGTAGCGGTGGGAGCTATTGGCTCCCGATGCTATCAATCACAGCCAGTGAGCTAATTAGGAGATGGGGCCAAGGCAAGGCTTAGTGTGTGATTGGACACACAGAGCTCTGGTTCAGGAGCACTGGCATGGGACCTGAGAAAAGAAGGATCTGAGCTGCTCTGTGCAAAAATGGTAACAGAGCAGGTAAATAGGAGTAGGACATGTTTGATATTTAAAAAAAATACGTTTTAATGTTTCGGTACCAAAAGAAAACCTACCTGTTCAGACCTTGAGTACGACACTTGACAAGGAGATGAGCTCAACTCTTCAGATGGGACAGAAGGTGATGCACACGATACACCCACACAGGATGAACTTCCACCATCATTCTTCAGTGCTATTAGCTGCGCTCTTGTGGTTTTCAAAGTATCCATTACGCCAGGCAAATCTATGGAAATGCATAAAAACTTTTTAAGTAACATAATGGCCTATTTTCTCACTATATCCATTCATTTCATTTGTTAGAAATTGATGACATGGAAAAATGTACTTTTACATGATTAGAGGGCTTCCTCCAGTCTGCTGCTGACCCCCCCACTAGATCAAAAATATTCCAGGAGGGTTTCTCCCAAGGTAAAAGTAAAGATGTTCCACAAAACAAAAATCCTACTTGTGTATATAGTATGTAGTTACCTCACTGATACTATAATGAATGTAGTACAGTAAACTCCCAGTTACCCAACGATCCCCATTGGTACTGTTGTTTCTGGTTGCTTGAGAGCTAATAGTAACTCTCAAGCATCCACCTCCTATGGCACCCTGACCCCCACTTAGAAGCTAAAGGGGGTAGGGATTGGGGGCAGGGTTTTACCACCCCCAAATTCACATGTGAATGAGCCTTAAAAGTGCTATTGCCAAATGCAACTAAGGGCTCATTCACAAGTGCGGTATGCAATGCTCCTCTGAGAAATTCTGCAAGGTGGTGAGGAGGCAAAATGTTAACACCCATAATTGCAGTAAAAGGCACGTGATTGCAGCGCGGTAGTACGGCAATTATAGGTTTTAGTCAGGTGTGAGGAGGCAACATTGGAGGACACTGTGCCCAGTGATCTTTGATTTCTCCCATGTTGTTCAGGTAGATCTCCACCTCTCTAAGGCCCCGTACACACGAGGGGATATCCGCTGGAAACGGTCTGCCGGACCGTTTCCAGCGGAGATTCCTCCTCCGGATTTTGATCCGATGGCTTGTACACACCATCGGATCAAAATCCGCGCGGAATACATCCGCGGTGACGTGTCGCCGCGACGATGACGCGGCGACGTGCGTGACGCTGGAAGGTAAGTACTTCCACGCATGCGTCGAATCATTACGACGCATGCGAGGGAGGGGAGCGGACGGATTGATCCGGTGAGTCTGTACAGACGACCGGATCAATCCGCTGGACACGATTCAAGCGGATAGATTTCTTAGCATGCTAAGAAATTTCTATCCGCTTGAAATCGATCGGCCGGAGGAATCTCCGCGGATAAATATCCGCTAGGCCGTACAGACGACCGGATTTGTCCACTGGAACTGATCCGCGGATCAATCCCAGCAGATAGATCCGGTCGTGTGTACGAAGCCTAAGGTTGCCTAACTCTGCCATAAAACACTGTAGAATGAAAGGCAAAATGATTGGTCAAACAGAAAATAAAGATAAAAAAAATCAGTACTGGTGGAATAACACACAATAAATAGATAAAAAATGAAAAGACTACGCCAATATAAAAAATTCGATTAAAATACAAAAATTTCACCAATACCAATTCACATTGAAATATTGGCATCCAGGGGCTGATATGCCAAAAACGGTGCACAATAATTAACCAAAACAAAAAATCAGAGTGCACGGAAAAATTAGTATATAAATTCACAAAATGAATGTCCAATTATATGTATAAACATTGAGAGGTTAATACACCAAATTGGTGATCCCAAAATTGTATGCCAACAGCACACAATTGGCAAACCAAACCTCAAAAGTTCTTAATGATATCGCCACAAAACTTAAACACTGATGACCAAATGAATAATGAAGGATAATGCAGATATGATGATCAAATACAGTGCCAGTTGAATGCGGTGATATAAAAAAATGGAAGGTGCCACCACCGTAATTAAGTTGTCTGCTTACCAAAGGCAAGTTGTCTCAGTTGTTGGTTTCCTTCTTCCAAGTGCCTATTCCGGTTTTCCATTCACCAGCTGTCAGTCTTGGTCAGGTGCTTTGACAGCGGCTGGCGGCCCATCTGTCAGAATCCCCCCCCAAAAAAAAAAAAAATTAGCTTTCCACCTCCACACCCCATCCACCCCCCCTCACACACACCCCATCCACCACCCCCCGCCCCCACACACCGCTAACCTCTTTCTGCACACTTTATTTGATGGCAGCTGAATGTAAACAGCAGGTAGTGGGGGAACCATAGCCAGACTGCCATTGGCTGTTTAAATTTTAAAATTAGGCTGACTATTGCGCCCCCTTCCCACTGCCTGCTGTCAATCAGCAGAGGAAGACCTGAAGAAGAATGTTCTTCAAATCCTCTCCTTTGCTGATTGACAACAGGCAGTGGGCGGGTGTAATAGCCCACTAGCTATTGGCTACTGCAATTTAAAATAGTCAATAGCAACCTGGCTATTGAGTCCCCTGCTATCTGCTCTTTTTTCCTGTATTCTGACAGTGGCCAGTGGCTGTTAGAATACAAAAAAGGCCTAGGTGTCAACTGATATCAGGCTACTTCTGGGGCAGCTAGATGTAAACAGAATATCAGTACTTCATATTGTTATCGGCCTGAAAGGTGGCCCATAATTGGTATCTGTATGGAAAAATCCATATCTGTTGGCACCTAGTAGCAGGGCAGATAATAATATGCAAAAGGGGAGGGAGACATAAAACATTGGTAGCACTGTGCCCTGACATTATAATGGGGTATATTTACTAAAGGCAAATCCACTTTGCACTACAAGTGCACTTGGAAGTGCAGTCGCTGTAGATCTGAAGGGGACATGGAAAAAAAAAGCATTTTTGCTTGTACATGATTGGATGATAAAATCAGCAGAGCTTCCCCTCATTTCAGATCTTCCCCTCCGATCTATAGCGACTGCATTTTCAAGTGCACTTGTAGTGCAAAATGGATTTGCCTTCAGTAAATCAACCCCTATGCTGCATGATGAGTGGATATAGAATGGAAGCCGTATAATATTATATGCAGCAATGTGCACTGAAAGTATGCTACACAGTTACTGGATATAAGCCACACATATTATATGAAGCAGAGTGACATGCTGTGGAAGAGGAGCTCTATAATATTACATTAATGTGCACATGCTGTATGGTAACTGGGAAGGTGAATGCACACAGAATGAGAACTATTCAGCAGGAAATAGACAAATACAACTTAACTCATGCACCAAACTGTCACAATTCTAATATTATTTGATAGAAGACATACCTTTAATCCAGGAGAATCCATCCAGGAGAATACAGAGAGTCTCCACCATGCCATGCTTTCCTTTTCAGACTAGGCCTTACAGGAAGTGAGAGGTGGAAGTTCACCACCCCTCTGGTTCCCACCCAGCTCACTTCCTGTCTTCCTGTATTATGATAGAAGTCTGTCTGTTTGAAGAGTTTTTCCCAGGGCAGGATTTACATATTAGAAGATTGAAGGCACAGAAATCACAGACCCACATCCCAATAAAAAAAGAAATGAGAAAAATATTTATACATGTAAGTAAGTGATGGGAGAGGCATTCTAGATATATATATATATATATATATATATATATATATATATATATATATATATATATATATATATATATATACACACATACATACATACACACTGTATATTCATTCTGCTATGTGTGTGTGTGTGTGTGTGTGTGTGTGTGTATATATATATATATATATAATCAGATATACTCTATGTGTGTGTATGTATGTATGTATATATATATATATTATATATACACACACATATATACTGTGTATACACACACACAAGAATGCAGCTCTCATCACTTCCATATTTATCTTCCAGCCCAGCCTAGTATTGGCACATGACAACAGTGCAGCTTGGGCAGGGATATGAGGCCGCGTACACACGACCGAGGAACTCGACGGGCAAAACACATCATTTTGTCCGTCGAGTTCCTTGTGAAGCCGCCGAGGACCTCGGCGAGCTGAAATTTCCCATTGAACAACGAGGAAATAGAGAACATGTTCTCTATTTCCTCGCCGAGGTCCTCGTCGGCTTCCTCGGCCGAAAGTGTACACACGGCCGGGTTTCTCGGCAGAATTCAGCTCTGAACCGAGTTTCTGGCTGAATTCTGCAGAGAAACTCAGTCGTGTGTACGGGGCCTGACACTTAAACCGAAGTTCCACCCAAAAGTGGAAGCTCCACTTATTTGCCTCCCCCCCCCCACTTTGCCACATTTGCCACCTTTCGGGGGAGGGGAGCAGGTTCCTGTTTTTGATAGGTACCTGTCCCCACTTCCGAGAGATCTCGCTGCGGCTGATGCGTTTCCGATGCTTTTCTGCATGCATGTTTTTGATGCATTCCAGGGCATGTTTGGTGTGTTTTTAAAGCATTCCAGTGCATTTTCCTCCTTTTTTTCTTAACCTTAGATAAGGACATGTGCGTTCAGGTGCATTCTAAGTGCGTTTTTGATGTGCTTTACAGTGTTCCATTACAGTCCAGTGCAGGAAAAATGCAGCATGCTCTACTTTTTTTCTGGAACTGCAAGCACTGGTGTGAATTATGCCATTACAAACCATATAACCTACTTTCCATGCAGAAAAAAAACGCACTGGACTGCATGTGGTGTGAATTGGCCCCTATAGGGAATGGCGGCAGCAGCAACCGAGAGCCAATGGAAACATTGGCTGGGGTACCAACATCGCCGGATTCCAGGACAGGTAAGTGTCCTAATATTAAGTCAGCAGCTGTGGTATGTGTACAGTATGGGGGTTATTTACTAAAGGCAAATTCACTTTGCACTACAAGTGCAAAGTGCACTTGAAATTGCACTGAAAGTGCACATGTAAGTGCAGGCGCTGTAAATCTGAGGGGTAGATCTGAAATGAGGGGAAGCTCTGCTGATTTTATCATCCAATCATGTGCAAGCTAAAATGCTGTTTTTTTATTTTCCTTTCTCCCCTCGGTTCTACAGCGACTGCACTTCCAAGTGCACTTTCCTTGCAATTTCAAGTGCACTTTGCATTTGTAGTTTGCACTTGTAGTGCAAAGTGGATTTGCCTTTAGTAAATAACCCCCTTTGTGTAGCTGCTGAGTTTTAATTTTGTGCTGGGGAGAACTTTAATATCCCAATTCCTTTTATTTGGCTGCTGGAATTACCCTTCGGCAGGTACTAAGTCCAAACAATGGACTGGACTTAGTATAAAAAGAATATACAGTATATATACTATATATACTATATTGCCAAAAGTATTAGGACACCTGCCTTTACACGCACATGAACTTTAATGGCATCCCAGTCTATAACCGATTCAATTCCTCTGGGAAGGCTGTCCTATTCTTCCAGAAGCACATTCATCCCAAAGGTGTTCTATCAGGTTGAGGTCAGGACTCTGTGCAGGCCAGTCAAGTTCCTCCACCCCAAACTCGCTCATCCATGTCTTTATGGACCTTGCTTTGTGCACTGGTCCAAATCATTTGGTGGAGGGGGGATTATGGTGTGGGGTTGTTTTTCAGGGGTTGGGCTTGGCTCCTTAGTTCCAGTGAAGGGAACTCTTAAAGCGTCAGCATACCAAGACATTTTGGACAATTTCATGCCCCCAACTTTGTGCGAACAGTTTGGGGACAGCCCCTTCCTGTTCCAACATGACTGCACACCAGTGCACAAAGCAAGGTCCATAAAGACATGGATGAGGGAGTTTGGTAATAATAGTGCAACTACTGATTCATGGATTAACCACTTCCCGACCTCCTCATGTACATATACGTCAGCAGAATGGCACGGACAGGCACATGTACGTACCTGTACGTCCTCTGCTAGACGTGGGTGGGGGTTCCGATCGGGACCCCCCCCCGTACATGCGGAGGTCGGGTCCGCTCGGGGAGCGATCCGGGACGACGGCGCGGCTATTTGTTTATAGCCGCTCCGTCGCGATCGCTCCCCGGAGCTGAAGAACGGGGAGAGCCGTGTGTAAACACGGCTTCCCCGTGCTTCACTGTGTCGCGCATCGATCGCGTCATTCCCTTTATAGGGAAGACACGATCGATGACGTCATTCCTACAGCCACACCCCCCTACACTAGTAAACACACACAAAGTAAACCCTAACTCCTACAGCGCCCCCTGTGGTTAACTCCCAAACTGCAACTGTCATTTTCACAATAAACAATGCAATTTAAATGCATTTTTTGCTGTGAAAATGACAATTGTCCCAAAAATGTGTCAAAATTGTCCGAAGTGTCCGCCATAATGTCGCAGTCACGAAAAAAATCGCTGATCGCCGCCATTAGTAGTTAAAAAAATAAAAATGCAAAAAAACTATCCCCTATTTTGTAAACGCTATAAATTTTGCGCAAACCAACCGATAAACGATTATTGCGATTTTTTTTACCAAAAATAGGTAGAAGAATACGTATCGGCCTAAACTGAGGAAAATTTTTTTTTTTATATATGTTTTTGGGGGATATTTATTACAGCAAAAAGTAAAAAATATTGCATTTTTTTCAAAATTGTCGCTCTATTTTTGTTTATAGCGCAAAAAATAAAAACCGCAGAGGTGATCAAATACCACCAAAAGAAAGCTCTATTTGTGGGGAAAAAAGGACGCCAATTTTGTTTGGGAGCCACGTCGCACGACCGCGCAATTGTCTGTTAAAGCAACGCAGTCCTGAACTGTAAAAACCCCTTGGGTCTTTAGGCAGCAATATGGTCCGGGGCTTAAGTGGTTAAACAGAACATTGATGATTTATATCCGGAGTTTCTCTCGGTACCCTGTAAGCAGACAAGATCCTTGGACTATGGATGTGGATGTCTGTGAAGGTTCTCATTCATTCAGGTCAATCAATAAATCAAACTAACTGGACTTGCTGTATTTTAAGACATTTTGCTGGTCCGCCGACAAGTGTTCTCAATTCAGAATGACATTCTTTGGGAATGGAAAGTGGATGCGAGAGGTTTATCTGCTTTGTATTAAATGGATTATGTGCTTAAAATCTTATAAAAAAAATTTAATATTTTATTTGAATCTTTTGGTTTTTATTTTATTTTTTTATTTTAAAAGGAGTAAAACAAACCATTTTAAAATGGGAGTGGCTCTCTTATAAATGTATTCAGAATGTTATATATGTCATAGTTACAAAAATGTCAGAAAAAATATATGTTGAAATGTCTTTATTAGGCTCCGTACACACGAGAGGATCCATCCGCTGAAAAATCTCAGCGGATCGGTTTCAGCGGATAGATCCCCTGGTGTGTACGTTCCAGCGGAGATTTATCCGCGGATATTTCCGATTTCCAGCAGATAAAAATTTGTAGACATGCTTACAAATCTATCCACTGGAATCGGCTCCAGCGGATCGATCCGGTGGTCTGTACAGACTCACCGGATCGATCCGTCCGAACCCGTCCCTCGCATGCGTCGTAATGATTTGACGCATGCGTGGAATTGCTTATATGACAGCGTCGCGCACGTCGCCGCGTAATCATCGCGTCGACGGCGCGACACGTCACCGTGGTGTAAATTCGGCGCGGATTTCGATCCGATGGTGAGTACACTCCATTGGATCAAAATCCTCAGAGGATTTATCCGCGGATACGGTCCGGCGGACCGTATCCGCGGATCAATCCTATCGTGTGTACCAGGCCTCAGACATTAAGGGGCAGATCCACAAAGATCTGCCCGGCGCATCGTATCTGAGATACGCTACGCCGCCATACCTTACCTGGCTTTGGTTCGAATCCTTAAAGATTTTGCACCGTAAGTTACGGCGGCGTAGTGTATCTCAAGCGGCGTAACGGCGTGGAATTCAAATGCGGCGAGTAGGGGGCGTGTTTCATTTAAATGAAGCGCGTCCCCATGCCAAACGAACATGCTCCGTTCCTAAATTTCCCGCCGTGCATTGCGCTAAATGACATCGCAAGGATGTCATTGTTTTGACGTGGACGTAAATTACGTCCATCCCGATTCACGGACGACTTACGCGAACGTAAAAAATTAAATTCAATTCAAATTAAACGCGGGAACGACGGCCATACTTAACATAGCAGGTTTAACTATACGCCACCAAATAGCAGCTTTAACTATACGCCGAAAAAAGCCGACTAGAGACGACGTAAAAGAATGCGATGGCCGCTCGTACGTTCGTGGATTGTCGCAAATAGCTAATTTGCATACTCGACGCAGAAAACGACGTGAACGCCACCCAGCGAACGCCGAAGAATTGCATCTTAGATCCGAAGGCGTACGAAGATGTACTCCTGTCGGATCTAACCCAGATGCCGTCGTATCTTGTTTTGAGGATTCAAAACAAAGATACGACGCGGGAAATTTGAAAGTACTCGCTTTGTGAATCTGCCCCTAAATATTTTCAGAAAAACATTTTTTAAAAATATATTTTCTAATATATATCTTTGGAAAATACATTAAAATTATATTTTTGGAATGCATTTACAAGTATATTTAAAGATATATGTTCAAATGCATTTTTTTTATATGTTCAAAAATATCTGAAACATATATTTACAAACATATATTTTCACATATATGCCTTTGGAAAATATATTAAAATTATATTTTTGGAACACATTTACAAATATATGTAAAAATATATGTTAAAATTACTTTTTTTATGTGTTAAAAAAAATCTGAAGAATATATTTTAAAAATATATTTTCCAATATATGTCTTTGGAAAATGCATTTAAATTATATTTTGGAATGCCTTTACAAGTATATTTAAAAATATATGTTTAAATGCATTTTTTTAGATGCTCAAAAATATCTGGCAAATATATTAAAAAAAATATATTTTCAAATATATGCCTTTGGAAAATATATTTTAATTTACATTTTTGGAATAGATGTAAAAATATATTTGCGTACGCCAATATATTGTAAATATATTTAAAATATATAATTGTTTTTAATAAATATATTGGAAATATATTTTTCTTCCATATGGGAATATCCGCGGAAACAGATCCGCTGGAGTGTACACACCATAGGATCTATCCGCTGAAACCCATTTGCTGGGATTTTTCAGCGGATGGATTCTATGGTGTGTACGGGGCCTAAGAAGAAGAAGAGCGGCGTCTTCGAAGAAAAAGAAGAAGAAGAGCGGCGTCTTCGAAGAAGAAGAGCGACGTCTTCGAAGAAGAAGAAGAGCAGCGTCTTCAAAGAAGAACGGAGTCTTCTTTGAAGAAGAAGAAAAAGAAGACCGGCGTCTTTGAAGAAGAAGAAGAAGAAGAAGGGCGTCTTCTTTGAAGAAGAAGAAGAAAAGAAGAAGGGCGTCTTCTTCTTCGAAGAAGAAGGGCGTCTTCGAATAAGAAGAAGGGCGTCTTTAAAGAAGAAGAATAGCGGCGTCTTCTAAGAAGAAGAATAGCGGCGTCTTCTAAGAAGAAGAATAGCGGCGTCTTCGAAGAAGAAGAATAGCGGCGTCTTCGAAGAAGAAGAATAGCGGCATCTTCGAAGAAGAAGAGCGGCGTCTTCGAAGAAGAAGAAGAGCGGCGTCTTCTTTGAAGCAGAAGAAGGGCGTCTTCTTTGAAGAAGAAGAGGAAGAAGGGCGTCTTCTTCTTCGAAGAAGAAAAGAAGAAGGGCGTCTTCTTTGAAGAAGAAGAGGAAGAAGGGCGTCTTCTTCGAAGAAGAAGAAAAGAAGAAGGGCGTCTTCGAAGAAGAAGAAAAGAAGAAGGGCGTCTTCGAAGAAGAAGAAGACCGGCATCTTCGAAGAAGAAGAAGACCGGCGTCTTCGAAGAAGAAGAAGAAGACCGGCGTCTTCAAAGAAGAAGAAGATCGGCGTCTTCGAAGAAGAAGAAGAGCGTCTTCGAAGAAGAAGAAGAAGGGTGTCTTCGAAGAAGAAGGGCGTCTTCGAAGAAGAAGAAGGGCATCTTCTTTGAAGAAGAAGAATAGCGGCGTCTTCTTTGAAGTCGAAGAAGAAGAAGGGCATCTTCGAAGAAGAAGAAGAGCGGCGTCTTCGAAGAAGAAGAAGAGCGGCGTCTTCGAAGAAGAAGAAGAGCGGCGTCTTCGAAGAAGAAGAAGAGCGGCGTCTTCGAAGAAGAAGAAGAAGAGCGACGTCTTCGAAGAAGAAGAAGAGCGGCGTCTTCGAAGAAGAGCGGCGTCTTCGAAGAAGAAGAAGAGCGTCTTCGAAGAAGAAGAAGGGCGTCTTCTTCTTCTAAGAAGAAGGAGGGCGTCTTCTTCGAAGAAGAAGGGCGTCTTCTTCGAAGAAGAAAGGCGTCTTCATCGAAGAAGAAGGGTGTTTTCTTCGAAGAAGAAGGGCGTCTTTTTCGAAGAAGAAGAAAAGAAGAAGGGCGTCTTCTTAGAAGAAGGGCGTCTTTGAAGAAGAAGAAGACCGGCGTCTTCGAAGAAGAAGAAGACCGGCGTCTTCTTCTTCTTCTTCTTCTTTGAAGAAGAGCATCTTCGAAGAAGAAGAAGAAAGGTGTCTTTGAAGAAGAAGAAGAAGAAGAAGGGAGTCTTCGAAGAAGAAGAAGGGCGTCTTCGAAGAAGAAGAAGAAAAGAAGAAGAGCGTCTTCTTAGAAGAAGAAGAAGGGCGTCTTCGAAGAAGAACAGCGTATTCGAAGAAGAAGAGCAGCGTCTTCGAAGAAGAAGAAGAAGAAGAAGAAGAAGAAGGGCGTCTTCTTCTTCGAAAAGGGGCGTTTAAGAAGAAGAAGGGCGTCTTCCTCTTCGAAGAAGAAGAAGGGCGTCTTCGAAGGCCCCATACACACGAGAGAATATATCCGCGAATACGGTCCAGCGGACCTTTTCCGCTTATAAATCCTCTTGAGGATTTAGGCGAATTTTCATGCGATGGAGTGTACACACCATCGCATTGAAATCCGCGCCAAAATCCTCTGGCGATGACGTGTCGCGCCGTCGTCGCGATTATGACGCGCCGACGTGCGCGACGCTGTCATATAAGGAATTCCACGCATGCGTCGAATCATTACGACGCATGCGGGGGATCCCTTCGGACGGATGGATCCGGTGAGTCTATACAGACCAGCGGATCCATCCGTTGGGATGGATTCCAGCAGATGGATTTGCTTGGCATGTCAGCAAATATTCGATCTGCTGGAATCCATCCCAGGGGAGAAATATCCGCGGAAACAGATACGCTGGAGTGTACACACCATAGGATCTATCCGCTGAAACCCATTTGCTGGGATTTTTCAGCGGATGGATTCTATGGTGTGTACGGGGCCTAAGAAGAAGAAGAGCGGCGTCTTCGAAGAAGAAGAAGAAGAGCGACGTCTTCGAAGAAGAAGAGCAGCATCTTCGAAGAAGAAGAAGAACGGAGTCTTCTTTGAAGAAGAAGAAAAAGAAGACCGGCGTCTTCGAAGAAGAAGAAGAAGAAGAAGGGCGTCTTCTTTGAAGAAGAAGAAAAGAAGAAGGGCGTCTTCTTCTTTGAAGAAGAAGAAGGGCGTCTTCGAATAAGAAGAAGGGCATCTTTGAAGAAGAGGAAAAAGGGCGTCTTCCAAGAAGAAGAGCGGCGTCTTCCAAGAAGAAGAATAGCGGCGTCTTCGAAGAAGAAGAATAGCGGCATCTTCGAAGAAGAAGAGCGGCGTCTTCGAAGAAGAAAAAGACCGGCGTCTTCTTTGAAGAAGAAGAAGAAGGGCGTCTTCTTCGAAGAAGAAGAAGGGCGTCTTCTTCGAAGAAGAAGAAAAGAAGAAGGGTGTCTTGGAAGAAGAAGAGGAAGAAGGGCGTCTTCTTCGAAGAAGAAGAAAAGAAGAAGGGTGTCTTGGAAGAAGAAGAAAAGAAGAAGGGCGTCTTCAAAGAAGAAGAAGAAGATCGGCGTCTTCGAAGAAGAAGAAGAAGAAGAAGAGCGTCTTCGAAGAAGAAGGGTGTCTTCGAAGAAGAAGGGCGTCTTCTTTGAAGAAAAAGGGCATCTTCTTTGAAGAAGAAGAATAGCGGCGTCTTCTTCGAAGAAGAAGAGCGGCGTCTTCGAAGAAGAAGAAGAGCGGCGTCTTCGAAGAAGAAGAAGAGCGGCGTCTTCGAAGAAGAAGAAGAAGAGCGGCGTCTTCGAAGAAGAAGAAGAAGAGCGGCGTCTTCGAAGAAGAAGAAGAAGAGCGGCGTCTTCGAAGAAGAAGAAGAAGAACAACAACGGTGTCTTCTTTGAAGAAGAAGAAGAAGAAGAAGGGCGTCTTCGAAGAAGAAGAAGGGCGTCTTCGAAGAAGAAGGGTGTCTTCTTCTTCTTCTTCGAAGAAGGGCGTCTTCGAAGAAGAAGAAGAAGGGCGTCTTCTTTCGAAGAAGAAGAACAGAAGAAGGGTGTCTTCTTAGAAGAAGAAGAAGAAGGGTGTCTTCTTACAAGAAGAAGACCGGCGTCTTCGAAGAATAAGAAGAAGGGTGTCTTCGAAGAAGAAGAAGAAAAGAAGAAGGGCGTCTTCTTCGAAGAAGAAGGGCGTCTTCAAAGAAGAAGAAAAAGGGCGTCTTCTTAGAAGAAGAAGAAGAAAAGAAGAAGGGCGTCTTCTTAGAAGAAGAAGAAGACCGGCGTCTTCGAAGAAGAAGAAGAAGGGCGTCTTCGAAGAAGAGCGGCGTCTTCGAAGAAGAAGAATAGCGGCGTCTTATTCGAAGAAGAAGGGCATCTTCTAAGAAGAAGAAGAGCGGCGTCTTCGAAGAAGAAGTAGAAGAATAGCGGCGTCTTCGAAGAAGAAGAACAACGGCGTCTTCTTTGAAGAAGAAGACCGGCGTCTTCTTTGAAGAAGAAGAAGACCGGCGTCTTCTTTGAAGAAGACCGGCGTCTTCTTTGAAGAAGAAGAAGAAGGGCGTCTTCGAAGAAGGAGAAGGGCGTCTTCGAAGAAGAAGGGCGTCTTCGAAGAAGAAGAAGAAGGGCGTCTTCTTTCGAAGAAGAAGAAAAGAAGAAGGGTGTCTTCTTAGAAGAAGAAGAAGGGCGTCTTCTTACAAGAAGACCGGCGTCTTCGAAGAAGAAGAAGGGCGTCTTTGAAGAAGAAGAAGAAGGGCGTCTTCTTACAAGAAGAAGACCGGCGTCTTCGAAGAAGAAGATTAAGACCTGCGTCTTCTTCGAAGAAGAGCGTCTTCGAAGAAGAAGAAGGGCGTCTTCTTAGAAGAAGAAGAAAAGAAGAAGGGCGTCTTCTTCGAAGAAGAAGGGCGTCTTCAAAGAAGAAGAAAAAGGGCGTCTTCTTAGAAGAAGAAGAAAAGAAGAAGGGCGTCTTCTTAGAAGAAGAAGAAGAAGACCGGCGTCTTCGAAGAAGAAGAAGAAGGGCGTCTTCCAAGAAGAGCGGCGTCTTCGAAGAAGAATAGCGGCGTCTTATTCGAAGAAGAAGGGCATCTTCTAAGAAGAAGAAGAGCGGCGTCTTCGAAGAAGAAGTAGAAGAATAGCGGCTTCTTCGAAGAAGAAGAAGAAGAAGACCGGCGTCTTCTTTGAAGAAGAAGAAGAAGGGCGTCTTCAAAGAAGAAGAAGAAGGGCGTCTTCGAAGAAGAAGGGCATCTTCAAAGAAGAAGAAGAGCGGCGTCTTCGAAGAAGAAGAAGAGCGGCGTCTTCGAAGAAGAAGAAGAACGGCGTCTTCTTTGAAGAAGAAGAACGGCGTCTTCTTTGAAGAAGAAGACCGGCGTCTTCTTTGAAGAAGAAGAAGAAGGGCGTCTTCTTTGAAGAAGAAAAAGAAGGGCGTCTTCTTTGAAGAAGAAGAAGGGCGTCTTCTTTGAAGAAGAAGAAGAAGGGCGTCTTCTTCGAAGAAGAAGGGCGTCTTCTTCAAAGAAGAAGAACGGTGTCTTCTTCGAAGAAGAAGAAGGGCGTCTTCGAAGAAGAACGGCGTCTTCTTCGAAGAAGAAGAAGGGCGTCTTCGAAGAAGAACGGCGTCTTCGAAGAAGAAGAGCGGCGTCTTCGAAGAAGAAGAAGAAGAAGGGCGTCTTCTTCGAAGAAGAAGGGCGTCTTCTTCTTTGAAGAAGGGCGTCTTCTTCTTTGAAGAAGAAGACCGGCGTCTTCTTCTTTGAAGAAGAAGAAGGGCGTCTTCTTTGAAGAAGAAGGGCGTCTTCTTTGAAGAAGAAGAAGAAGAAGGGCGTCTTCTTCGAAGAAGAAGGGCGTCTTCGAAGAAGAAGGGCGTCTTCTTCGAAGAAGAAGAAGGGCGTCTTCTTCGAAGAAGAAGAAAAGAAGAAGGGCGTCTTCGAAGAAGAAGAAGAAGAAGGGCATCTTCTTCGAAGAAGAAGAAAAGAAGAAAGAAGAAAAAGAAGAAGAAGGGCGTCTTCTTCTTCGAAGAAGAAGAAGGGCGTCTTCTTCGAAGAAGAAGTAGAAGGGCGTCTTCTTCATAGAAGAAGAAGGGCGTCTTCTTCAAAGAAGAAGAAGAAGGGCGTCTTCTTCAAAGAAGAAGAAGAAGGGTGTCTTCTTCAAAGAAGAAGAAGGGCGTCTTCGAAGAAGAGCAGCGTCTTCGAAGAAGAAGGGCGTCTTCTTCTTCTTCGAAGAAGAAGAAGGGCATCTTCTTCTTCGAAGAAGAAAAAAAGAAAGAAGAAAAAGAAGAAGAAGGGCGTCTTCTTCTTCTTCGAAGAAGAAGGGCGTCTTCTTCTTCTTCGAAGAAGAAGGGCGTCTTCTTCAAAGAAGAAGAAGAAGGGCGTCTTCGTAGAAGAAGAAGGGCGTCTTCGAAGAAGAAGAAGGGCGTCTTCGAAGAAGAAGAAGAAGGGCGTCTTCGAAGAAGAAGGGCGTCTTCGAAGAAGAAGAAGAAGGGCGTCTTCGAAGAAGAAGAAGAAGGGCGTCTTCTTTGAAGAAGAAGAAGAAGGGCGTCTTCTTCGAAGAAGAAGGGCGTCTTCGAAGAAGAAGAAGAAGAAGAAGGGCGTCTTCTTCGAAGAAGAAGAAAAGAAGAACGGCGTCTTCGAAGAAGAAGAGCAGCGTCTTCGAAGAAGAAGGGCGTCTTCGAAGAAGAAGAAGAAGGGCGTCTTCTTCGAAGAAGAAGAAAAGAAGAACGGCGTCTTCGAAGAAGAAGAGCAGCGTCTTCGAAGAAGAAGGGCGTCTTCTTCTTCTTCTTCGAAGAAGGGCATCTTCTTCTTCGAAGAAGAAAAGAAGAAAGAAGAAAAAGAAGAAGAAGGCCTTCTTCGAAGAAGAAGAAGGGCGTCTTCTTCTTCGAAGAAGAAGAAGAAGGGCGTCTTCTTCATAGAAGAAGAAGTAGAAGGGCGTCTTCTTCATAGAAGAAGAAGAAGAGCGTCTTCTTCAAAGAAGAAGAAGAAGGGCGTCTTCTTCAAAGAAGAAGAAGAAGGGCGTCTTCTTCAAAGAAGAAGAAGAAGGGCGTCTTCTTCAAAGAAGAAGAACGGCGTCTTCTTCGAAGAAGAAGGGCGTCTTCTTTGAAGAAGAAGAAGAAGGGCGTCTTCTTTGAAGAAGAAGAAGACCGGCGTCTTCTTTGAAGAAGAAGAAGAAGGGCGTCTTCTTTGAAGAAGAAGAAGAAGGGCGTCTTCTTTGAAGAAGAAGAAGAAGGGCGTCTTCTTTGAAGAAGAAGAAGAAGGGCGTCTTCTTTGAAGAAGAAGAAGAAGGGCGTCTTCTTCGAAGAAGAAGGGCGTCTTCGAAGAAGAAGGGCGTCTTCGAAGAAGAAGGGCGTCTTCGAAGAAGAAGGGCGTCTTCTTCGAAGAAGAAGAAGAAGAAGAAGAAGAAGAAGAAGAAGGGCGTCTTCTTCGAAGAAGAAGAAAAGAAGAAGGGCGTCTTCTTCGAAGAAGAAGAAGAAGGGCGTCTTCTTCAAAGAAGAAGAAGAAGGGCGTCTTCTTCAAAGAAGAAGAAGGGTGTCTTCTTCAAAGAAGAAGAAGGGTGTCTTCTTCAAAGAAGAAGAAGAAGGGCGTCTTCTTCTTCAAAGAAGAAGAAGGGCGTCTTCTTCAAAGAAGAAGAATGGCGTCTTCTTCAAAGAAGAAGAAGGGCGTCTTCTTCGAAGAAGAAGAAGTGTGTCTTCTTCAAAGAAGAAGAAGGGCGTCTTCGAAGAAGAAGAAGAAAAGAAGAAAGAAGAAAAAGAAGAAGAAGGGCGTCTTCTTCTTCAAAGAAGAAGAAGGGCGTCTTCTTCAAAGAAGAAGAAGAAGGGCGTCTTCTTCAAAGAAGAAGAAGAAGGGCGTCTTCTTCAAAGATGAAGAAGAAGGGCGTCTTCTTCTTCAAAGAAGAAGAAGGGCGTCTTCAAAGAAGAAGTCGAAGAAGAAGAAGGGCGTCTTCTTCAAAGAAGAAGAAGAAGGGCGTCTTCTTCAAAGAAGAAGAAGAAGGGCGTCTTCTTCAAAGAAGAAGAAGAAGAAGAAGAAGAAGAAGGGCGTCTTCTTCAAAGAAGAAGAAGAAGGGCGTCTTCTTCAAAGAAGAAGAAGAAGGGCGTCTTCTTCAAAGAAGAAGAAGAAGAAGGGCGTCTTCTTCAAAGAAGAAGAAGAAGGGCGTCTTCTTCAAAGAAGAAGAATGGTGTCTTCTTCAAAGAAGAAGAAGGGCGTCTTCGAAGAAGAAGAGCAGCGTCTTCGAAGAAGAAGAGCAGCGTCTTCGAAGAAGAAGAGCGTCTTCGAAGAAGAAGAGCGTCTTCGAAGAAGAAGGGCGTCTTCGAAGAAGAAGGGCGTCTTCTTCTTCTTCTTCGAAGAAGAAGGGCATCTTCTTCGAAGAGGAAGAAAAGAAGAAAGAAGAAAAAGAAGTAGAAGGGCGTCTTCTTCAAAGAAGAAGAAGAAGGGCGTCTTCTTCAAAGAAGAAGAAGAAGGGCGTCTTCAAAAGAAGAAGAAGAAGGGCGTCTTCTTCAAAGAAGAAGGACGTCTTCTTCTTTGAAGAAGAAAATAAAAAGGTTAGCTTATATAAGGGGAAAGAATACATTTCCTCCCCAAATATAGGGATTTTTACGTGAGATGTGTTGCTCTTAGTATCGAAGGTAGGCGCACAAAACACAAGGTTTTTAGATATCAAAAATAATTTAATTATATAAATATAAAGTTTCACATTTCATAAAATAAATTAGCAAAGTGAAATATACATGATCACGACCAATTTTACATGATTTATACAAAAAGGAAATCAAGATTATGATTAGAAGAAAAGCAGATGCGATATTGCCAACTAGTTTCGCACTAGATGTGCTTCATCAGGGCTTGCATGATACTTCTGTTCCTTAATTACATGTAGTGGTCTGTGTACGACACAAAGGTTTATTATTAATTCAGGTAGGGTCAATGTAGTATCTTTAAACTTTGTAAATAAGTGTTCAACACATATACAATTAATAAAATAAGAATAAGAGAATATAGTGCGCTTACCAATTATGTTTAAAGAGCTCAAAGAACCTGGCAGAACCAAGAGGAGCTGCCAAGAAAAATAGCGAAGGCGAACCTGATGCGGACAGGAGATATTGGATGCTGCACTTTCAATCAGCGGAGGCCAGATCCACTTGATTTTAGCAGGTGCGGACAATGAGATGTAAAGAGGGGGTTCACCACAGTTAAGGAGGAAGAGATACAGGTAAGAATACGTTGTATCTATTTCTCTCCTAAGAAAGAAGGCACAGGATTAAAATTGAAGATAAAGAAAAATAATATTGATTGAGAAAATGAATGAAAAAATTATAATAATATGACAGATTAAGGATGTATCCATATATATTTTTATAGACATTTTTTTAGATAAAACAGATATCTTATATTCAAATGAACATAGACAGAATAAATATCCATGCATTAAATGAATATGGATGAAGTCTAAAGAATATGTATAAATCTAGAGAGTATTACCTCAATAGTAGTGAAGTTTGGATATAAGCTCAATACTGCTAGTAGAGTCCAGCAGAGTTCACACTGGATTCACGGTAAGCTCTACAAGTAAATAAAGCACAGAATGTGCATGCATATAGGTATATAGATGAATTCAATATAATATGAAAAACATGAATTCAGTAAAGATGACTATTGCGACGCAACATAGTAACCGTCTATTAGAGAAGAATATAATTGAAAAAGAGAAAGAGAATTTACCTTAGATGGTTAATGACATGAAGTATCTAGTAAAATATGCTGATGTCCTAGGGGGATATAATATCCCAGTAGTATTATAACCAAAGACAATGCTGTAGAATAGTCCAAGGGCAGTTATATATGTTGTTTATACTGCGATTCTATAAATAGAATAATAGATAGGTTAAGCTCGTGCATATGGCAAGGAAAACCTGCATAGAGCACTAGATCTTAAGAAGATAGACTGGAAGGTAATTACCTTATTTATGTCTTAACACCGCGAGGCTAAGTAAGGCAGCGTTGCATGTGTGGCGTGATATCCTCCCTCAAGCCGTCCAAGTCGGCGTCTGACACACACTGTGTCAGCGCTGACCTTAAGAGCAACATCTCCACCGGAAGTGAAGAGAGTCAAGCATGACCCCTGGCGTCATATCCGGTCCACGTGTCCCAAGACACTTGCGCGCGCATCCCATGCGCTCCAGCGTGATGATGTAAGCTGGAGCGCATAGGAAGGAGACATGTATTAACAGTCTCAGACCGGCCAGAGACGAAATAGTGGCCGGATATGCGCGCGCGTCCCATCAGATGTTGATAATAGGGACGGGAGGCATTGAAGAGAGCACGCCCCCTGTGTTGGGACCTGTGATTGGCCACACCAAGGCTGTGCAGGATCCGACCTCCCTCCGCATCAGGAATCCCTCCCCATGTTAAATGGAATGGTTCAGAGCTCAGAAAACGCAAAAAGAAAATTTTAATAAACACTAATAATAAGTTATACGCAATAACGCGTGTATTTAACTATGAAGAAATATATTAGAATATACTACTGATTTCTCTCAGCTGGACATCCAATGGCTTATTTTTACACTGTCTTATCTGAGGGAAGGTTAATGAAAAAGACATCTGCAATAATGAATATTTTTAGAAAGTTTTGACATTTTCCAATTGCTAACTCATAAATCATAATATAACAAGGCAAGATGGAACAAAGCAAAATACAATCCAAGTAAGAAAATAAATAAAACAAAAACAAAAAACATAAAAAAGCAAAACAAAAAACACAAGAGATACATTTGAGCCAATGATAGAGGGAGAGGCAATATAGCCATAGATCATAAAGTTCATATCATGTATTTATCACCAATGATTCATTATATCTATATAGGACTAGTACCTAAGGCAAAGATATAATTTGCCTTATATCTATATAGGGCTGGTACCTAAGGTAAAGATATAATTAGCCCTAACAGGGCGACCTATATTAAAGTATATATATGATTTATAAGTTAAATCTCTGTGATTTGAACCAATGATAAATGAATGTATAAAATGTATTCTAATGGGGTTTAATGATGATTAATCACGGCCATGGCATTACCCTATAAAAAAGGTTTAAATGACAGGGATGTGTTGAGCCCTGGTACATAGGTGGCCCGTTGGTCAAAAATCCAACGGGCCTCACGTTGGAGGATTTTTTTATCAAAATCCCCTCCTCTTTCCGGAGGGGAGATCACTTCTAATGCAAAGAAAGTAATGAAAGATGGATCATAGCTGTGGTGCAACCCCACATGTTTGCAAATGGGTGTATAGAGCAAACCTGCCTCTAGATAATAAAGATGATCCTTAATTCTTCTAGAGAATGCCCTTTTCGTTTTTCCTATATAGAAAGCGCCGCACCGACACTTTGCAAGATATACAATACCTATAGTTGAACAATTGGCATGTTTCTTGGATTTAAGGAAACCTCCTCTAGGGAGGGGACAACCGTCCCCTTCTTCGATCCAGGGGCAAACATCACAGTGTCCACATTTGTATGTACCTGGTATCTCAGGCTCCTGTGAAATGGGAGCCTCAGGTACCAGGTGACTATGTGTAAGGCCATCTTTGATGGACCTACATCTTCTATAAACAATCTCGGGTCTTTGTGAAATATACTTTGAAATGATAGGGTCCTCAGCAAGGAAGTGCCAATTATGGTTAATCAGTTGGCGAAAAATGTTCTGATCAGAGCTGAAAGTGGTTATTAATTTGGTTGTTGGATTGGACTCCTTTACCTTTTTCTTAAATAGTAATGAATCTCTTGTGTTTATCTTTGACTTTGCATATGCCTGTTTGAGAACTTTTTTACTATATCCTCTCAATAAGAGGCGTGAATAAAGGGCAGACGCCTCTTTTTCAAAATCTTCCTCCTTTGCACAATTGCGCCGAAGTCTTAGGTACTGACTGTAGGGGATGCTTCGCACCAAGGATCTTGGGTGAGAGCTAGAGTAATGTAAAATAGTGTTTCCTGCCGTTTCTTTCCTATACAAATTAGTGGACAAAGTACCATCATCATTTACTGAAATTTTTAAATCAAGAAAGGGGATACTTTTGGTATCCGACTGGATCGTAAATTTTAAATTATAATTGTTAACAGATAGATATTCCATAAATTTGGACAAAAGTTCCGCACCGCCAGTCCAGATGATCAAAACATCGTCAATATACCTCCGCCATAATAATATATGGCGGAGGTATATCACGGCGGAGTCATCTGAGAAGATGGCTCTCTCCCACCCCCCCAGGTACAGGGTGGCATACGATGGGGCACACGAAGTCCCCATCGCCACACCCTGCACCTGGAGGTAGGTTGAGCCATTAAAAACAAAAACATTATTAGTCAATATATGCTCAAGCAAGGCCGTAACGAAATTACAAAGTTTCCAATTATTGTGGTCTTGTTCACGTAAGAACTGGGAAATGACCTGAATCCCTTTTGTATGAGGGATACTAGAATAGAGGGCCTCTACGTCTATTGCTGCCAAAATTGATCCTGGGGGTACACTCATACCTTCGACTATTTTTAGAAGTTCCAACGTATCTTTAAGATACGATGGTAATGCCATTACATGGGGTCTCAATTGCATATCTACATACTTACTTGCAGTTTCCGTATGGCTGCCTATACCTGAGATAATGGGGCGCCCGCGTGGATCCCCGATGTCTTTATGTATTTTGGGCAATGAATAGAACGTAGGGGTTATAGGCCACTTAATCTCTAGATATTCCCTCAAATCTTGATCGATCAGTCCCTGCTGAAATGCCAGTGAGATTAGTGAAATATAATCAGATCTGGCTTTTGGAACATCATCTTCTGATATTATTTTGTACCAGTTGTTATTACATAGAATTTTGTCACACATTCGAATGTATTGGATCTTTGTCATTACAACCACATTGCCCCCTTTATCGGAGGGTTTTATCACCAATTCACTATTGCTAGTGAGTTCGGTAAGTGCTTGCTGTTGTTTTTTTGATAAATTATTATCAGAGATTTTGGGAATTACTAGGTTTTCAATTTGTTTCCTTGTTTGCTTAAGGAAAGCCCATACTGCTGGTGAGGTTTGTAGGTTAGGGAATCTTTGTGATTTTGTCTTAAACTTACAGGGTTCCGGGATCAGTTCTATTTCTGGTTCTATTTCATCGGAAAGGTCAATAAGCTCTTCAGAGCTCTCGTTTTCATCCAACAATTGGATCAAGATTTTCAAGGCTCTGAAGTCTTGTACCTTGAAGTCTTTATATAATTCTTCTTCCCTAGACGCTATACGTCCCCTGTCAGTGTCAAACATAAATTTATATGTAAGGTTTCTAGCAAATAAATGTAGATCTTTAATTAGGGTAAATTTGTCCACTTTTTGTGAGGGGCAGAAACTAAGTCCCAGTTTCAGCACTTCAATCTCAGTGGATGAGAGATTGTATGTCGAGAGGTTTACAATGTCTAATCCTGAGTCAGCTGCATCTGCTTGACCACAAAAGGATCCATTTTTCCTAACTTCATTGTGGCCACTGGTGTAGATGGAATTAGGCAGGGTCCTAAAGGGATGTTACCTGAGTTAGTTATTCTATTGTTAGTCTTTGGGATTGCTCCCTGTTCTTTTAAGCTTGTAATTTCCTTCTCCATAGCAAACATTACCAAAGGAGTGTTACCCACCACCAGGTCACCACTTGTGTCTATTCCCAGTTCCAGGTTCTTTTTAGAATGATCTATGGGGACCTGAGGAGAGACCATGCGTTTTTTAAGTGTCCCCCCTTGTGCATTCTGCCCACCACCGTTACCGCGTTTTGGTGCGCGTCCTCTTCCTGCTGGTCCTCGAAAGGGTTTAGAAGTAGTTCTCTGTGAAGAAATGGAAGAGGATGAAGCTGATACATCTGAGTCAGATTTATATACAGTAGATTCATGTTGGTTATTACGCCTAAAGGTTTTATTTCCCTTCTGGTTGGGATTATGATGCCATTTGTATGCATAGCCTCCTGCAAATGCTAGTTGGTCCTTATAGAATTTTTGATCTTTTCTCATTATAACGTTCTTATTGTATTTTTCTAGATGTTCAAGCAGATCTGATTCTTTTTTCTGATATTCGCTATTGGAAATTAGGTGATTACTTGAACTTCGTAAGTTCTCAATTTCCCTATCCAATTCTGCAAGATCAATGATATGTTTATCCTTTAACATTATCATCATGTTAGAAGAACATGTGTTTAAATTTTCCTCCCATTTGTCTTTTAATGTCGATTCGGTCATTTCAAACGTGGGGAAAATTTGCACTCTTAATCCCTGAGGGTTGACCTTTTCTTTAAGATAACGGTCAAAAAATCGAATGTGCCACCCTAGATTGGACTTTCTTTCCATTAACCTTTTAAGTTTCAGAAAGAAAACGTCAAGCCCGACTTCCGTTTTCGCTTGTGAGGTATAAGAATTTTGAATGGTATCCAAAAACTTTTCCCAATCCAAGCCAGAAAACTGTGACATTGTGAGAGGGTGTGGGACACAAGAAGAGAGAGGGGAGAGTTGGAAAGGAAAGAGAGGAGATAGAAAAAATGGAAGTTCACTTCCTTCAGTACCTATATATAGATTAGGCCCAGTTTGTGCAATTAGACAGTGTTAAACCTAGGATATCCCTGAAAGTTACATAAATAGTTCAAATAATAAATCAGAGAAATAAATAGGTTTAACACTGTCTAATTGCACAAACTGGGCCTAATCTATATATAGGTACTGAAGGAAGTGAACTTCCATTTTTTCTATCTCCTCTCTTTCCTTTCCAACTCTCCCCTCTCTCTTCTTGTGTCCCACACCCTCTCACAATGTCACAGTTTTCTGGCTTGGATTGGGAAAAGTTTTTGGATACCATTCAAAATTCTTATACCTCACAAGCGAAAACGGAAGTCGGGCTTGACGTTTTCTTTCTGAAACTTAAAAGGTTAATGGAAAGAAAGTCCAATCTAGGGTGGCACATTCGATTTTTTGACCGTTATCTTAAAGAAAAGGTCAACCCTCAGGGATTAAGAGTGCAAATTTTCCCCACGTTTGAAATGACCGAATCGACATTAAAAGACAAATGGGAGGAAAATTTAAACACATGTTCTTCTAACATGATGATAATGTTAAAGGATAAACATATCATTGATCTTGCAGAATTGGATAGGGAAATTGAGAACTTACGAAGTTCAAGTAATCACCTAATTTCCAATAGCGAATATCAGAAAAAAGAATCAGATCTGCTTGAACATCTAGAAAAATACAATAAGAACGTTATAATGAGAAAAGATCAAAAATTCTATAAGGACCAACTAGCATTTGCAGGAGGCTATGCATACAAATGGCATCATAATCCCAACCAGAAGGGAAATAAAACCTTTAGGCGTAATAACCAACATGAATCTACTGTATATAAATCTGACTCAGATGTATCAGCTTCATCCTCTTCCATTTCTTCACAGAGAACTACTTCTAAACCCTTTCGAGGACCAGCAGGAAGAGGACGCACACCAAAACGCGGGTAACGGTGGTGGGCAGAATGCACAAGGGGGGACACTTAAAAAACGCATGGTCTCTCCTCAGGTCCCCATAGATCATTCTAAAAAGAACCTGGAACTGGGAATAGACACAAGTGGTGACCTGGTGGTGGGTAACACTCCTTTGGTAATGTTTGCTATGGAGAAGGAAATTACAAGCTTAAAAGAACAGGGAGCAATCCCAAAGACTAACAATAGAATAACTAACTCAGGTAACATCCCTTTAGGACCCTGCCTAATTCCATCTACACCAGTGGCCACAATGAAGTTAGGAAAAATGGATCCTTTTGTGGTCAAGCAGATGCAGCTGACTCAGGATTAGACATTGTAAACCTCTCGACATACAATCTCTCATCCACTGAGATTGAAGTGCTGAAACTGGGACTTAGTTTCTGCCCCTCACAAAAAGTGGACAAATTTACCCTAATTAAAGATCTACATTTATTTGCTAGAAACCTTACATATAAATTTATGTTTGACACTGACAGGGGACGTATAGCGTCTAGGGAAGAAGAATTATATAAAGACTTCAAGGTACAAGACTTCAGAGCCTTGAAAATCTTGATCCAATTGTTGGATGAAAACGAGAGCTCTGAAGAGCTTATTGACCTTTCCGATGAAATAGAACCAGAAATAGAACTGATCCCGGAACCCTGTAAGTTTAAGACAAAATCACAAAGATTCCCTAACCTACAAACCTCACCAGCAGTATGGGCTTTCCTTAAGCAAACAAGGAAACAAATTGAAAACCTAGTAATTCCCAAAATCTCTGATAATAATTTATCAAAAAAACAACAGCAAGCACTTACCGAACTCACTAGCAATAGTGAATTGGTGATAAAACCCTCCGATAAAGGGGGCAATGTGGTTGTAATGACAAAGATCCAATACATTCGAATGTGTGACAAAATTCTATGTAATAACAACTGGTACAAAATAATATCAGAAGATGATGTTCCAAAAGCCAGATCTGATTATATTTCACTAATCTCACTGGCATTTCAGCAGGGACTGATCGATCAAGATTTGAGGGAATATCTAGAGATTAAGTGGCCTATAACCCCTACGTTCTATTCATTGCCCAAAATACATAAAGACATCGGGGATCCACCCGGGCGCCCCATTATCTCAGGTATAGGCAGCCATACGGAAACTGCAAGTAAGTATGTAGATATGCAATTGAGACCCCATGTAATGGCATTACCATCGTATCTTAAAGATACGTTGGAACTTCTAAAAATAGTCGAAGGTATGAGTGTACCCCCAGGATCAATTTTGGCAGCAATAGACGTAGAGGCCCTCTATTCTAGTATCCCTCATACAAAAGGGATTCAGGTCATTTCCCAGTTCTTACGTGAACAAGACCACAATAATTGGAAACTTTGTAATTTCGTTACGGCCTTGCTTGAGCATATATTGACTAATAATGTTTTTGTTTTTAATGGCTCAACCTACCTCCAGGTGCAGGGTGTGGCGATGGGGACTTCGTGTGCCCCATCGTATGCCACCCTGTACCTGGGGGGGTGGGAGAGAGCCATCTTCTCAGATGACTCCGCCGTGATATACCTCCGCCATATATTATTATGGCGGAGGTATATTGACGATGTTTTGATCATCTGGACTGGCGGTGCGGAACTTTTGTCCAAATTTATGGAATATCTATCTGTTAACAATTATAATTTAAAATTTACGATCCAGTCGGATACCAAAAGTATCCCCTTTCTTGATTTAAAAATTTCAGTAAATGATGATGGTACTTTGTCCACTAATTTGTATAGGAAAGAAACGGCAGGAAACACTATTTTACATTACTCTAGCTCTCACCCAAGATCCTTGGTGCGAAGCATCCCCTACAGTCAGTACCTAAGACTTCGGCGCAATTGTGCAAAGGAGGAAGATTTTGAAAAAGAGGCGTCTGCCCTTTATTCACGCCTCTTATTGAGAGGATATAGTAAAAAAGTTCTCAAACAGGCATATGCAAAGTCAAAGATAAACACAAGAGATTCATTACTATTTAAGAAAAAGGTAAAGGAGTCCAATCCAACAACCAAATTAATAACCACTTTCAGCTCTGATCAGAACATTTTTCGCCAACTGATTAACCATAATTGGCACTTCCTTGCTGAGGACCCTATCATTTCAAAGTATATTTCACAAAGACCCGAGATTGTTTATAGAAGATGTAGGTCCATCAAAGATGGCCTTACACATAGTCACCTGGTACCTGAGGCTCCCATTTCACAGGAGCCTGAGATACCAGGTACATACAAATGTGGACACTGTGATGTTTGCCCCTGGATCGAAGAAGGGGACGGTTGTCCCCTCCCTAGAGGAGGTTTCCTTAAATCCAAGAAACATGCCAATTGTTCAACTATAGGTATTGTATATCTTGCAAAGTGTCGGTGCGGCGCTTTCTATATAGGAAAAACGAAAAGGGCATTCTCTAGAAGAATTAAGGATCATCTTTATTATCTAGAGGCAGGTTTGCTCTATACACCCATTTGCAAACATGTGGGGTTGCACCACAGCTATGATCCATCTTTCATTACTTTATTTGCATTAGAAGTGATCTCCCCTCCGGAAAGAGGAGGGGATTTTGATAAAAAAATCCTCCAACGTGAGGCCCGTTGGATTTTTGACCAACGGGCCACCTATGTACCAGGGCTCAACACATCCCTGTCATTTAAACCTTTTTTATAGGGTAATGCCATGGCCGTGATTAATCATCATTAAACCCCATTAGAATACATTTTATACATTCATTTATCATTGGTTCAAATCACAGAGATTTAACTTATAAATCATATATATACTTTAATATAGGTCGCCCTGTTAGGGCTAATTATATCTTTACCTTAGGTACCAGCCCTATATAGATATAAGGCAAATTATATCTTTGCCTTAGGTACTAGTCCTATATAGATATAATGAATCATTGGTGATAAATACATGATATGAACTTTATGATCTATGGCTATATTGCCTCTCCCTCTATCATTGGCTCAAATGTATCTCTTGTGTTTTTTGTTTTGCTTTTTTATGTTTTTTGTTTTTGTTTTATTTATTTTCTTACTTGGATTGTATTTTGCTTTGTTCCATCTTGCCTTGTTATATTATGATTTATGAGTTAGCAATTGGAAAATGTCAAAACTTTCTAAAAATATTCATTATTGCAGATGTCTTTTTCATTAACCTTCCCTCAGATAAGACAGTGTAAAAATAAGCCATTGGATGTCCAGCTGAGAGAAATCAGTAGTATATTCTAATATATTTCTTCATAGTTAAATACACGCGTTATTGCGTATAACTTATTATTAGTGTTTATTAAAATTTTCTTTTTGCGTTTTCTGAGCTCTGAACCATTCCATTTAACATGGGGAGGGATTCCTGATGCGGAGGGAGGTCGGATCCTGCACAGCCTTGGTGTGGCCAATCACAGGTCCCAACACAGGGGGCGTGCTCTCTTCAATGCCTCCCGTCCCTATTATCAACATCTGATGGGACGCGCGCGCATATCCGGCCACTATTTCGTCTCTGGCCGGTCTGAGACTGTTAATACATGTCTCCTTCCTATGCGCTCCAGCTTACATCATCACGCTGGAGCGCATGGGATGCGCGCGCAAGTGTCTTGGGACACGTGGACCGGATATGACGCCAGGGGTCATGCTTGACTCTCTTCACTTCCGGTGGAGATGTTGCTCTTAAGGTCAGCGCTGACACAGTGTGTGTCAGACGCCGACTTGGACGGCTTGAGGGAGGATATCACGCCACACATGCAACGCTGCCTTACTTAGCCTCGCGGTGTTAAGACATAAATAAGGTAATTACCTTCCAGTCTATCTTCTTAAGATCTAGTGCTCTATGCAGGTTTTCCTTGCCATATGCACGAGCTTAACCTATCTATTATTCTATTTATAGAATCGCAGTATAAACAACATATATAACTGCCCTTGGACTATTCTACAGCATTGTCTTTGGTTATAATACTACTGGGATATTATATCCCCCTAGGACATCAGCATATTTTACTAGATACTTCATGTCATTAACCATCTAAGGTAAATTCTCTTTCTCTTTTTCAATTATATTCTTCTCTAATAGACGGTTACTATGTTGCGTCGCAATAGTCATCTTTACTGAATTCATGTTTTTCATATTATATTGAATTCATCTATATACCTATATGCATGCACATTCTGTGCTTTATTTACTTGTAGAGCTTACCGTGAATCCAGTGTGAACTCTGCTGGACTCTACTAGCAGTATTGAGCTTATATCCAAACTTCACTACTATTGAGGTAATACTCTCTAGATTTATACATATTCTTTAGACTTCATCCATATTCATTTAATGCATGGATATTTATTCTGTCTATGTTCATTTGAATATAAGATATCTGTTTTATCTAAAAAAATGTCTATAAAAATATATATGGATACATCCTTAATCTGTCATATTATTATAATTTTTTCATTCATTTTCTCAATCAATATTATTTTTCTTTATCTTCAATTTTAATCCTGTGCCTTCTTTCTTAGGAGAGAAATAGATACAACGTATTCTTACCTGTATCTCTTCCTCCTTAACTGTGGTGAACCCCCTCTTTACATCTCATTGTCCGCACCTGCTAAAATCAAGTGGATCTGGCCTCCGCTGATTGAAAGTGCAGCATCCAATATCTCCTGTCCGCATCAGGTTCGCCTTCGCTATTTTTCTTGGCAGCTCCTCTTGGTTCTGCCAGGTTCTTTGAGCTCTTTAAACATAATTGGTAAGCGCACTATATTCTCTTATTCTTATTTTATTAATTGTATATGTGTTGAACACTTATTTACAAAGTTTAAAGATACTACATTGACCCTACCTGAATTAATAATGAACCTTTGTGTCATACACAGACCACTACATGTAATTAAGGAACAGAAGTATCATGCAAGCCCTGATGAAGCACATCTAGTGCGAAACTAGTTGGCAATATCGCATCTGCTTTTCTTCTAATCATAATCTTGATTTCCTTTTTGTATAAATCATGTAAAATTGGTCGTGATCATGTATATTTCACTTTGCTAATTTATTTTATGAAATGTGAAACTTTATATTTATATAATTAAATTATTTTTGATATCTAAAAACATTGTGTTTTGTGCGCCTACCTTCGATACTAAGAGCAACACATCTCACGTAAAAATCCCTATATTTGGGGAGGAAATGTATTCTTTCCCCTTATATAAGCTAACCTTTTTATTTTCTGCAATTTTGATGGGATTGTGAGTGACTGCTGCTCAAGAGGAAGTCATTCATTCACCGACATACTTGTTTCTCTGTTTCTTTGAAGAAGAAGAAGGGCGTCTTCTTAGAAGAAGACGCCCCTTCTTTTCTTCTTCTTCGAAGAAGACGCCCTTCTTCTTCGAAGAAGAAGACGCCCTTCTTCTTCTTCGAAGAAGACGCCCTTCTTCTTCTTCGAAGAAGACGCCCGTCTTCTTCTTCTTCGAAGACGCCCTTCTTCATCTTCGAAGAAGAAGAAGAAGGGCGTCTTCGAAGAAGAAGGGCGTCTTCTTCTTCTTATAAGAAGAAGAAGATGAAGAAGAATGGCGTCTTCTTCGAAGAAGAAGATGAAGAAGAACGGCGTCTTCTTCGAAGAAGAAGAACGGCGTCTTCTTCGAAGAAGAAGAACGGCGTCTTCTTCAAAAAAGATGAAGAAAGGTGTCTTCTTCTAAGAAGAAGAACGGCGTCTTCTTCTAAGACGAAGAACGGCGTCTTCTTCTAAGACGAAGAAGAACAACGGCTTCTTTGAAAAAGAAGAAGGGCGTCTTCTTCGAAGAAGAAGGGCGTCTTCTTCGAAGAAGAAGGGCGTCTTCGAAGAAGAAGAAGAAGAAACGGGGCGTCTTCGAATAAGAAGAAGAATGGCTTTTTCGAAGAAGAAGAAGAAGAAGGGCGTCATCTTCGAAGAAGAAGGGCGTCTTCGAAGAAGAAGAAGAAACGGGGCGTCTTCGAATAAGAAGAAGAATGGCTTTTTCGAAGAAGAAGAAGGGCGTCTTCTTCGAAGAAGAAGGGCGTCTTCGAAGAAGAAGGGCGTCTTCGAAGAAGAAGGGCGTCTTCTTCGAAGAAGAAGAAGAAGAAGAAGAGCGTCTTCTTCTTCGAAGAAGAAAAGAAGAAGGGCGTCTTCTTCGAAGAAGAAGGGCGTCTTCGAAGAAGAAGAAGAAGAAGGGCATCTTCTTCGAAGAAGAAGAAAAGAAGAAAGAAGAAAAAGAAGAAGAAGGGCGTCTTCTTCGAAGAAGAAGTAGAAGGGCGTCTTCTTCATAGAAGAAGAAGGGCGTCTTCTTCAAAGAAGAAGAAGAAGGGCGTCTTCTTCAAAGAAGAAGAAGAAGGGCGTCTTCTTCAAAGAAGAAGAAGAAGGGCGTCTTCTTCAAAGAAGAAGAAGGGTGTCTTCTTCAAAGAAGAAGAAGGGCGTCTTCGAAGAAGAGCAGCGTCTTCGAAGAAGAGCAGCGTCTTCGAAGAAGAAGGGTGTCTTCTTCTTCGAAGAAGAAGAAGAAGGGCATCTTCTTCTTCGAAGAAGAAAAGAAGAAAGAAGAAAAAGAAGAAGAAGGGCGTCTTCTTCTTCTTCGAAGAAGAAGGGCGTCTTCTTCAAAGAAGAAGAAGAAGGGCGTCTTCGTAGAAGAAGAAGGGCGTCTTCGAAGAAGAAGAAGGGCGTCTTCGAAGAAGAAGAAGAAGGGCGTCTTCGAAGAAGAAGAAGGGCGTCTTCAAAGAAGAAGAAGAGCGGCGTCTTCGAAGAAGAAGAAGAGCGGCGTCTTCGAAGAAGAAGAAGAACGGCGTCTTCTTTGAAGAAGAAGAACGGCGTCTTCTTTGAAGAAGAAGACCGGCGTCTTCTTTGAAGAAGAAGAAGAAGGGCGTCTTCTTTGAAGAAGAAGAAGAAGACGCCCGTCTTCTTTGAAGAAGAAGAAGAAGACGCCCGTCTTCTTCTTCTTCGAAGACGCCCTTCTTCATCTTCGAAGAAGAAGAAGAAGGGCGTCTTCGAAGAAGAAGGGCGTCTTCTTCTTCTTATAAGAAGAAGAAGATGAAGAAGAATGGCGTCTTCTTCGAAGAAGAAGATGAAGAAGAACGGCGTCTTCTTCGAAGAAGAAGAACGGCGTCTTCTTCGAAGAAGAAGAACGGCGTCTTCTTCGAAAAAGATGAAGAAAGGTGTCTTCTTCTAAGAAGAAGAACGGCGTCTTCTTCTAAGACGAAGAAGAACAACGGCTTCTTTGAAAAAGAAGAAGGGCGTCTTCTTCGAAGAAGAAGGGCGTCTTCTTCGAAGAAGAAGGGCGTCTTCGAAGAAGAAGAAGAAGAAACGGGGCGTCTTCGAATAAGAAGAAGAATGGCTTTTTCGAAGAAGAAGAAGAAGGGCGTCATCTTCGAAGAAGAAGGGCGTCATCTTCGAAGAAGAAGGGCGTCTTCGAAGAAGAAGAAGAAACGGGGCGTCTTCGAATAAGAAGAAGAATGGCTTTTTCGAAGAAGAAGAAGAAGGGCGTCTTCTTCGAAGAAGAAGGGCGTCTTCGAAGAAGAAGGGCGTCTTCGAAGAAGAAGGGCGTCTTCTTCGAAGAAGAAGAAGAAGAAGAAGAAGAGCGTCTTCTTCGAAGAAGAAGAAAAGAAGAAGGGCGTCTTCTTCGAAGAAGAAGGGCGTCTTCGAAGAAGAAGAAGAAGAAGGGCATCTTCTTCGAAGAAGAAGAAAAGAAGAAAGAAGAAAAAGAAGAAGAAGGGCGTCTTCTTCTTCGAAGAAGAAGAAGGGCGTCTTCTTCGAAGAAGAAGTAGAAGGGCGTCTTCTTCATAGAAGAAGAAGGGCGTCTTCTTCAAAGAAGAAGAAGAAGGGCGTCTTCTTCAAAGAAGAAGAAGAAGGGCGTCTTCTTCAAAGAAGAAGAAGAAGGGCGTCTTCTTCAAAGAAGAAGAAGGGTGTCTTCTTCAAAGAAGAAGAAGGGCGTCTTCGAAGAAGAGCAGCGTCTTCGAAGAAGAGCAGCGTCTTCGAAGAAGAAGGGCGTCTTCTTCTTCTTCTTCGAAGAAGAAGGGCATCTTCTTCTTCGAAGAAGAAAAGAAGAAAGAAGAAAAAGAAGAAGAAGGGCGTCTTCTTCTTCTTCAAAGAAGAAGGGCGTCTTCTTCAAAGAAGAAGAAGGGCGTCTTCGTAGAAGAAGAAGGGCGTCTTCGAAGAAGAAGAAGGGCGTCTTCGAAGAAGAAGAAGAAGGGCGTCTTCGAAGAAGAAGAAGGGCGTTTTCAAAGAAGAAGAAGAGCGGCGTCTTCGAAGAAGAAGAAGAGCGGCGTCTTCTTTGAAGAAGAAGAACGGCGTCTTCTTTGAAGAAGAAGAACGGCGTCTTCTTTGAAGAAGAAGACCGGCGTCTTCTTTGAAGAAGAAGAAGAAGGGCGTCTTCTTTGAAGAAGAAGAAGAAGGGCGTCTTCTTTGAAGAAGAAGAAGAAGGGCGTCTTCTTTGAAGAAGAAGAAGAAGGGCGTCTTCTTCGAAGAAGAAGAAGAAGGGCGTCTTCTTCGAAGAAGAAGGGCGTCTTCGAAGAAGAAGAAGAAGAAGAAGAAGAAGAAGGGCGTCTTCTTCGAAGAAGAAGAAAAGAAGAACGGCGTCTTCGAAGAAGAAGAGCAGCGTCTTCGAAGAAGAAGGGCGTCTTCTTCTTCTTCTTCGAAGAAGAAGGGCGTCTTCGAAGAAGAACGGCGTCTTCGAAGAAGAAGAGCGGCGTCTTCGAAGAAGAAGAAGAAGGGCGTCTTCTTCGAAGAAGAAGGGCGTCTTCTTCTTTGAAGAAGAAGACCGGCGTCTTCTTTGAAGAAGAAGAAGAAGTGCGTCTTCTTTGAAGAAGAAGAAGAAGGGCGTCTTCTTTGAAGAAGAAGAAGAAGGGCGTCTTCTTCGAAGAAGAAGGGCGTCTTCGAAGAAGAAGGGCGTCTTCGAAGAAGAAGAAGAAGAAGAAGGGCGTCTTCTTCGAAGAAGAAGAAAAGAAGAAGGGCGTCTTCTTCGAAGAAGAAGGGCGTCTTCGAAGAAGAAGAAGGGCATCTTCTTCGAAGAAGAAGAAAAGAAGAAAGAAGAAAAAGAAGAAGAAGGGCGTCTTCTTCTTCGAAGAAGAAGAAGGGCGTCTTCTTCGAAGAAGAAGTAGAAGGGCGTCTTCTTCATAGAAGAAGAAGGGCGTCTTCTTCAAAGAAGAAGAAGAAGGGCGTCTTCTTCAAAGAAGAAGAAGAAGGGCGTCTTCTTCAAAGAAGAAGAAGAAGGGCGTCTTCTTCAAAGAAGAAGAATAAGGGCGTCTTCTTCAAAGAAGAAGAAGAAGGGCGTCTTCTTCTTCAAAGAAGAAGAAGGGCGTCTTCTTCTTCAAAGAAGAAGAAGGGCGTCTTCTTCTTCAAAGAAGAAGAAGGGCGTCTTCGAAGAAGAAGAAGAAGGGAGTCTTCGAAGAAGAAGAAGAAGGGCGTCTTCGAAGAAGAAGGGCATCTTCGAAGAAGAAGGGCGTTTTCGAAGAAGAAGAACGGCGTCTTCGAAGAAGAAGAACGGCGTCTTCGAAGAAGAAGAACGGCGTCTTCGAAGAAGAAGAACGGCGTCTTCGAAGAAGAAGAACGGCGTCTTCGAAGAAGAAGGGCGTCTTCGAAGAAGAAGAAGGGCGTCTTCGAAGAAGAAGGGCGTCTTCGAAGAAGAAGGGCGTCTTCTTCGAAGAAGGGCGTCTTCTTCGAAGAAGGGCGTCTTCTTCGAAGAAGGGCGTCTTCTTCTTCTTCGAAGAAGGGCGTCTTCTTCTTCTTCGAAGAAGGGCGTCTTCTTCTTCTTCGAAGAAGGGCGTCTTCTTCTTCTTCGAAGAAGGGCGTCTTCTTCTTCTTCGAAGAAGGGCGTCTTCTTCTTCTTCTTCGAAGAAGGGCGTCTTCTTCTTCTTCTTCGAAGAAGGGCGTCTTCTTCTTCTTCGAAGAAGAAGGGCGTCTTCTTCTTCGAAGAAGAAGGGCGTCTTCTTCTTCGAAGAAGAAGGGCGTCTTCTAAGAAGAAGGGCGTCTTCGAAGAAGAAGGGCGTCTTCGAAGAAGAAGGGCGTCTTCGAAGAAGAAGTCGAAGAAGAAGAAGGGCGTCTTCTTCAAAGAAGAAGAAGAAGGGCATCTTCTTCAAAGAAGAAGAAGAAGGGCGTCTTCTTCAAAGAAGAAGAAGAAGGGCGTCTTCTTCAAAGAAGAAGAAGAAGGGCGTCTTCTTCAAAGAAGAAGAAGAAGGGCGTCTTCTTCAAAGAAGAAGAAGAAGGGCGTCTTCTTCAAAGAAGAAGAAGAAGGGCGTCTTCTTCAAAGAAGAAGGGCGTCTTCTTCAAAGAAGAAGAAGGGTGTCTTCTTCAAAGAAGAAGAAGAAGAAGGGCGTCTTCTTCTTCGAAGAAGAAGGGCGTCTTCTAAGAAGAAGGGCGTCTTCGAAGAAGAAGGGCGTCTTCGAAGAAGAAGTCGAAGAAGAAGAAGGGCGTCTTCTTCAAAGAAGAAGAAGAAGGGCGTCTTCTTCAAAGAAGAAGAAGAAGGGCGTCTTCTTCAAAGAAGAAGAAGAAGGGCGTCTTCTTCAAAGAAGAAGAAGAAGGGCGTCTTCTTCAAAGAAGAAGAAGGGCGTCTTCGAAGAAGAGCAGCGTCTTCGAAGAAGAAGAGCAGCGTCTTCGAAGAAGAAGAGCGTCTTCGAAGAAGAAGGGCGTCTTCGAAGAAGAAGGGCGTCTTCGAAGAAGAAGGGCGTCTTCTTCTTCTTCGAAGAAGAAGGGCATCTTCTTTGAAGAAGAAGAAAAGAAGAAAGAAAAAAAAGAAGAAGAAGGGCGTCTTCTTCAAAGAAGAAGAAGAAGGGCGTCTTCAAAAGAAGAAGAAGAAGGGCGTCTTCAAAAGAAGAAGAAGAAGGGCGTCTTCTTCAAAGAAGAAGGACGTCTTCTTCTTTGAAGAAGAAGAAGGGCGTCTTCTTAGAAGAAGACGCCCCTTCTTTTCTTCTTCTTCGAAGAAGACGCCCTTCTTCTTCTTCGAAGAAGACGCCCTTCTTCTTCTTCGAAGAAGACGCCCTTCTTCTTCTTCGAAGAAGACGCCCTTCTTCTTCTTCGAAGAAGACGCCCGTCTTCTTCTTCTTCTTCGAAGACGCCCTTCTTCATCTTCGAAGAAGAAGAAGAAGGGCGTCTTCGAAGAAGAAGGGCGTCTTCTTCTTCTTATAAGAAGAAGAAGATGAAGAAGAATGGCGTCTTCTTCGAAGAAGAAGAAGATGAAGAAGAACGGCGTCTTCTTCGAAGAAGAAGAACGGCGTCTTCTTCGAAAAAGATGAAGAAAGGTGTCTTCTTCTTTTTTTTTTTTTTTTTTTTTTTTTTTTCTTTTTTTTTTTTTTTTTTTTTTTTTTTTTTTTACTTCAGACTCCACCTCATAGAGTGTGCATTTACATGCTCATGTTCTGCGTACCAGCCCATTGCATCTCTATTTCGGTTTTGCATCATTAGTGTCTTTGTTTTTATATGCTAGTTGTTTTTATTTTGTTTTCCACTTTTGTGTTTTTTTTTTTTTTTTTTTTTTTTTTTTTTTGTGTATATATATTATATTATTTTCTTGAGTACATTTTTGACTTCTTTTGCTGACCATATACAAAAGTTTTCCTTAATACTTCACTTCCCCTTACCCCCCCCTCCCCCCCCCCTCCCATCTCACCAAAACAATCTCCTTATACCTCTACTTCTCTCTGATTTTTCAAAAATGGCCTTAAGTGCCTTCTCTTAATTTTTCCGCGTAACTCCACGATTTCTTAAAAGTTCTCCAGTTTTCCCATTTCATATTTTGTAATATGTTATTACCCTCCATGTCCTCCTGCAGTTCCTCCATTTTATACGTTTCTTCCACCGTGTCGATCCATTGCCAGATCGATGGGCATTCCACCTCTTGCCAACCCCTTGGAATTAATCTTTTGGCAGCATTCAATAGGTGTGGTACTAGCGATTTTTTATAACTTTTAATGCCTTCTTCCCCCCCGTGGAACAGAACAACCCAAGGGTCCATCTTTATCTTTTTCTTTGTAATCTCTTCGACACAAGCCAATATTTTTTCCCAGTACCTCCTTATCTTAGGGCATCCCCACCACAGGTGTGCCATATTTCCTGGTAAACCGCATCCCCTCCAGCACTCTCCAGTCTGTCCCTCTTTAAACTTTTTTAATTTGTCTGGTGTCATATACCATCCGGCTATGCATTTAAAACACATCTCTGCTGTGCCGCTATCCACCGTGGAGGAGTGAGTCAGGGTCAGCATTTTCTCTATTGTGGTCCTATCCTGATGTGTCCCTAGTTCCCTTTCCCATTTTTTAATGAATGGGGGTATGTTCTGCTCTTCCATCTTCAGTAACATCTTATATAGTCCCGAGATAGATCCTCTGGCATTTTTTGTAGAGCATATTTTTTCCAATTCCAATAACTGATCTCCCGACCTCAATGGGTGTGGAAGATCTTGGATAAAATGGTTTAATTGCCGATATCTCCATTCATTAATTTCCAGGAGGGAGTTTTTTAATTTCAACTCCTGTAGTGTTAAAATGTGCCCTTCCTTCATTATATCCCTTAATTGTATAGTGTCCATTTTAATCCAATTTCCCCCCACTTGTGTTTTACCTGGTGCAAAATAATCATTATCTTTTAGTGATATAAGGGGTGAATTGTACTCTTTCACAATTTTTTTATAGACCGTGTCCCAAACTTTAAGTGCATTTTTAGTTATCTCGTGTGCGTTTTTATCTATTGTCCTAAATTGTGGAGGGTTCCAAATTATCTTATCTAGCCTTGCCTGTGACAATTCATTTTCTACACTAACCCACCTTTTTTCTTTGCTAGCCCTGGCCCACTCCACCACTCTTGTTAATATCACCGCCTCATAGTATCTCTTGACATCGGGGACCGCTAATCCACCCTTTTTTTTTGGCTGTTTTAGGGTCTGAAGTGCTATCCTGTGCTTCTTATTTCTCCAAATATAATTCATTATTAATTTTCTAAGGGCCGAGAACAATGTCCCGGGGAGGGCAATGGGGATCATCTGGAACTTATATAAAATTTTTGGCAGAATGACCATTTTGCAGTAATTAATTCGTCCTATCCATGATATTGCCCTATTTTCCACCCTTTTTATTTCTGTCTTAATTTCATTTAATAAAGGGATAAAATTTATCGTATACATCTCCCTAGTCGATTTTGCTAGCAGTATTCCTAGGTATTTGAGTTCTTTAACCCAAGCAAATTTGTACTTCATTTTCAGGAGTTGTTTTTCTATCTTGCTTATATTTATACTCATAATCTCCGTTTTTGTGATGTTTAATTTAAAGTTTGAGATTTCTCCGTATTCGCTACAAAGGTTTAGAAGGTTTGGGATTGATGTTTTGGGTTCCATTAAATAGAATAGGACGTCGTCTGCGAAGGCTGCAAGTTTATGTTCTTCCTCTCCTATTTTAACCCCTTTTATTTTTTGAGAATTTCTGATCCTAGCCAGCAGGGGTTCCAATGTGAGCACGAACAGTAATGGCGATAGAGGGCACCCTTGCCTTGTACCATTTCTCATTAAGAAGGTTTGAGAAAGACTTCCATTTATTTTTATTTTAGCCGTGGGGGACCTGTAGAGAGTGCCAATCCACTCCATCATCCTCTGTCCAAACCCCATTTCCTTCAGGGTGAGCAACATGAGTCCCCAGTCTACCCTGTCAAACGCTTTTTCTGCGTCTATCGACAGAAGTAGACCTGGGGACCCCACCGCCTTCATTTTCCGGAGGATTAACAGTGTTCTAACCCCATTGTCTCTCCCCTCTCTTCCCTGGACAAAACCTGTCTGATCCGGGTACACCAATCTCGCCATTTCCTGTTTAACTCTCCCGGCCAATACCTTTGCAAACAGTTTTAAATCTGTATTGAGCAGAGATATCGGCCGGTATCCTGAACAGTTTCCGATGTCCTTTCCTTCCTTAGGGATAACGGTGATAGTTGCCTCTGATGCCTCTTTACTTAGTTCGTACTCCTTTCCAAGCCCATTATAGTACTGGCATAGCCTTGGCAGAAGTATCTCCTTAAATTTTTTGTAATACATTACTGTAAAGCCGTCTGGCCCCGGACTTTTACCTGAGGCAGAGCTTGATAATGCTACTTTAATTTCGTTTTCCGTTATTTGCCTGTCCATCCCCTCTGCGTCTATTTGACTGACTTTTGATAACCTTGCTTCTTCTAAAAATGCTGAGATTTTTTTGTCTTTCTCCCCTTTTTGCCAGTTTTTTTGTTCTACTGAGTATAATTTTTCATAATATAATCTAAATGTTTCAGCAATATCTTTTGTTGTGTGCAAGACCTCTCCTTTTTCGTTTTTAATTTTGTCTATATAGTTCCTTGATTTCTTTTTTTGTACCATCCGAGCCAGATGTTTGCTTGTTTTATTTCCCCACCTATATCTCTCCCTTGCCACCAAGTTAAATTCCCTTCTTGTTTCCCGATCAATAAGTTCTTTAAGTTCGTTCCGCTTGTTAACTAGGTCCAGATAAATATCTCGTTGTTTACCATTTTTCTTATGTGTTAGTTCCAAATTGAAGATCTCTTCTACTAATTTTTCCTTCTTACTGTTCATTTCTTTTTTCCTCCTTGCCCCTTCGGAGATTAACACCCCTCTAATCACCGCCTTATGGGCATCCCATAATGTTGCTGCCGAAATGTCATCTGTCTTGTTTATCTTAAAATATTCCTCTAATTCTTTTTTGACCCTCATTAAACTTTTCTCTTCTATTAGTAGTTTCTCATTTAGTCTCCAATTTGGATAGGTCCTTTGATTGCCTATAATATTTATGGATATACTGATTGGAGCATGGTCGGAAATCGTCATGGTCTCTATTTTTGTCTCGACCACCGCATCTAGCATTCTATGCTCAGTGAAAATGTGATCGATCCGGGAGTAACTCTCATGTACATGAGAATAAAATGTATAATCTCGTTTGCTTGGGTTAAAGATCCTCCATGTGTCTACTAATTGGCTTCTATGTAGACTACCTTTTACCTTTCTTAATTGCCTTCCTTGAGTCTCTAGTGTTTGGTGTGTTTTATCGACCTTTGTGTCCATACAAAAATTTAAATCTCCTCCCAATATTATCTTTCCCCTCCTGAAATCTTTTAATTTCCCCAGGATTCCCTGGAGGAATTTCATCGGGGAGGTATTCGGTGCATATATGTTTACAAGAGTATATTCCTCCTCCTCTAATTTTCCCCTTAAAAAGAGGAATCTCCCTTCTGGGTCTGTCAATCGGTCTGTTAACACAAACCTAATCCCCTTAGCAATCCCAATTGCTACTCCTCTGGCCCTTTTAGAGATGGTGTCGCCATAGTACCATATGGGGAAGTCAGGGGAATATAGCTTTATGTTTGATCCTAATGTAAGATGGGTTTCTTGTAGAAGGACAACATCTGACCTATACCTCTTTAGTTCCTTTAGTACCTTATGTCTCTTCGATGGACTATTGAGGCCTTTTACGTTATAAGATAGGCATTTAATTACCGGCATCTTGGTTGTTGGTTACAGTTTCTTCCGATTGTTTTGGTGAGATAGGATATCTTCCCCCCTCCCTCCCCTCCACCCCACACCCCCCCCCCCCCCCCCCCCCCCCCCGTCCTCCCCCCCCCCCCCCCCACTCCCCCCTCCCCCCTTTTGGCCACCAAGTGACCTCTGAACCAGCTAACATATCCTGGTCCAGATTTCTCCCGGTGGGGTCTGGGATTGCCTCCTACCGCTCATTTTTTTTTCGAACGATAGGGATAAAGGTCTTTCTCGCCCTCTAGGGAGAGCACGGACCATTCTCCCCTTTTTTCTCTTTTCTTTCCTTTTTCCCCCCCTGTTCTTTCCCTTTCCATTTCAGCCCCTATCTGAGCTCTACACCCAGCCAGGCAGGTCAGGGGTCTGAATTTCTAATTTATTGCAAAAATCTTTCAAGTCTTCGGGAAATCTCAGAGTTGCGGACCTCCCATCTTTTGCTGCTATTAGACAGGCTGGGAATCCCCAGTTATACTTTATTCTCTGACTTACAAGCTGGTTTAAAAGTGGTTTTAGGAGCCGTCTCCTTGCCAGTGTATCAGGGGCAAGGTCCGCGTAAATCTGGAGCTCCATTCCTTTATACACTAATGGAGGTACCCCCCTCAATTTCTTCCAGATTTTGTCTTTATCTTCATATAACTGGAACCTTACAATGATGTCTCTAGTGCGCTCTGTCTCTGCTCTTTTAGGGTTTCCTACTCTGTGCACTCTTTCTATCTCGATTGGCTCTTCTGGTGTTCGTTCCAATAGTGGGTTAAATATTTCTTGTATTATTATCTTAAGTTCCTCCCCTTTCTCTTCTGGTAGCGATCTTATTCTCAGATTCTGTCTCCGGTTTCTGTTTTCCTGATCCTCCAATCTGTACATAATCTGTCTCTGTTGTAATTGCATCTGCTCCATTTGCGCTTTTAAGGTGTTTGATTCTAATTCTTGCTTGTCTATCTTCTCCTCCACTGACTCCACTCTAGAGAGAAGAAATCCGAGATCCGTCCGTAGGGTCTGTATTTCCCCCTTGATCGCATTCTCTAGTCTCAGCAACATCTCTCCCATTTCTCCCCTTGATGGGATCTGTAAAGCTGGCCGCTGTTCATCCATCCTGCTATTTTCCACGTCACTTTCTATAGCCCCTTCTCTGGAGTCCATAGATATTTCTCTCGAGTCTCTGCCCTGGGGTTTGCTGTTTTCCACTTTTTTTTCTTTATCTTTATTTATTTTTTGTTGCTTTGTTGCTCCTTGTGTTCGTGGGCTGTCTTCTTTGATCATGTACGATCTAATGGAGCTTGTTGCTGCTTTATCACTTGGTGTCTTCGGGGGTCCCCCTTTTGTGGATCTGCTTGCCATCCTGTTCATTATTCGTCCTCCCCTTCTGATTCTCTTCCCCAGCTTGACCTCCTGTTTCCTCTCCCCTTATCTATTTCTATTCTGCCTTTTCTTCCCCTTCCCCTTTTCTTTTCTTTTTTTTTTCCTTAGTTGGTTTGGCCCCCTGTATTTTTGAATGCCCTTCCGGGGATAACTCTCGTGTCACCTCCCCCACAGCCTTGTCCAGGTATTTCGTCTTGCCAGAAGGGGGGGAGACAGAGGCCTCCGTTCTGTTCCTGTATGCTTTCCTGAGGCTGGGGGTACCCCTCCCCCACTTATACTTCTCTCACTCCGCCTACCCCAGTTGCCCAATTGAGTTAACCCCACAATCCAAGGTGGAGATCGGGTAAGTAGTCGTGGGAGGGAGAGAGTACTGAGGGAAGCGGGGGTGAGCAGCAGACAGGTAGACAACCAGCTGAGGAATTAGCAGCAATTAACAGCAATGTCAAAAAAAAAAAAAAAAAAAAAAAAAAAAGGACGGGAGGGGACGGGAGAGAACCTGAGCCCCTCTCCCTCTATATCTCTGTATATATGTATATGCTTGTATATGTCTAGCTGTACTCTTTTATTTCCATGTCTAGAATGTCCTATTGATCTCAAGTGTATCAGGTGTATCACATTTGTATCACATATGTTTTCTGAGTACTTAATTCAGGATTTTAATAGGGCTTGAGGGCCAATTTGCGTATTATTGCATTCAATGTCCTACCAGTCCCATAGGTTTTTGTTTTGGGTTTTCCAGGGGTGCAAAGTTAGTTCTTAAAAGAGCAATTTACCAACAGACTTGTTTTCATTTATTCGGATCACATTCATTTACCTTCTAGTATGATCATTTGTAGAATTAAGTTTAACAAGGTTTAGGGATATGCCAATACTTTTTCAGATCCTGCTTCTCCCTTTGTAGATGTCTCCTACCTTACCTCCATGCTTCCATCTTCTCTTTTCCTCTGTATAGAGTGTGGCTGTGCTCTGGGGGCTGGGAGCTGACCTTGTTACCTGTGTCGTCCGTGTTACCAGAGTTGGAGCTGCTCCATGTGAACCCAGCAAGCTCAAACCATCCGCAGCGTATCCAGCCTCCTGTCTCGTGCCGTCCGTCCCATCCTGCTCCTCACCAGCTGTTCTGAAGTCTCCCTGGTGTGGCGGCGTGTGGCGGCGCAGCAGTACACAGCGTGTGTCTCTAGCCTGTGTCTCTAGGCTCTCGCTCCTTCTCCTACCGCTGCGGTGGAATGCTGTCTCTGAAGCGGTCCCCGGCGTGTGGTGTGCTGGGGTGTACACCGGCGTCTCATCCCTTCAGGCATTCATCCAGCGCTGTCCTTCCCAGCGGCCGAGCAATCCCATAGGTGTCCTCTCCCCCCACCTACGAACGCGCGCGCGTCCTCACGTACACGTGCGCGCCATCCAGGTTGTGTCTTTTTTCAACCTCACTAATTACTGCTATATGGATCGATAGAATGGCGTCTTCTTCTAAGACGAAGAAGAACAACGGCTTCTTTGAAAAAGAAGAAGGGCGTCTTCTTCGAAGAAGAAGGGCGTCTTCTTCGAAGAAGAAGGGCGTCTTCGAAGAAGAAGAAGAAGAAACGGGGCGTCTTCGAATAAGAAGAAGAATGGCTTTTTCGAAGAAGAAGAAGAAGGGCATCTTCTTCAAAGAATAAGAAGAAGGGCGTCTTCTTCAAAGAAGAAGAAGAAGGGCGTCTTATTCGAAGAAGAAGAAGAAGGGCATATTATTCGAAGAAGAAGAAGAGCATCTTCTTCTTCGAATAAGAAAGGCGTCTTCGAGGAAGAAGAAGAAGAAGGGCCACTTCGAAGAAGAAGAAGGGCGTTTTCTGCGAAGAAGAAGAATGGCGTCTTCGAAGAAAAAGAAGAAGAACGGCGTCGTCGAAGAAGAATAAGAAGAGCGGCGTCTTCTTTGAAGAAGAAGAAGAGCGGCGTCTTCTTTGAAGAAGAAGAAGACCGGCGTCTTCTTTGAAGAAGAAGAAGACCGGCGTCTTCTTTGAAGAAGAAGAAGACCGGCGTCTTCTTTGAAGAAGAAGAAGACCGGCGTCGTCTTTGAAGAAGAAGGGCGTCTTCTTTGAAGAAGAAGAAGAGTGGCGTCTTCTTTGAAGAAGAAGAAGACCGGCGTCTTCTTCGAAGAAGAAGAAGACCGGCGTCTTCTTCAAAGAAGAAGATGAGAAGAAGGGTGTCTTCTTCTTTGAAGAAGAAGAAAAGAAGGAGGGCATCTTCTTCGAAGAAGAAGAAAAGAAGAAGGGCATCTTCGAAGAAGAAGAAGAAGAAGGGCATCTTCGAAGGAGAATAGCGGCGTCTTCGAAGAAGAAGAGTGGCGTCTTAGAAGAAGAAGAACGGCGTCTTAGAAGAAGAAGAACGGCGTCTTCGAAGAAGAAGAAGAAGACGACCGGCGTCTTCTTTGAAGAAGAAGAAGGGCGTCTTCTTCAAAGAAGAAGAAGTAGAAGGGCGTCTTCTTCATAGAAGAAGAAGAAGGGCGTCTTCTTCTTCGAAGAAGAAGAAGGGCGTCTTCTTCTTCGAAAAAGAAGAAGGGCGTCTTCTTCTTCAAAGAAGAAGAAGGGCGTCTTCTTCAAAGAAGAAGAAGAAGGGTGTCTTCTTCAAAGAAGAAGAGGAAGGGCGTCTTCTTCAAAGAAGAAGAAGAAGGGCGTCTTCTTCAAAGAAGAAGAAGAAGGGCGTCTTCTTCAAAGAAGAAGAAGGGCGTCTTCGAAGAAGAAGGGCGTCTTCGAAGAAGAAGGGCGTCTTCGAAGAAGAAGAACGGCGTCTTCGAAGAAGAAGAAGGGCGTCTTCGAAGAAAAAGAACGGCGTCTTCGAAGAAGAAGAGCGGCGTCTTCTTTGAAGAAGAAGAACGGCGTCTTCTTTGAAGAAGAAGAACGGCGTCTTCTTTGAAGAAGAAGAACGGCGTCTTCTTTGAAGAAGAAGAAGAAGGGAGTCTTCTTTGAAGAAGAAGAAGAAGGGCGTCTTCTTTGAAGAAGAAGAAGAAGGGCGTCTTCTTTGAAGAAGAAGAAGAAGGGCGTCTTCTTCGAAGAAGAAAGGCGTCTTCGAAGGAGAAGAAGGGCATCTTCTTCGAAGAAGAAGAAAAGAAGAACGGCGTCTTCGAAGAAGAAGAGCAGCGTCTTCGAAGAAGAAGGGCGCCTTCTTCTACTTCTTCGAAGAAGAAGAAAGAAGAAAAAGAAGAAGAACGGCGTCGTCGAAGAAGAATAAGAAGAGCGGCGTCTTCTTTGAAGAAGAAGAAGACCGGCGTCTTCTTTGAAGAAGAAGGGCGTCTTCTTTGAAGAAGAAGAAGAGCGGCGTCTTCTTTGAAGAAGAAGAAGACCGGCGTCTTCTTCAAAGAAGAAGATGAGAAGAAGGGTGTCTTCTTCGAAGAAGAAGAAGAAAAGAAGGAGGGCATCTTCTTCGAAGAAGAAGAAGAAAAGAAGAAGGGCATCTTCGAAGAAGAAGAAGAAGGGCATCTTCGAAGGAGAATAGCGGCGTCTTCGAAGAAGAAGAGTGGCGTCTTAGAAGAAGAAGAACGGTGTCTTAGAAGAAGAAGAACGGCGTCTTCAAAGAAGAAGAAGAAGACGACCGGCGTCTTCTTTGAAGAAGAAGAAGGGCGTCTTCGAAGAAGAAAAAGAAGGGCGTCTTCGAAGAAGAAAAAGAAGGGCGTCTTCTTCAAAGAAAAAGAAGGGCGTCTTCTTCAAAGAAAAAGAAGGGCGTCTTCTTCAAAGAAGAAGGGCGTCTTCTTCAAAGAAGAAGAAGTAGAAGGGCGTCTTCTTCATAGAAGAAGAAGAAGGGCGTCTTCTTCATAGAAGAAGAAGAAGGGCGTCTTCTTCAAATAAGAAGAAGAAGGGCGTCTTCTTTAAAGAAGAAGAAGGGTGTCTTCTTCAAAGAAGAAGAAGAAGGGCGTCTTCTTCAAAGAAGAAGAAGAAGGGCGTCTTCTTCAAAGAAGAAGAAGAAGGGCGTCTTCTTCAAAGAAGAAGAAGGGCATCTTCTTCAAAGAAGAAGAAGGGCGTCTTCGAAGAAGAAGGGTGTCTTCGAAGAAGAAGGGCGTCTTCGAAGAAGAAGGGCGTCTTCGAAGAAGAAGAACGGCGTCTTCGAAGAAGAAGAACGGCGTCTTCGAAGAAGAAGAACGGCGTCTTCGAAGAAGAAGAAGGGCGTCTTCGAAGAAAAAGAATGGCGTCTTCGAAGAAGAAGAAGGGCGTCTTCGAAGAAAAAGAACGGCGTCTTCGAAGAAGAAGAGCGGCGTCTTCTTTGAAGAAGAAGAACGGCGTCTTCTTTGAAGAAGAAGAACGGCGTCTTCTTTGAAGAAGAAGAACGGCGTCTTCTTTGAAGAAGAAGAACGGCGTCTTCTTTGAAGAAGAAGAACGGCGTCTTCTTTGAAGAAGAAGAAGAAGAAGGGCGTCTTCTTTGAAGAAGAAGAAGAAGGGCGTCTTCTTTGAAGAAGAAGAAGAAGGGCGTCTTCTTTGAAGAAGAAGGGCGTCTTCTTTGAAGAAGAAGGGCGTCTTCTTTGAAGAAGAAGAAGAATGGCGTCTTCTTCGAAGAAGAAGAAAAGAAGAACGGCGTCTTCGAAGAAGAAGAGCAGCGTCTTCGAAGAAGAAGGGCGCCTTCTTCTACTTCTTCGAAGAAGAAGAAAGAAGAAAAAGAAGAAGAAGGGCGTCTTCTTCTTCTTCGAAGAAGAAGGGCGTCTTCTTCAAAGAAGAAGAAGTAGAAGGGCGTCTTCTTCATAGAAGAAGAAGGGCGTCTTCTTCAAAGAAGAAGAAGAAGGGCGTCTTCTTCAAAGAAGAAGAAGGGCGTCTTCTTCAAAGAAGAAGAAGAAGGGCGTCTTCTTCAAAGAAGAAGAAGAAGGGCGACTTCTTCAAAGAAGAAGAAGAAGGGCGTCTTCTTCAAAGAAGAAGAAGAAGGGCGTCTTCTTCAAAGAAGAAGAAGGGCGTCTTCGAAGAAGAAGGGCGTCTTCGAAGAAGAAGAACGGCGTCTTCGAAGAAGAAGAACGGCGTCTTCGAAGAAGAAGAAGGGCGTCTTCGAAGAAGAAGAAGGGCGTCTTCGAAGAAGAAGAACGGCGTCTTCGAAGAAGAAGAACGGCGTCTTCGAAGAAGAAGGGCGTCTTCGAAGAAGAAGAAGAAGAAGGGCGTCTTCTTCGAAGAAGGGCATCTTCTTCTTCTTCGAAGAAGGGCGTCTTCTTCTTCGAAGAAGAAGGGCGTCTTCTTCTTCGAAGAAGAAGGGCGTCTTCTAAGAAGAAGAAGAAGGGTGTCTTCGAAGAAGAAGGGCGTCTTCGAAGAAGAAGGGCGTCTTCGAAGAAGAAGGGCGTCTTCGAAGAAGAAGGGCGTCTTCGAAGAAGAAGAAGGGTGTCTTCTTCAAAGAAGAAGAAGAAGGGCGTCTTCTTCAAAGAAGAAGAAGAAGGGCCTCTTCTTCAAAGAAGAAGAAGAAGAAGAAGGGCGTCTTCTTCAAAGAAGAAGAAGAAGGGCGTCTTCTTCAAAGAGCGCGTCTTCGAAGAAGAAGGGCGTCTTCGAAGAAGAAGGGCGTCTTCTTCTTCTTCGAAGAAGAAGGGCATCTTCTTCGAAGAAGAAGAAAAGAAGAAAGAAGAAAAAGAAGTAGAAGGGCGTCTTCTTCAAAGAAGAAGAAGAAGGGCGTCTTCTTCAAAGAAGAAGAAGAAGGGCGTCTTCAAAGAAGAAGAAGAAGGGCGTCTTCAAAAGAAGAAGAAGAAGGGCATCTTCTTCAAAGAAGAAGGACGTCTTCTTCTTTGAAGAAGAAGAAGGGCGTCTTCTTAGAAGAAGACGCCCCTTCTTTTCTTCTTCTTCGAAGAAGACGCCCTTCTTCTTCTTCGAAGAAGACGCCCTTCTTCTTCTTAGAAGAAGACGCCCTTCTTCTTCTTCGAAGAAGACGCCCGTCTTCTTCTTCGAAGAAGACGCCCTTCTTCATCTTCGAAGAAGAAGAAGAAGGGCGTCTTCGAAGAAGAAGGGCGTCTTCTTCTTCTTATAAGAAGAAGAAGATGAAGAAGAATGGCGTCTTCTTCGAAAAAGATGAAGAAAGGTGTCTTCTTCTAAGAAGAAGAACGGCGTCTTCTTCTAAGACGAAGAAGAACAACGGCTTCTTTGAAAAAGAAGAAGAAGGGCGTCTTCTTCGAAGAAGAAGGGCGTCTTCGAAGAAGAAGAAGAAGAAGAAGAAACGGGGCGTCTTCGAATAAGAAGAAGAATGGCTTTTTCGAAGAAGAAGAAGAAGGGCATCTTCTTCAAAGAATAAGAAGAAGGGCGTCTTCTTCAAAGAAGAAGAAGAAGGGCGTCTTATTCGAAGAAGAAGAAGAAGAAGAAGAAGGGCATCTTATTCGAAGAAGAAGAAGAGCATCTTCTTCTTCGAATAAGAAAGGCGTCTTCGAGGAAGAAGAAGAAGAAGGGCGTCTTCGAAGAAGAAGAAGGGCGTTTTCTGCGAAGAAGAAGAATGGCGTCTTCGAAGAAAAAGAAGAAGAAGGGCGTCTTCGAAGAAGAAGAAGAAGAACGGCGTCGTCGAAGAAGAATGAGAAGAGCGGCGTCTTCTTTGAAGAAGAAGAAGACCGGCGTCTTCTTTGAAGAAGAAGAAGACCGGCGTCTTCTTTGAAGAAGAAGAAGACCGGCGTCTTCTTTGAAGAAGAAGAAGACCGGCGTCTTCTTTGAAGAAGAAGAAGACCGGCGTCTTCTTTGAAGAAGAAGGGCGTCTTCTTTGAAGAAGAAGGGCGTCTTCTTTGAAGAAGAAGAAGAGCGGCGTCTTCTTTTAAGAAGAAGACCGGCGTCTTCTTCGAAGAAGAAGAAGACCGGCGTCTTCTTCAAAGAAGAAGATGAGAAGAAGGGTGTCTTCTTCTTCTTCGAAGAAGAAAAGAAGGAGGGCATCTTCTTCTTCGAAGAAGAAGAAAAGAAGGAGGGCATCTTCTTCTTCGAAGAAGAAGAAAAGAAGAAGGGCATCTTCGAAGAAGAAGAAGAAGAAGAAGAAGAAGGGCATCTTCGAAGGAGAATAGCGGCGTCTTCGAAGAAGAAGAGTGGCGTCTTAGAAGAAGAAGAACGGCGTCTTAGAAGAAGAAGAACGGCGTCTTCGAAGAAGAAGACGACCGGCGTCTTCTTTGAAGAAGAAGAAGGGCGTCTTCGAAGAAGAAAAAGAAGGGCGTCTTCGAAGAAGAAAAAGAAGGGCGTCTTCGAAGAAGAAGGGCGTCTTCGAAGAAGAAGAAGGGCGTCTTCTTCAAAGAAGAAGGGCGTCTTCTTCAAAGAAGAAGAAGTAGAAGGGCGTCTTCTTCATAGAAGAAGAAGAAGGGCGTCTTCTTCATAGAAGAAGAAGAAGGGCGTCTTCTTCATAGAAGAAGAAGAAGGGCGTCTTCTTCTTCGAAAAAGAAGAAGGGCGTCTTCTTCTTCAAAGAAGAAGAAGGGCGTCTTCTTCAAAGAAGAAGAAGAAGGGTGTCTTCTTCAAAGAAGAAGAGGAAGGGCGTCTTCTTCAAAGAAGAAGAAGAAGGGCGTCTTCTTCAAAGAAGAAGGGCGTCTTCTTCAAAGAAGAAGAAGAAGGGCGTCTTCGAAGAAGAAGGGCGTCTTCGAAGAAGAAGGGCGTCTTCGAAGAAGAAGGGCGTCTTCGAAGAAGAAGGGCGTCTTCGAAGAAGAAGAAGGGCGTCTTCGAAGAAAAAGAACGGCGTCTTCGAAGAAGAAGAGCGGCGTCTTCTTTGAAGAAGAAGAACGGCGTCTTCTTTGAAGAAGAAGAACGGCGTCTTCTTTGAAGAAGAAGAACGGCGTCTTCTTTGAAGAAGAAGAAGAAGGGAGTCTTCTTTGAAGAAGAAGAAGAAGGGCGTCTTCTTTGAAGAAGAAGAAGAAGGGCGTCTTCTTCTTCGAAGAAGAAGAAGGGCGTCTTCTTCGAAGAAGAAAGGCGTCTTTGAAGGAGAAGAAGGGCATCTTCTTCGAAGAAGAAGAAAAGAAGAACGGCGTCTTCGAAGAAGAAGAGCAGCGTCTTCGAAGAAGAAGGGCGCCTTCTTCTACTTCTTCGAAGAAGAAGAAAGAAGAGCGGCGTCGTCGAAGAAGAATAAGAAGAGCGGCGTCTTCTTTGAAGAAGAAGAAGACCGGCGTCTTCTTTGAAGAAGAAGGGCGTCTTCTTTGAAGAAGAAGGGCGTCTTCTTTGTCGAAGAAGAAGAAAAGAAGGAGGGCATCTTCTTCGAAGAAGAAGAAGAAAAGAAGAAGGGCATCTTCGAAGAAGAAGAAGAAGGGCATCTTCGAAGGAGAATAGCGGCGTCTTCGAAGAAGAAGAGTGGCGTCTTAGAAGAAGAAGAACGGCGTCTTAGAAGAAGAAGAACGGCATCTTCGAAGAAGAAGAACGGCGTCTTCGAAGAAGAAGAAGGGCGTCTTCGAAGAAGACGAACGGCGTCTTCGAAGAAGAAGACGAACGGCGTCTTCGAAGAAGAAGAAGGGCGTCTTCGAAGAAAAAGAACGGTGTCTTCGAAGAAGAAGAGCGGCGTCTTCTTTGAAGAAGAAGAACGGCGTCTTCTTTGAAGAAGAAGAACGGCGTCTTCTTTGAAGAAGAAGAAGAAGGGCGTCTTCTTTGAAGAAGAAGAAGAAGAAGGGCGTCTTCTTTTTCAAGAAGAAGAAGAAGGGCGTCTTCTTTGAAGAAGAAGAAGAAGGGCGTCTTCGAAGAAGAAGAAGAAAAGAAGAACGGCATCTTCGAAGAAGAAGAGCAGCGTCTTCGAAGAAGAAGGGCGCCTTCTTCTACTTCTTCGAAGAAGAAGAAAGAAGAAAAAGAAGAAGATGGGCGTCTTCTTCTTCGAAGAAGAAGAAGGGCGTCTTCTTCAAAGAAGAAGAAGTAGAAGGGCGTCTTCTTCATAGAAGAAGAAGAAGGGCGTCTTCTTCAAAGAAGAAGAAGAAGGGCGTCTTCTTCAAAGAAGAAGAAGAAGGGCGTCTTCTTCAAAGAAGAAGAAGAAGGGCGTCTTCTTCAAAGAAGAAGAAGAAGGGCGTCTTCTTCAAAGAAGAAGAAGAAGGGCGTCTTCTTCAAAAAAGAAGAAGGGCGTCTTCGAAGAAGAAGGGCGTCTTCGAAGAAGAAGAACAGCGTCTTCGAAGAAGAAGAACGGCGTCTTCGAAGAAGGGCGTCTTCGAAGAAGAAGAACGGCGTCTTCGAAGAAGAAGGGCGTCTTCGAAGAAGAAGAAGAAGAAGGGCGTCTTCTTCGAAGAAGGGCGTCTTCTTCTTCTTCGAAGAAGGGCGTCTTCTTCTTCGAAGAAGAAGGGCGTCTTCTTCTTCTTCGAAGAAGGGCGTCTTCTTCTTCTTCGAAGAAGGGCGTCTTCTTCTTCTTCGAAGAAGGGCGTCTTCTTCTTCGAAGAAGAAGGGCGTCTTCTAAGAAGAAGAAGAAGAAGGGTGTCTTCGAAGAAGAAAGGCGTCTTCGAAGAAGAAGGGCGTCTTCGAAGAAGAAGGGCGTCTTCGAAGAAGAAGAAGAAGGGTGTCTTCTTCAAAGAAGAAGAAGAAGGGCGTCTTCTTCAAAGAAGAAGAAGAAGAAGGGCGTCTTCTTCAAAGAAGAAGAAGAAGAAGAAGGGCGTCTTCTTTAAAGAAGAAGGGCGTCTTCTTCAAAGAAGAAGGGCGTCTTCTTCAAAGAAGAAGGGCGTCTTCTTCAAAGAAGAAGAAGAAGGGTGTCTTCTTCAAAGAAGAAGAAGAAGGGCGTCTTCTTCGAAGAAGAAGAAGAAGGGCGTCTTCTTCAAAGAAGAAGAAGAAGAAGGGCGTCTTCTTCAAAGAAGAAGAAGGGCGTCTTCTTCAAAGAAGAAGAAGGGCGTCTTCTTCGAAGAAGAAGGGTGTCTTCTTCAAAGAAGAAGAAGGGCGTCTTCGAAGAAGAAGGGCGTCTTCGAAGAATAGCAGCGTCTTCGAAGAAGAAGGGCGTCTTCTTCTTCTTCGAAGAAGAAGAAGAAGAAGGGCATCTTCTTCGAAGAAGAAGAAAAGAAGAAAGAAGAAAAAGAAGAAGAAGGGCGTCTTCTTCTTCTTCAAAGAAGAAGAAGAGTGTCTTCTTCAAAGAAGAAGAAGAAGGGCGTCTTCTTCAAAGAAGAAGAAGAAGGGCGTCTTCTTCAAAGAAGAAGAAGAAGGGCGTCTTCTTCAAAGAAGAAGAAGAAGAAGGGCGTCTTCTTCAAAGAAGAAGAAGAAGAAGGGCGTCTTCTTCAAAGAAGAAGTCGAAGAAGAAGAAGGGCGTCTTCTTCGAAGAAGAAGGGCGTCTTCTTCAAAGAAGAAGAAGAAGGGCGTCTTCTTCAAAGAAGAAGGGCGTCTTCTTCAAAGAAGAAGAAGAAGGGCGTCTTCTTCAAAGAAGAAGAAGGGCGTCTTCTTCAAAGAAGAAGAAGGGCGTCTTCTTCAAAGAAGAAGAAGAAGGGCGTCTTCTTCAAAGAAGAAGAAGAAGGGCGTCTTCTTCAAAGAAGAAGAAGGGTGTCTTCTTCAAAGAAGAAGAACGGCGTCTTCGAAGAAGAAGGGCGTCTTCTTCGAAGAAGAAGGGCATCTTCTTCGAAGAAGAAGAAAAGAAGAAAGAAGAAAAAGAAGTAGAAGGGCGTCTTCTTCAAAGAAGAAGAAGAAGGGCGTCTTCTTCAAAGAAGAAGAAGAAGGGCGTCTTCTTCAAAGAAGAAGAAGAAGAAGGGCGTCTTCAAAAGAAGAAGAAGAAGGGCGTCTTCAAAGAAGAAGTCGAAGAAGAAGAAGAAGGGCGTCTTCTTCTTCTTCTTCTAAGAAGAAGAAGATGAAGAAGAATGGCGTCTTCTTCTTCGAAGAAGAAGATAAAGAAGAACGGCGTCTTCTTCGAAGAAGAAGAACGGCGTCTTCTTGGAAAAAGATGAAGAAAGGTGTCTTCTTCTAAGAAGAAGAACAACGGCTTCTTTGAAAAAGAAGAAGGGCGTCTTCTTCGAAGAAGAAGGGCGTCTTCGAAGAAGGGCGTCTTCGAAGAAGGGCGTCTTCGAAGAAGAAGAAGAAGAAGAAAAGGGGCGTCTTCGAATAAGAAGAAGAATGGCTTCTTCGAAGAAGAAGAAGAAGAAGGGCATCTTCTTCAAAGAATAAGAAGAAGGGCGTCTTCTTCAAAGAAGAAGAAGAAAGCCGTCTTATTCGAAGAAGAAGAAGGGCATCTTATTCGAAGAAGAGCGTCTTCTTCTTCGAAGAAGAAAGGCGTCTTTGAAGAAGAAGAAGAAGAAGAAGAAGGGCGTCTTCGAAGAAGAAGAAGGGCGTTTTCTGCGAAGAAGAAGAATGGCGTCTTCGAAGAAGAAGAAGAAGAAGAAGGGCGTCTTCGAAGAAGAAGAAGAAGAACGGCGTCGTCGAAGAAGAATAAGAAGAGCGGCGTCTTCTTTGAAGAAGAAGAAGACCGGCGTCTTCTTTGAAGAAGGGAGTCTTCTTTGAAGAAGAAGAAGAGCGGCGTCTTCTTTGAAGAAGAAGAAGAAGAAGACCGGCGTCTTCTTCAAAGAAGAAGATGAGAAGAAGGGTGTCTTCTTCGAAGAAGAAGAAGAAAAGAAGGAGGGCATCTTCTTCGAAGAAGAAGAAGAAAGGAAGAAGGGCATCTTCGAAGAAGAAGAAGAAGGGCATCTTCGAAGGAGAATAGCGGCGTCTTCGAAGAAGAAGAGCGGCGTCTTAGAAGAAGAAGAACGGCATCTTCGAAGAAGAAGAACGGCGTCTTCGAAGAAGAAGAAGACGACCGGGGTCTTCTTTGAAGAAGAAGAAGGGCGTCTTCGAAGAAGAAAAAGAAGGGCGTCTTCGAAGAAGAAGAAGGGCGTCTTCGAAGAAGAAGAAGAAGGGTGTCTTCTTCCAAGAAGAAGAAAAGAAGAAGGGTGTCTTCTTAGAAGAAGAAGAAGAAGGGCGTCTTCTTAGAAGAAGAAGACTGGCGTCTTCGAAGAAGAAGAGCGTCTTGGAAGAAGAAGGGCGTCTTCGAAGAAGAAGGGAGTCTTCGAAGAAGAAGGGCGTCTTCGAAGAAGAAGAAGGGCGTCTTCGAAGAAGAAGAAGGGCGTCTTCGAAGAAGAAGAAAAGAAGAAGGGTGTCTTAGAAGAAGAAGAAGAGCAGCGTCTTCGAAGAAGAAGGGCCTCTTCTTCTTCTTCTTCTAAGAAGAAGAAGGGCGTCTTCTTCGAAGAAGAAGAGCGTCTTCTTCAGAGAAGAAGATCGTCTTCTTCGAAGAATAACGTCTTCTTCAGAGAAGAAGAGCGTCTTCTTCGAAGAAGAAAAGAAGAAAGAAGGGCGTCTTCGAAGAAGAAGGGCGTCTTCGAAGAAGAAGAAGAACGGCGTCTTCTTCTTCGAAAAGGGGCGTCTTCTTCGGAGAAGAAGTAGAACGGCGTCTTCTTCGGAGAAGAAGAAGAAGGGCGTCTTCTTCAAAGAAAAAGAAGAAGAAGGGCGTCTTCTTCAAAGAAAAAGAAGAAGAAGGGCGTCTTCTTCTTCTTCTTCGAAGAAGAAGAGCGTCTTCGAAGAAAAAGAAGAAGAGCGGCGTCTTCGAAGAAAAAGAAGAAGAGCGGCGTCTTCGAAGAAAAAGAAGAAGAGCGGCGTCTTCGAAGAAGAATAAGAACGGCGTCTTGAAGAAGAAGAAGAACGGCGTCTTCGAAGAAGAAGGGCGTCTTCTTTGAAGAAGAAGAAGGGCGTCTTCTTTGAAGAAGAAGAACGGCGTCTTCTTTGAAGAAGAAGAAGGGCGTCTTCTTTGAAGAAGAAGAAGGGCGTCTTCTTTGAAGAAGAAGAAGGGCGTCTTCTTTGAAGAAGAAGAAGGGCGTCTTCTTTGAAGAAGAAGAAGAAGGGCGTCTTCTTTGAAGAAGAAGAAGAAGGGCGTCTTCTTTGTCGAAGAAGAAGGGCGTCTTCTTTGTCGAAGAAGAAGGGCGTCTTCTTTGTCGAAGAAGAAGGGCGTCTTCTTCTTCCTCGAAGAAGAAGAAAGGCGTCTTCTTCGAAGAAGAAGAAGAAAAGGGGCGTCTTCGAAGAAGAAGAAGAAAAGGGGCGTCTTCGAAGAAGAAGAAGACCGGCGTCTTCTTTGAAAAAGAAGACCGGCGTCTTCTTTGAAGAAGAAGACCGGCGTCTTCTTTCGAAGAAGAAGATGAAGAAGAACGGCGTCTTCTTCGAAGAAGAAGATGAAAAAGAACGGCGTCTTCTTCGAAGAAGAAGAAGATGAAGAAGAACGGCGTCTTCTTCGAAGAAGAAGAAGATGAAGAAGTAGGGCGTCTTCTTCAAAGAATAAGAATAAGGGCGTCTTCTTCAAAGAAGAAGAAGAAGAAGAAGAAGGGCGTCTTATTCGAAGAAGAAAAGCGTCTTCTTCTTCTTCGAAGAAGAAGGGCGTCTTCGAAGAAGAAGAAGAAGGGCGTTTTCTTCGAAGCAGAAGAAGGGTGTCTTCGAAGAAGAAGAAGAAGAAGAAGAAGAAGAAGGGCGTTTTCTTCTAAGAAGAAGAAGAAGGGCGTCTTCGAAGAAGAAGAAGAAGGGTGTCTTCGAAGAAGAAGAAGAAGAAGAAGGGCGTCTTTGAAGAAGAAGAAGAAGGGTGTCTTTGAAGAAGAAGAAGGGCGTCTTCGAAGAAGAAGGGCGTCTTCGAAGAAGAAGAAGAAGGGCGTCTTCGAAGAAGAAGGGCGTCTTCGAAGAAGAAGAAGGGCGTCTTCGAAGAAGGGCGTATTCGAAGAAGAAGGGCGTAGAAGAAGAAGAAGGGCGTCTTCGAAGAAGGGCGTATTCTAAGAAGAAGTGCGTCTTCGAAGAAGAAGAAGGGCGTAGAAGAAGAAGAAGGGCGTCTTCGAAGAAGGGCGTATTCGAAGAAGGGCGTATTCGAAGAAGAAGGGCGTATTCGAAGAAGAAGGGCGTCTTCGAAGAAGAAGAAGGGCGTAGAAGAAGAAGAAGGGCGTAGAAGAAGAAGAAGGGCGTCTTCTTAGAAGAAGAAGGGCATCTTCTTCTTCGAAGAAGGGCATCTTCTTCTTCGAAGAAGGGCATCTTCTTCTTCGAAGAAGGGCATCTTCTTCTTCGAAGAAGAAGAAGGGCGTCTTCTTCGAAGAAGAAGAAGAAGAAGGGCGTCTTCTTCGAAGAAGAAAAAGAAGGGCGTCTTCTTCAAAGAAGAAAAAGAAGGGCGTCTTCTTTAAAGAAGAAAAAGAAGGGCTTCAAAGAAGAAAAAGAAGGGCGTCTTCTTCGAAGAAAAAGAAGGACGTCTTCTTCGAAGAAAAAGAAGAAGGGCGTCTTCTTAGAAGAAGGGCATCTTCTTAGAAGAAGAAGAAGAAAAGGTCTAAGAAGAAGATGAAGGGCGTCTTCGAAGAAGAACGTTTTCGAAGAAGAAGGGCGTCTTCGAAGAAGAAGACCGGCATCTTCTTCTTCTTCTTCTTCGAAGAAGACCGGCGTCTTCGAAGAAATAGAAGACCGGCATCTTTGAAGAAGAACGGCGTCGAAGAATGTAAACATCCCTTGTAATAGGACTAGTGTGTGACAGGAGAGAGGCGGGGCTGGAAAGCATGAGATGGGAAAAAAAACACTGATCTCATCTTTTCAGCCGTGATCATGTTCACACATGTGCACAGTGGTGTAGTGGATAGTACTTTCAGCAAATAGATGGATAGTACCTAGCAGCAAAAAGGATCGCTGGTTCAAATCCTGCCCGTGAAACCATCTGCCTGGAGTTTGCATGTTCTCCCTGTGCCTGCGTGGGTTTCCTCCCACAATCTAAAAACATGCTGTAAATCGGATCCTGTCTAAATAAGCCCTAATATGCAGTAGTATATTAAGAGTTTGTGCTGCCCTAGGCTTGACTAAACTTCTGCACCGCCTAATAGAAAAATGACCCACCCTTTCCTGTCAAGGCCACACCCTGTTTTTTTAGGACACGCCCAGAAATTTTCAGGACACACACACACACTAGTTCTGGGGGGGAGGGGGCACTGGATTCCCTTAATTTGCATAGTTTTTCTCTCACTTCCTATGGGGCAGGAAGTGAAGGCAAATCTCCCCAATCGGACAGGGATGCTACAAAATAAACTGACAGGGGCTATAACCCTCCCTCCCTCTATCCAAAATGAAAGAAAAAAGTGTTGATTATAGTTATACTTTAAGCCAGGGGTCTCCAAACTTTTTACTTCGAGGGCCACATTCTATATTTTACACATATTCGCGGGCCGGAAACATAATTTATAAATAAATCCACAGTAGAAGAAGAATAGAATAGAATTAGACTTACTGCTGACAGCAGGATTGGATGGTGCTCCTATATTCTTTGCTGGCACCTAAACGCTGGAGCATCATGCAGCGGGGCTAAACTTCCAGCGTGCATGAGGCTTTACATCCGTGTCACCATCATCTGTGTCCCCATCAGTCTTTCCATTCATCTGTGTCCCCATCAGTCTTCCCATTCATCTGTGTCCCCATCAGTCTTCCCCTTCATCTGTGTCCCCATCAGTCTCCCCGTCCATCTGTGTCCCCATCAGTCTCCCCGTCCATCTGTGTCACCATCATCTGTGTCCCCATCAGTCTCCCCGTCCATCTGTGTCCCCATCAGTCTCCCCATTCATCTGTGTCACCATCAGTCTCCCCATCCATCTGTGTCACCATCATCTGTGTCCCCATCAGTCTTCCCATTCATCTGTGTCCCCATCAGTCTCCCCATTCATCTGTGTCCCCATCAGTCTCCCCATCCAACTGTGTCACCATCATCTGTGTCCCCATCAGTCTTCCCATTCATCTGTGTCCCCATCAGTCTCCCCATCCATCTGTGTCACCATCATCTGTGTCCCCATCAGTCTCCCCATTCATCTGTGTCCCCATCAGTCTCCCCATTCATCTGTGTCCCCATCCATCTGTGTCCCCATTCATCTGTGTCCCCATTCATCTGTGTCCCCATCAGTTTCCCCATCCACCTGTGTCCCCATTCATCTGTGTCCCCATCAGTCTTCCCATTCATCTGTGTTCCCATTCATCAGTCTCCCCATTCATCTGTGTCCCCATCCACCTGTGTCCCCATTCATCTGTGTCCCCATCAGTCTTCCCATTCATCTGTGTTCCCATTCATCTGTGTCCCCATCAGTCTCCCCATTCATCTGTGTCCCCATCCACCTGTGTCCCCATTCATCTGTGTCCCCATCAGTCTTCCCATTCATCTGTGTCCCCATCCACCTGTGTCCCCATTCATCTGTGTCCCCATCAGTCTTCCCATTCATCTGTGTCCCCATCAGTCTTACCATTCATCTGTGTCCCCATTCATCTGTGTCCCCATCAGTCTTCCCATTCATCTGTGTCCCCATTCATCTGTGTCCCCATGAGTTTCCCCATCCACCTGTGTCCCCATTCATCTGTGTCCCCATCAGTCTTCCCATTCATCTGTGTTCCCATTCATCTGTGTCCCCATCAGTCTCCCCATTCATCTGTGTCCCCATTCATCTGTGTCCCCATCAGTCTTTCCATTCATCTGTGTCCCCATTCATCTGTGTCCCCATTCATCTGTGTCCCCATCAGTCTTCCCATTCATCTGTGTCCCCATCATCTGTGTCCCCATCCACCTGTGTCCCCATTCATCTGTGTCCCCATCAGTCTTCCCATTCATCTGTGTCCCCATAAGAGACACCACATTTGTGTCCCCATCAAACCCCACAGATATTTGTGTCCCCATCAGAGTCATTACCCCCCCCACATTTATGTCCCCATCAGATTTATCAGCCCCCCACATTTGTGTCCCCATCAGACCCCACAGATATTTGTGTCCCCGTCAGAGTCATCACCCCCCCACACATTTATGTCCCCATCAGAGTCATCACCCCCCCCCATATTTATGTCCCATCAGTCATCAGCCCCCCCCCCCCCACATGTATGTCCCCATCAGTCATCAGCCCCCCCCCCACATGTATGTCCCCATCAGAGTCATCAGCCCCCCCCACATTTGTGTCCCCATCAGAGTCATCAGCCCCCCAAAATTTGTGTCCCCATCAGTCTACAACCCCCCCTCCACGTGTGTCCCCAGCAGAGTCATCAGTCCCCCAAAATTTGTGTCCCCATCAGTCTGAAAAACCCCCTCCACGTGTGTCCCCAGCAGAGTCATCAGCCCCCAGATGTTTGTGCCCCATCAGCGCCATTAAACCCACCCCCACACAAGTGTATCAGCCCCCCTCCTTGCATGTGTCCAGCGCGTCTCCACTCTCCATCACTGGCTGTGCAGACCTGCTGCATCTCCCGACTCCCGCCCCGCTGGTATTACACACTCGTTACTGGTTAACAGCGAGGCGGGAGCAGGGAGGCGGCATTAGGTCTGCCCTAAACACCTCATTGGCTGCTGGGATGCCGTGGTCCCAGCCAGCAGGCAACACACACAGTGAGGCCTCGTACACACGACAGAGTTTCTCAGCAGAATTCGTCGAGAAACTCGTTGAAGAGCCGGATTCTGTCGAGAAACTCTGTCGTGTGTACACTTTCGGCCCGATGGAGCCGCTGAGGAACTCGTCGAGCAAATAGAGAGCAGGTTCTCTATTTTCTCGATGGGAGTGGATTTTGGATCGACGAGTTCTTCATCGGGCTGTTTTTTCAACGAGAAACTCGGTCGTGTGTATGCTAAGAAACCTGTGAAAAACTTAGACACTGGAGAACAACATCGGTAAAAGTAGCGTTTGGAATGGAGATAGCACATTCGTCTCGCTTCCAACATTATTGCAACGTTTATTTGCAGCGCTTTACACAATTTTTTGTAAGGGCACAAAACAGCAATATTCTTTTTTGCTTTTGTTAGGATATTCACACAGAGTTCTGTAAAATTTGGTGGAACCTTTTTCTTACTGATCTCAATTATATTTTATTAAAAAATTCTCACCTTATTTTGGTCCTGTGTTTTAAATCCTGCTCTTAATATTCCCCTTAATTTTTTATTTATCAAAAATGCAAATCCTCTTATTTTTTGGAATGTCAAGTTCCCCCCATTGAAACCTTATTGCTTTGTCTTATCTCATCTGTCCCTTTCAAATTACACCTTATATCCCATTTGTTTTTAAACATAACCTGCCTTCTCACAAGCTAAATTTTAAAGCAAAAAAAAACAAGGACAAGTATGAACTGTAAAATCAAAATTTACCATTTATTTTGGTTTGAAGTAAGCAAAATTCAGCACTGGAGAGCTTGCTGCCATTTGTGCACAGCCAGGTGTGGCCTGATGTGACTGGTGAGCAGTTGGAGGCCAAAATGGGGACTTGAGAGGTTCATTCAGGAAGGAACGCATCAAGGTCTTGGACTCCCCGAGGTCACAAACTGGAGCAGGGCAGGCAGATGTCACCAGGTTGTGGTACTATAGCAGCCTGAACTCTGGTACACCACATGGAAGTAAGGGAGTCACTTTCTTGTTTTCTTCAAGGCCTTCCTTGGTGGCTTCCCTGCAGCCTGCTCTTTGACCTTCTCTGCAGCCTTCTCAGCAGCCTTCCTCTTCTGCCTGGCTGGAGGTGGTGCCACAGGGGTAGTACTCATGCCAGGAGGAGGAGTAGACGAAGGTGGTGGAGGATGAGTAGACGAAGGTGGTGGAGGAGGAGGTGGAGCAGTAGAAGGAGGAGGAGCAGTAGAAGGAGCAGTAGAAGGAGGAGGAGTAGTAGAAGGAGCAGTAGAAGGAGGTGGAGCAGTAGAAGGAGCAGTAGAAGGAGGAGGAGTAGTAGAAGGAGCAGTAGGAGGTGGAGCAGTAGAAGGAGGAGGAGCAGTAGAAGGAGCAGTAGAAGGAGGAGGAGCAGTAGAAGGAGCAGTAGAAGGAGGAGGAGCAGTAGAAGGAGGAGCAGTAGAAGGAGCAGTAGAAGGAGGTGGAGCAGTAGAAGGAGGAGGAGCAGTAGAAGGAGCAGTAGAAGGAGGTGGAGCAGTAGAAGGAGGAGGAGCAGTAGAAGGAGCTGGAGCAGGAGTAGTAGAAGAAGAAGAGGAAGAAGAATGTTGAGAAGGAGCAGGAGAAGAAGAGGAAGAAGAATGTTGAGAAGGAGCAGGAGAAGAAGAGGAAGAAGAATGTTGAGAAGGAGCAGGAGAAGAAGAGGAAGAAGAATGTTGAGAAGGAGCAGGAGGAGAAGAAGAGGAAGAAGAATGTTGAGAAGGAGCAGGAGAAGAAGAGGAAGAAGAATGTTGAGATGGAGCATGAGAAGAAGAAAGTGGGGGAGGTTGAGAAGGAGCATGAGAAGAAGAAGGTGGGGGAGGTTGAGAAGGAGCATGAGAATAAGAAGGTGGAGGAGGTTGGGAGTTATCTGGTGTCTGAGGATGGGGATGGCGGCAAATGACAGTGTCCTCCGTGAGAAGACCCCTCACCCCCTGATTTGCTAGGGGGATGAGGAGTCCCTCAAAGAGGAGGCGCTGGTCCACTCTCATGTCTGCCATTTTAGCCAAAACCACAGTCACAAATCCCTCCTGAGCAGTGGGAGGCTGTTGAAGGGTTGCATGGGCGTCCCGAATGAGGGCTAGTGAGGCGTCACGCACCCTCGTATCCCTCACCTGCCTTCTCGGACGCAGGCGAAGAGGCGGCACCTGACATCTGGTACTTCGCCCAGCCACCTCGTCCAAGCCACTTGGGCCTGCCACCTCGTTCAAGCCACTTGGGCCTGCCACCTCGTCCAAGCCACTCACCCTGCCCTCCTCCTGCCTGGCATTTTCCCGATCCTCCTGCTGGCTGGTCTCGTCCTGTGTATGGAAAAAAAGTACAGTTTTACTTTCTTTTTTAAAAATAAGACTCAATTTTCAGCTCCTGACTGTTGCATATTTTTTTTTCACGACTTAGCTAAGCCAATCATTGTGACCCATGTTTTATGGTGAATCACACAAAAATAATTCCTGGCCAATACTGACAAATGATCTGTATAACACTTTTATCTCTACCTTTTTTTTACCTTTAACATCTTAATTTACATCTCTTTAACAACATTTAAACACCACACATTTGCACATTGAAAGTACTATATACCTGGCTCCAGCTGGGCAAATCCGGATCTTCATCCAGGATGGAAGGCTGCTGAGAGGGTTCATCTGCAGAGGGAGCAGCAGGTTGGCTGGAGGGAAGGCTGGACCTTCTGTTACTTCTGGGGGGAAGGCTGGAAAGTGACTCCCTTACCTCCAGGTGTTCATCCAGGAAGCTCAGTTTACTATAGTACCACAACTTGGGTACATATACCTGCCCTGCTCCAGCTCCAGACCTCATCGAAGCCAAGACCTTGTTGCGTGCCTTCCTGTAGGTGCCTCTCAAGGTCCCAATTTTGACCTCCAACTGGTCAGTCGTCACATCAAACCCCACCTGTCTCCGCACAAGTGGGAGTAGGCTCTCCAGTGCTGTTTTCCGCATGTCTTTGTTGCGGGAGATGGGGTCTTTGGTGGCCCACAGAACTGGAAGTTCTCTCCACCGGTCAATAAAGATGTCCAAAAACTCTGGTCTATTGAACAGGTTCATCTTTTCCTTTCCAAAACCAAGGAGAAATAAATAATGTCAATACACAGTCTATAAAGTTAATTACTCTTTCTCACCAGCTAGCCCTTAAAGGGTCACTAATGGATAAATCTTTTTTGGCTGAAATGACTGTTTACAGTGTCTAGAGACATACAAGTGCATACATATAATGTGCCTCTAGTTTCACTTTTGCTTTTAAACTGATTTAATGTTTCTGTGAAGTAAAGAGACACACAGAACAAAAACAAACAAATCCAGGGCATATTTTATTCAAAAAAATTATTACCATTGTTTCTGTGGATTTTTAGACACACAGCTTAGACCACAGTGAGAAGCTCCCATGATAAATTTTAGAGGGAGCCAGAGAACCAGGAAGTGAGGATTTATGCAAAGGATTACAGCTGCTTAAAAGCAAAAACGGACAATGAGGACATGAAATCCAGACTGATATAATGTAAAGTAAGCTATTTCTGCCCCAAAATATTTGGGGTTATTGCTCCTTTAAATGTCTGTCTTTCCTGAATATGCCACTGCTGTCCCAAGTTCGAAGCATACCTACACGCTTGTCGTTCAAACGTCTTTCTTACGCAACCCGGTCGTATGGACGCCACGTGTGTTCGAGCCTTATATACACTCCGCACACGTCATCCGCCCATGCTTAAAAAATTAGATGTTTCCCCCCGCCCCTTATCTTCCGTCGCTAAAACGACAAGGAGGAATTGGCAGCAGATCATGTTGGGTCAGTTCGTAGGAAACAGATGACCAGTTGTGTTGAACTAATAAGCCAGATCTCCTCCTCATTTGTGTATGAAACGTTATAGAAAAGCACTCCGATCTAGTTTGGTCAAGACATAAAAGCGACCATTTGCATCATGTTTAAAACGACATTTTTTCTAAAGACATCCTGAGAACCGAGATTGGCCACACAACAGTAGTTGGATCAAAATGCATAAGCAAAGCGTTGGTTACGTACGACGGCACTATAGCGGCCCATTACCTTCAATTTTAGAACTAGCTATGTCTTAGTTTATGAACATAATATGTAGCCCACAAAAGCATTCAATCAAGAATAACATGTAAAATGTAGTTACATACCGGTGTTTGACCCGATCGTTATCTCCGCCGTCTTCCACAAACTGTGAACGCCCCTTTTACTCACGTGGTAGCCCTTTATACATGCGCATGTGTGACTTTACGCACGTCTCCCCGCCCCTGACGTTCGCGGTGTAGTCCTTTCCCCGCCCCTTTTCATTCTTTTTTTTGGTTGGGAGCACATGCTAAGAAATATGGCAGCAATACAGGAGCCAGGCCAGGCGGGACGAGGGATCACCAGAAGAATCCGATTTAAGGCCACCAACATGACCTTTAAAGAAATGGTGGAGATGGTCCTCATCTTCAAAGCAGAGGACTATGATGGGAGGCATGGGCCATACAAGTACCCGAACAAGGTAAAGGCCGCAATAATGGAGAAGGTGAGGAGGAGTCTCCATCGCAAATTTGGGATGAAAAGGTCTAAAGAACAGATCAGAAAAAGGTGGTCAGACCTCAAAAAGCGGGAGCAGGAACAAATGAAGCGGATCAGGAGAGTGATTCGAAGAAGTACGTTTTTTATATATTTTTAATTATTTGTTCCGCGCCATGTGTTTTTTCTTTCAGGTTGTACTGTATTATGTTTTTCTGCCCAATAATTTGTCGTCAAAGTCGACGTACATTCGGAACGACAACTCATACGACAAAAAATCTAGAAAATTATGACATTTCAATAAATTTAGGGTGAGATCAATATTGAAATTTATGTAGATGTGCTATTAAAAAAATTCAATTATTGTTAAATTAAAATATATACAGTAAAAGGAGAGTCTGCTCAGCAGTCGGTGACACATGTGGACTCATTTGCATAATTGTTGTCCCCTTTAATAACCCATTTTGGGGTTCACACAGAGGTGAGGTGATCCAGTGTATACTTGGTTGGCTTACATGTTTAAAAGTAGACCAAAGGTACAAGAATTGTCATGATCTTTGTGAATGCCTACAATCCTGTGTTTTGCCCAGAGTGGTTTTTCGAAACATCAATAGTCCCAGAAATTGTATAAAGTGAATCATATTCCTCTTTCAGGCCTATAAGCTCTTAAAATCCTGTTTCCATTTTCTTCATTCTCGTAGGGCGTCATGAAGCTTCGACACAGGAGCAACAAGTCAGCACGCAAGCCACACCCCCGAGGGATGGTGATGATGCGCAGCCTGCCACCACATCAGGTAAAGTAACATATAACTAACCCAGCTTCAGGTAATGTAGATGTAGGCCTGCCTAATTTTAATAAATGGTTTTGTCCCACATTTCAGGAGCAGGTGGTGGCTTGGACTTGGACAGGCATACTGTCCAGATGGTGATCTCAGAAATCTGGGCCTGCAGAGAAGAGGTGGAGGAGATACATCTGGCCAACAGAAAAATAAAAGAACGAACAAGGAGGGTGGAAAATAAATTAAAAAATTTAATAGATGTTTTGGGGAGAGTCTGAATGTTACGAAAAAAGTTTGTGAAACCAAAAAAATTATGTTTTTTTAGTATTTAATATTAATCAAAAAAAAAACCAAAAAATAACAAAACCAGATTTTAATGATTATTTAATCAAAAAAAAAAAAAAAATAACAAAATCAGATTTTAAGGATTATTTAATCAAAAAAAAAAAAAAAAATAACAAAACAAGATTTTAATGATTATTTAATAATAAAAAAAAAAATAACAAAACCAGATTTTAAGGATTATTTAATAAAAAAATAAATAAATAACAAAACAAGATTTTAATGATTATTTAATAATAATAAAAAAAATAACAAAACCAGATTTTAAGGATTATTTAATAAAAAAAAAAAAATAACAAAACAAGATTTTAAGGATTATTTAATCAAAAAAAAAACAAAAAAATAACAAAACAAGATTTTAAGGATTATTTAATAAAAAAAAAAAAATAACAAAACAAGATTTTAATGATTATTTAATACAAAAAAAAATAACAAAACCAGATTTTAAGGATTATTTAATCAAAATATTATAAAAAATAACAAAATTTTTGTATATTGTATGATAAAAAATAAAAAAAAAATAAAAAAATGATTATTGGATATTGTATGATCAAAAAAGAAAAAAAGAAAGAAAAAAATGATTATTGGATATTGTATGATAAAAAATAAAAAAATAAATAAAAAAATGATTATTGGATATTGTATGATCAAAAAAGAAAAAAAAAAAGAAAAAAATGATTATTGGATATTGTATGATCAAAAAATAAAAAAAAATAAAAAAAATGATTATTGTATATTGTATGATCAAAAAAGAAAAAAAAAAGAAAAAAATGATTATTGGATATTGTATGATAAAAAATAAAATAAAAAAATGATTATTGGATATTGTATGATCAAAAAAGAAAAAAATGATTATTGGATATTGTATGATCAAAAAAGAAAAAAAAAAGAAAAAAATGATTATTGGATATTGTATGATCAAAAAAAAAAATAAATGATTATTTTTTTTCTTTTTTGATCATACAATATCCAATAATCATTTTTTTTTTTTTTTTGATCATACAATATCCAATAATCATGTTTTTCTTTTTTTTTCTTTTTTGATCATACAATATCCAATAATCATTTTTTTGTTATTTTTTTTCTTTTTTGATCATACAATATCCAATAACAAAAAAATGATTATTGTATATTGTATGATCAAAAAAATTACCAAAAAAAATTTTGGTGGGTATTTGGTAAACCCAAAAAAAATGTAGTCAGAAAATAAAGAGCTTTTGAACCTGAAAAAAGTGTGTGGTGTTTTTCATAAAATATGTCTAATTTTCTATGTGTTTGGTTTGGGGGTCACCTGGGAAATGTTTGCTAGTTGATAATGAAAATACACTTAGTTACACTTAGTAAACAACTCCAAGCAACACAAGCAAGACATAACAAGTTTTTTCAAAATATTTGTATTTATTTTTTGTAAACCAAAAATTATGGCAAATTGGCTTGAGATGGTATTGCCCCCCTACCCATGAAATAGTCCATGTATTTGTCCCGCACTTCACGGGCACTCTCACTCTGGGGGGGCAGTCCTGTGTGGCCAGCTTCAAGGCCCGGCAAAGTTTCTGATGGAGACAAAACTTGTGCCTCGGGCCCAACCAGGGCCATATAATTAGGAGATTGTCTCCGCAAAAAATTATGTAGTATGCAGCATGCAAAAATAATTGTATTCCACTTATATTCCGCCATGTGGAGAGAGGTGAGGAAAAGGCGGAACCGGCTGGCCATGATGCCGAAGGCGTTCTCAACCACTCTGCGTGCTCGGCCCAGCCGGAAATTAAAGACACTCCTCTCTGGGGTGAGGGTGCGCTGAGGGTATGGCCTCATAAGATGGGGTCCCAGGGCAAACGCTTCATCAGCCAGGAAAACAAATGGCAGGCCTTCTACATTCTGGTCATCCGGTGGCAATGACAGATCATCATCCTGAAGGCGAAGCGCAAACTCCGTCTGCCTGAAGGCTCCCCCATCCGATATCCGTCCGTTCATCCCGACATCCACAAAAAGGAATTCGTACTGTGCTGACACCACCGCCATCAGCACAATACTGTTGAACCCCTTAAAATTAAAGAACTGGGATCCTGAACGGGGTGGAGGCACGATGCGGACATGCTTCCCGTCGATGGCTCCCCCGCAGTTGGGGAAGTTCCAACGGGTCTGGAAGTCCAAAGCCACAGACTGCCACTCCTGTGGTGTGGACGGAAGCTGGGGAAGAAAAAATCCAAAAATTAGCCACATAACCTTGCAAGCAGATTAGACAAAGATATTATAAGCATTATAACATTTCTGGGAACTAGCATATTATATCTAAATATATTTAGACAATTAGCACATTAAACACCCCCTCTGATGGGCCAGTGCCCAAGTTTGGGGAGGGCTAGATGAGTTTGGGAGTCCAAAAAAATATATAATTATGATTATTGGTGAACATAGACTTTACAACACATTTTGGAGGGGAGGGCTCGATGAGTTTGGGAGTCCAAAAATCAAAACTAAAAATTATTTAATATTGGTGAACATAGACTTTACAACACATTTTGGAGGGGAGGGCTAGATGAGTTTGGGAGTCCAAAAATCAAAACTAAAAATTATTTAATATTGGTGAACATAGACTTTACAACACATTTTGGAGGGGAGGGCTATATGAGTTTGGGAGTCCAAAAATCAAAACGAAAAATTATTTAATATTGGTGAACATAGACTTTACAACACATTTTGGAGGGGAGGGCTAGATGAGTTTGGGAGTCCAAAAATCAAAAATAAAAATTATTTAATATTGGTGAACATAGACTTTACCACAAATTTGGGAGGGGAGGGGGGGGGACATTACAATGGATATAACACAATACATTGGGAAGTGACTAGACTAGGTAGGTTGGGGCCCAGGATAGCATGCTGGGGAGGTAAGTGATGGGAAATATGCATGTAGGCCAAAAAAGGGGCATCAATAAAGTTTACAGCATGCATGGGGGCAAAGGGAACATTCACAGCATATTCAAGACATGGTAATTAGGGAAGGAGGAGATAACTACAAGACATTAGCATACATTATAGACATAAAATGTGATATTAAAGGAGAAAACTTACCCTCATATATTCCTCCTGCAGAACCTGGATGATGGCAGAGCAGGTGTCAGGAATGATGAGGCCCAGAGCCTGGGGGGAGATGCCCGTCGAGAACTTTAAGTCCTGAAGGCTTCTCCCAGTTGCCAGATAACGGAGGGTGGCAACTAGCCTCTGCTCAGCACTGATGGCTTCACGCATGACGGTGTCCTTCCTGGTAATATAGGGGGACACCAAAGCCAACAGGTGCTGAAAGACGGGATCAGACATCCTCAGGAAATTCCTGTAATCAACAGGATTATTTTCCTGAAGCTCCCGCAGCAAAGGCATGTGAGAGAATTGGTTCCTACGGAGCAACCAATTCTTGGTCCATGAACGCGTCCTCCTCCTGTTCATGAACTCCTCATCGTCTAGGTCATAAACAAACAGACCTACACACATAAGATGCTTAGCACTAAGTCGGC